>NC_080671.1:307529609-307855553 GCF_030247195.1 Topomyia yanbarensis | reverse complement strand
CAAGAATAAGATCATAAGCTCATTGACGTTCAGAATTTTGCAAAACTGTTGGAACTTGAGACGATTACCTAGATTAAGTAAATATTATATTTGAAAATTTGAAGGTATTATTTCGGATTTCATGGGTTTTTGGACAATGTAAAATATATATTTCAATGATTTAATCTACTAATGAAAATTACCCAGAATTTAATCTACTGAGCGAAACTGCGCAGAACTTGTTCATTAGTCGAAAGAAAATTACTTAGCACTGATTAGTGAATGCTTCTAACTTACGTAAAATTAGGTAAATATATCACTGACACCACCAAAATAACTAGAAACTATAAACACAGGTGAGCTTAATAATTTCAGCATCACTTGCTTCCGACACATGGAAGAGAACACATCGCACTTACATCTAATTTTCAAAAGAGGCTTTCTTTTAGTGTTGTCTGTTTTCAAATCACAGCAAATTATCCGTTTCCTGTGAAACTTTTGCAAAACTTTATGTCAATTCGTCAATTTTGCCTTTATGTTTGGAAATATCTGATTTCTTCCTTGCTTCTCGCTCTCAATAATTATCCTTCCGAATGGATTCCATTTCTCCCAAATGTGACATTAATCTGCGAGTAAGCGGTATCCGATCTTGTAGCGGAACATTCGTCCATATTTAGGAGGATCTTAATTATAGCATTGTCACACTCAACCATGTGTTTTAAGTTGTTCGAAATGAATGGTTTCGACTAAGCTAATTTGTTGAGCGGTAAATGTCTGACACGGTATAACTCGCTTCCGAAAGTCCAACCTCCATTTACACCTTCAGGAAATGTTCCACATTATGAATACTCGGTCCTAAGCGAATCATCAATAATTTTATAATCACCGTATTTGGCTGGAGCACCACTTCTTGCTTCTCGACAGATTACTACAGCAACAATTATAGTAACAGTTTCTTTTATTCTTTAGTCAAGACACACAATATAAAAGTTACTATTTTTGTCCTTCGCGTCGCACTGGCTCGAGCAAAAGCATAAAGTGACTGAATTTCGTGACCATTGCCTTTGGTGGTTAGAAATAGCCTTCTTCAACTTTTTCTCAAAGATTTGTTCAAACCAAATGAGCAACAAATTTTGTTAAAAGTCGCCGGTTTTTAAATTCATTTTTGAAAAATTTCGGGAGGGGCTTTAGCCCCCTAGCCCCCCCTCTGGCTACGTGCCTGTTTATGCTGCACAGACCAACATCATATTGTTTTTGAAACATTCTCAGATATATTTCGAAATTAAACAAGATGAATTATGATGTGTTACAAACTAGGAAGTTCGGCGCTCAAACATTCCTACATGTAATATTAAAAACTGTGATTTCATGGTCAGGGCCAAATATAGATTCTACGAACAAGACACTGAACTGCACGGATAGTTAGCCAAGGTCCCCTGTATTTCCGCGGCCTTACTAACCTTATTAAGCCAAAAGAATGTAATACAATTTGACAACCTTTGAAAGTATGTTTAATTTAAAATGCTGCGAACAAAACTAAGAATATCTGGGTTTGTCATTCTCTTTGCCAAGTAATCGTAACTTTATATGATACAGAGTTTTCAAGAGTATTGCAAGATCACCCCAAGAAACTTTCATTCAACTTCAGCTAATACCAGTAATTGAACTTATGATCAGTTTTCAAATACTCTTGGATGTTAATTACAGAATATCGTGCATGGTCAAGTGTATCCCCAGTTTCTCTTAAATTTCTGAAAAATCAAATTAGGTTTACTCAAGCCCAACTACTATTCTTCATGAGTGCTACTAATAAAAATACATTTTATGCATTTTTGGATTGGATCAACAATGCATTACTTTTCAGATTATTGAAGGTTAATTGTTGCGACGAGATTTTATATATAAGAATATAGTAATTAAGTAAAACATGTTTGTAGGGACCGGAACGATCACTTTGTTGGTAGATTTAAAGATGGATTTTTGGTCACGGGTTTCAATCACAAAACATTTATGTTGCGTTAAAGTCATCGTTTCAAAGGTAGTTCCCTTCATTTTCAGGACAACTTCATATTTGTAACGAAGCATTACCGTCATTTTTCAACTAAGACAATATGAAATATATTTACTCACGAGTACAAGTAGGGTTCTCTTTTGGACAATATCTCCATCTGTATCTTTTGGACAATATCTCCGCGGTTACCCTACACTAAAAAGTACAAACAACAGGGTAAGGTGGGTCAAATCCGACCTAGTGAATGGTTTTGGCTGTAAAATGCTCATTTTACATCGGATCAAGTTGTTTGATATACCAAATTAAAGGTTAGACTTCTGGGCAACTTTCTAAGTATAGTATTTTATTCTAATCTTGGGAAAATTTTGAGATACAAGCGTTTTACGAAATTGTTCATTTTTACTGTTTTTAAAAATGGTGGGGTAAACCCGACCGCCTATGTTTTTGGTTGATTTAGTACAGATATTACCCAAATTTTATGGATTTTCAATTAATTTTATGTTATTGAATTCTAATATGAAGAAAATGGAATTCAATGTTAATCTTGGAATGTGAAAATCATGAGCAATAGCACGTAAATATATTCCCATTTGAATCGGAGCAATTGCTCGACGAATACTATTTTCATCACGTTTTTGTGTCTTTCGTTTGTAATTATGAACCATCATGCAAAAAAATAATAAATAATGACAATAAAAATATATTTCATTTGATAAATAAACATTTTTTTGGCAAAAAAGTGGTCGGATTTACCCCACTTTTTGAGGTCGGATTTGCCCCACCGCGTCATTTTTCATTACCATGTAATTAAAAAAATTATGCAAAAAAGTTGGACTAAATTCATCTATGCACTTTGTAGGACTTTATTTAAAGAATTTTAATCCACTTACATTTTGTATGCAATCTTTTTAACAATCAGAAATATCCTGTAGTAAATGATGCACGAAAATCAAATCAAAAATTGCAAAAGCACACTTTTTGTCGTTTGAACATCTCAATGTAGACTAATAAAATGCTGTCATGCCACCATTACCATTATTTTCGATGCTCTACACGACAACATTGATATAAGTTCGCGTAGTGCTTCCGACTTTCGATAACAGAGGGGGGTCGGGTTTATCCAATGGTCGGATTTGCTCTACCTTACCCTATATATATATATATATATATATATATATATATATATATATATATATATATATATATATATATATATATATATATATATATATATATATATATATATATATATATATATATATATATATATATATATATATATATATATATATATATATATATATATATATATATATATATATATATATATATATATATATATATATAACTAATGATACTTAATTTCTACATTAAATTTTTAAAAAGAATAAAGACGTCTTTTCACCACAAATGTCTAACTCTGACTGAAGTTTATTTCCAAGTTAATTATAAATGAGCCTACCGCTATGCCTATCGCTTTGCTTTGTAAGCTTTTTTGGGTAAACTAAATGAAAATAAAATTTGGTCGCCGGGTTGCTATTGCAAGGCGACAACTGCTGGTGCTCGCTGAGTCCGTGTGTCGTTTATTTGTTGTTTATCGGATGGTCGTTCTGCTGATGTGTGGACTATGCACTATTCTGGGCCACTTGGTGCTGCCGGGTAAATGAATTGCTGACGCTAAGTTTGGCCGGATGTTGATTGAGTTGGTTTCCATGCTAAATGGCCACTTGCTATCGTCGTCGGGTTTGTTGTTGTTGTTGTTGTTGTCACTATGGATGATGACGATGATGATAATATGGATAAAGAATTGATGCCATGATGGGTTGAATGGGTCCTGGCGGGTTCGTTCTTAACTACTCCCCCTTTTGAAGACGAATCGTCCCGATTCGTGATTTTACTGTTCGTGGATGTTGTTATGAAAAGCGATATTTGTCTTCGTCTCTTGAAGATCCACAAAAGGCCTGTAACGAAACTAAGGAAAAGACAAATGCTCGACATACTAAGTGACGTGTATGTCTGAATTTTATGTTGTCTGGTTATTGTTTCGATATGATGCCTATTTTTGATATGGATTTCTTCAATGTTATCTTTGGTTTCTAGTGTTTGTTCATTGATATGTAGACCGTCCAATGGCATGATAAATGTAGGTTCTGATTTGGATACTTCGACATTGTTGTATTCAGTGTCGTTTATAAAAACGGAGCAGTTATGAAACTCTACCAAATACGTACCAGACAGGTTTCGACTAGTAAGTCCGCAGTTTGACTCGATTTTCACGTCGTGGATATTTTTGATAATAATATGATCATCCATAATTCTTTTAATTTCCGTGGGTGAGTGGCTTTTTGTGAAAGTACAGTTTCCTGATAGTCCTCTTAATAATTTAGAGAAGCACAGGTCTCTGGAGATGTCGATGAGGTTGTTGAGGCTACACAGCTTAGTCTTCCCGATGTGTTGGCATTCGTCCTTGATGAAGTATGTTTTGTTATCGTTTTGCAAAGCAACACTGGCTGGAAGTTTTAATATTCTTTTTGACAAAGGAATGGGTTCTAAAAGAAATTCTGTATAAGTGGAGTTTTCTATTCTTGGAATTGATACTACAAATATTATTTTAGAATTATTAAAGAAAGCGGATAAACCTAGAAAATTATAAATTTGATCGGTTCTGTCTATCCTAACGTTTTGTTGTTCTAAAAGATTTGAAATTAATCCTAGCTCGTCGACAGATAATATTTGTTTTGAAATGATATTTGTTTTTGCTAATTGTATTGATTCGGACAAATCTTCTAAATGGAATTTCAAATTGTCTAAATTATAATTGATCTTTATGACTTCTCTGAATATCTGGAAATTTCTGCTAGCTTCGTTCTCTAATCTAGCTAATATAATATTATTTTTTATTTGCGTTTGTTGCTGGTTAAGTTGGTTTATTAAAAAGTTAATTCTATTCTGAAATTGCGAGTTAATTCTAATTTGTTCGTTATTTTCGTTGACGAGCATCCTATTACTATTTTGTAAACTATTGATTGATTTAGAAATGTGTACGAAATCGTTGTGGTCCATATTTCCTGTAATTTCTTTTATTCCAGTTCCGAGCAGGTTTAATAATCCTCTTCTCTGTCTTTGCCTTGGCTGAAGATTATTAAAAATGCTGTGAACATTTTTGAATTTAGCTTCTAGAATTTCAAACATGTCTGTAAAATTTGGAAAATGTCGTAGTCCTTGAATGTTTGTATGTAATTTTCCGAAAATAGGTTCATATTCGTTCAGTTCAACTATGTGAAACAGTTTGTGGTTTCCAAGTTTTATGAAACTGTAGCCAGTTTCGAGTGTGAGAAGGCCAGGGTTTTGCTGAAGGTTCAGGATTCGGATGGACTGTGGATAGGATAACCGGATACACAGGAACAGGATGAGTGTGATTGAAGTATTCGTCAGCATCTAAAAAGAGAGGTAGAAACAAATATTAGATTTTGCAGTAAATTATTTTCGTATTCGACGAAGTTTTGCTTTGTGTAGTTTTCGTCTCTGGATATCCTGGTATGTTTGGTTTCTGTCCAAACGAACTTGTATCTGTTGGTATCGGTCCTTGATTTTGGATTTCATTCCTTGAATCTTGTTGTAGACTGTTTCGCCGGGATCTAGGGCTGGTGGGACTTCGCGGGTGGTATTGTGATATTCGTTTTGCTTCTCTTGGGTCTTTTTCAATCTCAGCGCTGTTTCATCATATAGTTTATCCCTGTATTGTATAATGTTGTCCATATCCAGTGTCCTTTCTTCTCCGCTTTTTATTCCGTAGAAGACTTCTCGGGGCTTAAGTTGAGTTGCTGTGTGAATGCTATTATTATATAAAGTACAGGCTATTAGAAATCTTTCTTTATTTGGTAAGGTACCATATTTGTGTTTATTTGAGTTAAAAATTTCAGTAATAGTAGAATGGAACCTTTCTACTATTCCGTTGACTTGGCTGTGATTTGAGGGGGTAAAATATTGTTGTATGTTTAGGTCGGCAAGCAATCCTCTTATTTCAATTGATTTTATCGAGGGTTCGTTATCGGATACTAACAATTTTGGACTACCGTACATTGTAATATATTTTAGAATTGCTTTGCGGATATCTGATATAGATCTGGATTTTATTGGAATTAGGGTGCCGAATCTTGAAAGTTTATCTACTGCGGAGAGAAATAGATTTGGTTGTGAGATGTAGATGTCTATGTGAACTATGTCAAGAGGTTGTTTTGGAACTGGTGTTTCTCCAAGTTGGATCTTGTATGGTTTTCTTTCGTATTTTGCCTTATTACATGCTTCGCATAGGATAATAAATTGTCTTATTTTACGTTTCATATTAGGGAAAAAGAATCTCCTTTTAATTTCTTCTGTATTTTCTCGAATTCCTCTGTGAGCAGAGTTATGCGTTTCTTCAATTATCAAATTCTGTTCTTCTATACTGGTCAAGTCGATTAGAATTTTCTGGGAAATGCAAATTTTGAATGTTTTACAACGACTGAAATAATTTTTATAAACAATTTGTAGGGATGGAATTACGCTTTCTGGGCATAATATGCAGTTGGATCTTTTTGGATCCATGTATTCTTTTAGCAACCGGATCAAGACTGGGACTCCAAATGTGATTTTTGTAATTGTTCTACGATACATGCGGGGAAATATTTCTTCGTATGTTTCAGATTCATCAGGGCCTATTTTCAAAATTATCTGATTGTGAAAAAAATTTATTGGTTTTTCGGTACATTGGATGAATTCGGAGTCATCCGTGTCGGCTGAATGTACCGTAGCATCGTCTGAGTCTGATTCGTTTTCGTTCATATTCAACTCGTATTGAATTCTTGATAAAGCATCGGCGACAACATTTTGTTTGCCAGGTCGATGTTTTATTTCAAAGTCGTATTCCAATAGCTGTAATCTCCATTTAACTAGTTTCGTGTTAGGAGTTTTAAGATTTAAGGCATATGTGAGGGGCTGATGATCAGTGAACAAAGTAAACCGTCTGCCAAAAAGATAAGGTCTAAAATATTGGGTTGCCCAAACTATGGCTAATAACTCTTTTTCAATTGCTGAATATCGTTCTTCAGTTTTTGTTAGCGTTCGGGAAGCATACGCTACGGGTCTGTCTTGACCGATAGGTCCCTGAGAAAGCACTGCTCCCAAAGCGAAGTTGCTGGCATCCGTAGTCAGTACGAACGGTTTTTGAAAGTCCGCGTACTGTAGGATGTCACTCTGAGTTAAAATGTTTTTGCAGATATTAAATGTTTTCATGAATTGTGGCGTGTGCTCAACTTGTTCACCTTTTCTTAATTGTGCCGTCAGAGGCTTAGTGATTTTTGCGAAGTCGCGAACGAATCGTCTATAATAACCCAAAATACCTAGAAAACCTCGAAGTTCTTTCTGGTTTTTTGGAATGGGCCAATTCTGGATGGCTTCAATTTTGCTAGGATTTGGCTTAACGCCCTCGTCTGTCACAATGTGACCTAGAAAAGCAACTTCCTTTTTTAGAAATTCGCTTTTATCTAACTGAATCTTAAGATTCACTTTTTCAAGCGCCATAAAAATTTTAGTTAGATTTTCAATGTGTTCTTGAAGAGACACAGAGAAAATAATAATGTCATCCATATAAACTAGACAACATTTTCCAATAAATTCACGTAGCACATGGTCCATCACTCTCTGAAAAGTCGCTGGTGCGTTTTTCAGGCCAAAAGGCATACGTAAATATTCGTATAAACCGTTTTCTACAGAGAAAGCTGTTTTTTGAATGTCGTTTGGGTGGACTTCGATCTGGTGAAATCCAGATGCTAAATCCAACGTTGTAAAATATTGGCACTTACCAAGTTTGTCCAATATTTCTGTAATATTAGGCATTGGGTACTTGTCGCCTACAGTTTTCTCATTGAGTTTTCTGTAGTCAACGACTAATCGCCACTTTTGTTGTCCTGATGCGTCTAGTTTCTTGGGAACAATCCAGATTGGAGAGCACCAAGGAGATGTGCTTGGACGAATAATACCTTGAGCTAACATTTTCGATACTTGTTTTTGTACCTCTTCTTTATGACAGTAGGGATACCTATAGCTTTTTGAGTGGACAGGGAGATCATCTTTGGTTTCAATTTTGTGTTTGATAACGTTTGTAAAACTGAGATCATTTCCTTCCAGATAAAATATGTTGGGAAATTTAGAAATAAGGTTAAATAGCTTGCGTCTCTCTTCCATGTTTAAATGATCGATCCGAAGTTGGCTTTTTAGTCTTGGGTCTATTGACGTATTGTCAAATACAAGACCGGGTTCATAGTTATGAATAGTCTGATCGGCTTCAAAATTATTTAATTCGGAAAAAATCAATCTGTTTGGGCTAATTTTGACTTGTACTTCGCTGCAATTTTTCAGAAGTACTGTAGTTTTGTTATTTTGCGCTGTATAAAGTCCTGGGAGAACCATCACGTCTGATGTTAAAGGAAGTGGATGTTCGACATAGAAATCGCCGTTGGTTACGTTTGTTTTGAGAGATATTGGTATTTCTTCATATGCATTAAGGTTAACATTGAAAGAGTCTGGGTACTTTCTAAGCATTTGTATCGAGAATTTTGGAAATTTTAAAACGTTCGATGCCGTCAATATTTCAGCTTTTAAGTTACTAAGAGCTTCATAGCCTATTAGGCCATCGAAAAATGAATGAAATTTTAGCAAATGGAATGGCAAGGATTTCTGAAAAATATTCAAATTTGTAAATTTGTCGATCTGATGAGTTCCATTAATATTTTTCACTCTAGTTGGAGTGCAGCTAAAGACATCTTTAAATTCAACTATTTCGGGATTTATGTAGTTTTTGTTGGCTCCTGTGTCAATCAAAAACTTAAGTTCACCTAGATGAGTTTTAATTTGAACGTATGGAAGAAAATTGTTACTGTTTATGTGTTCGTGTCTCCGTCTAAGTCCGTCTGAAAATTTAAGTTGTCGGTCTCAGGTTCTGCTGTTTTGAATTCCACTGTTTCGACGTCTGCAATGTCAGGTGTTCTATTACTGATATCGTATTGATCGTTTGCATAGTAGTCATAGTAATTGTTGATATGTGGATTGAAAATTTCATCGTAGTAGTTATTTGGTTCAGTCCAATGTAATTCATGCAAATTCGGTCGATTCATGTAATTCACTTGTCTACTTCTTATCGAACGATCTATATCCATTGGGATAGGTTTTGAGAGTTGCTGTGGTCCAGATTTAGCGAAGTGTGCTTGTGGTTGATTTGAATTATAAGGTTGACCTGAAGGTAATGTCCGTTGGAATTGGTTTTGTAGGAAGGGTTGTTGCGTTTGCGGCAGACTATTAGGTTGGGCAGGGAGTAATGCACGTTGGAAAGGTATTGGTTGGAAAGGTTGTTGGACTCGATGGGAATTGTTGGGGTGGGAAAAATTTGGTACACGTTGGAAAGGGTTTGTTTGGGCTGGAGTATGCAGGAAAGGATTAGGTGGAGGAATGTTATGATGGAACATTTGTCTGTAGGGAGATGAGTTGGAATAATTATTTCTAACTTGGAATTTGTTGCGTACAGGTATAGGAGGTGGTGTTGGTTTTTGTTTGTGATAGTGGAAATTTCTTTCCTCTAGACACCTACGAAGCGCATCTTTAATTGATGTTGGACATTGTGATCTTATAATCTGTCCAATTGGTTCGTTTAGCCCAGCCAAGAAAACCTTTAATCCCATTTCTTGGTAGAACTGGTTTTTAGCTGTTCTAACTGCCATATTTTGTTCATTTAAATTTAGCTGATTGATCATCAGTGAAAGTGAAAATTGGATTTCTTTGTAGAAATCTTCAATTTCATTATTTCTTTGCTTCAACTTGAAGAGATCTTTTGTCAAAGTGACCTCGTCCCTTTTGTCGCTGTAATGTGTTATTAGATTAGCTTTAATGCAAGACCAATCAGTTTCGGTACCATAAAATTCTAAAACGTTGTCAGCTTCTCCGATGATCTTTGATCGGATGGCAAGAAGCCAAATAGTATAAGCGGGGGTGCCTCTAACCCTCTCGATTTCAGGCATTAGGTCGTCTATTGACCTAATAAAAGAATGTAATTTGATCGGATTACCGTCAAAAGGAGGTAAGATCCGAATAATTTGTGGGGTTTGCAAAGATTTTAATGCGCTTTCCACTGGATTTTGAGGTGCGGCAGCAGCCAAATTATCTGCGTGAGCAGCAATTTGCTGTTGCGCTGCAAACGATTCTAATTCAATAATACGTTGG
The DNA here is from genome assembly GCF_030247195.1 of Topomyia yanbarensis. Lineage (NCBI taxonomy): Eukaryota > Metazoa > Arthropoda > Insecta > Diptera > Culicidae > Topomyia > Topomyia yanbarensis. The sequence goes on along the minus strand of NC_080671.1, from coordinate 307,845,310 downwards.
TCCCGTTGTTGCATGCTAATAATTAATTCACGCACTTGACTTTCTAGTTCGTGAACCTGATGTTGCATTAAGTCACGATTTTCGTCGAATCGTTGAGTCATTTTGTATGTAATTAATTAATTAAGAAAATGATGAATACACCTTGAATTTAAAAAAAATTCACTACCGTCGCGTTTTTGCTTAAATATTCACTTATAAAATATTAAATATTCACTCGTTTGCAGTAATATTCACTTGTTTGAATTAAATATTCTCTTGTTTGAAATAAACTCTAAATATTCACTTGCAAAAATAAGAAAAATCTAATTGGTAAGCTTAAAAATACTCACAGTTTTGCTCCGATGTTCCCTCGGATTGGTCCGTTTGTTCGATAATCCTTCGAACTAATCTGGTGAGGCGTAGTGCGTTAAGGTTGACTGCAGATGCTTCCTTTTCTCTCCGGTAAACCGCCGTTGATATGCTGGAATTCACTGCACTATTTATAACTCACTATGCGCCAGAACTTCCGACTGCGCCACTAATGATACTTAATTTCTACATTAAATTTTTAAAAAGAATAAAGACGTCTTTTCACCACAAATGTCTAACTCTGACTGAAGTTTATTTCCAAGTTAATTATAAATGAGCCTACCGCTATGCCTATCGCTTTGCTTTGTAAGCTTTTTTGGGTAAACTAAATGAAAATAAAATTTGGTCGCCGGGTTGCTATTGCAAGGCGACAACTGCTGGTGCTCGCTGAGTCCGTGTGTCGTTTATTTGTTGTTTATCGGATGGTCGTTCTGCTGATGTGTGGACTATGCACTATTCTGGGCCACTTGGTGCTGCCGGGTAAATGAATTGCTGACGCTAAGTTTGGCCGGATGTTGATTGAGTTGGTTTCCATGCTAAATGGCCACTTGCTATCGTCGTCGGGTTTGTTGTTGTTGTTGTTGTTGTCACTATGGATGATGACGATGATGATAATATGGATAAAGAATTGATGCCATGATGGGTTGAATGGGTCCTGGCGGGTTCGTTCTTAACTTATATATATATATATATATATATATATATATATATATATATATATATATATATATATATATATATATATATATATATATATATATATATATATATATATATATATATATATATATATATATATATATATATATATATATATATATATATATATATATATATATATATATATATATATATATATATATATATATAAGTTAAAGTCGAAACTTTCCAGCTACCGTTTAGAACCAAAACGCTGGCACCAACAACAACAACAGGTACACCAACGACAACCATAGCCTCCATTGCATCAGCTGTCTTCCCCAAGCCTAGACTGTAGCGTCAGCACACAGGTATCCGGTCAGCGACAGGAGCCACCAGCCGGCACGTGGAGACCAGCTTATGTGCGCAAGGTAGCTTAGGTCAGCAATCAGGAGCTAGGGTTCGAGTTAAGCAATAAATCAAATAGAATTCATTCTGTTGCTCATCGTAGTCGAATCAAGTCGTATTTTTTAAAAACACCATTTCGAAAGGCCCGCTTATTACTGGCGCAGTCGGTAGGATGTTTGAAAAAAAATTTTAAGTTCTAAGTGCAGTGAATCGTGCAATTCCCGGCAATAGCCATCTGCGACGGCTCATCGCGAACTTGAGGAAAAGCCTAACCATCCACCGCCAAAGAACCACCGACGGAACATCGGTCTAAAAGGTACCTAAACCAGCTGACAGCACCATTCCAAAAATAATATGCAATTCGCTAACATATCTATTTTCGTTACAGATGAAGATCCACGCCTTAATAATGACAACTTTATACCTCCTCCCTAACCTGCTCTACGCCCTCCATTCCATCCAAATTACGAACTTACACCTCAATCCCGGTCTCTTAACCCTCCAAGACGGTTATAGTTTCTTGCAAATAGGCCAACATAAGCTTTTCCACATAATTGAATTAGAAAGATACACGCCTATTTTCGAGAAACTCCTAACCAGTATCAAAGAGATCGAAACACTAGGTAACTTCATGGAGATGACAGGCCTTCTCAAAGTCAAACTTCACAACACTCACAAAATTCTAAAAGAAATGCTCCCGAAAAGATCAAAAAGAGGATTAGCTAATTTTAGAGGAGCTGGTATCAAACAAATCACAGGAAATCTCGATAACGATGACCTATTAAAAATATCGCAGGATCTCCATGATTTACAAAGTAGCAATACATTATTAGTTAAAGAAAATAATCAACAAATTAAAATTAATACGCAACTGCAAGATAGAGTAAATCTGATTCTAAATCACCTTAAAAGCCAACAAGAACAAATAACTGAAAATCTCATGGTAGCCAGAAACGAAATCGACACTAGAAGAATCTTTTCATTAGTCAGACAAATTTTCAATGTGAATTTTAATCTTGATCTTTTAACACAACACCTACAAGAAATATTTGAAGCCGTAAAACTGGCAAAACTAAAAATAATTTCAAAGCACATTCTGTCATCTGAGGAGCTAGATTTCGTCACCAAAAAATTTAAAGAAGGAGGAATAGTGTTTAGTAGCATAGATGAGGTTTACGACTTCTTAGAATTGTCAGCCTTTCACAACGGAACCAAGCTCATTTTCATCGTTTCAATACCTGTAGTCGAACATGCAATTTATAATTACTTTCTTTTAGAACCAATACCCGTAGGGAACAAGATACTAAAGCTACCAGCGCAAATTGCCATCCACAACGAAGCAGCAACATATTTCATCATTCACAAGTGCCAACGAGTACAGAGAAACCATTTATGCACCCCGAACAATCTAGTAAACTTCACGAGTGACCCATGCTTTTCTAAACTGTTGGAAGGAACATCTGGAAATTGCACCTTTTCAAAATACACAAAGCCAACTGAAATCGTCCAACTCACGAATAACCATATTTTGCTCAAGCAAGTTAATTCCGTCAAAGTAGAATCATCCTGTGGTTTGAACAATAGAAGTCTATCGGGAACGTTTCTGATCGAATTTCATAATTGTTCTATAAGTCTAAATAGCTCACAGTACAACAATGTCGAACTAATTAGAATAGAACCAATGGTCGTTCTGCCTTTCGATGGACTTGTCATACACGAGAAACATCTTGAGACAACCTCGAACTTACAAGAAATCCATATAGTCAACCGGAAAATGATCAATGATCTCACCTATACGAATAACTTAAAGACAGGCGCATCAATTACCATGTCCACCTTAAGCATTGTTGCAATAGCTATCGCGTTGTTCCTTATTCTACGGAAAAGGACACGCAGCATTCACCAAACAATTAAAATTCAGACAGAGACAGCCACAGAACATAACACCCCAACCAAGGATAATAAGTTAGAGCAAGGAATGAATCGGGACGATTCAATTCGTAAGGAAGGACGAGTTAAAGTCGAAACTTTCCAGCTACCGTTTAGAACCAAAACGCTGGCACCAACAACAACAACAGGTACACCAACGACAACCATAGCCTCCATTGCATCAGCAGTCTTCCCCAAGCCTAGACTGTAGCGTCAGCACACAGGTATCCGGTCAGCGACAGGAGCCACCAGCCGGCACGTGGAGACCAGCTTATGTGCGCAAGGTAGCTTAGGTCAGCAATCAGGAGCCAGGGTTCGAGTTAAGCAATAAATCAAATAGAATTCATTCTGTTGCTCATCGTAGTCGAATCAAGTCGTATTTTTTAAAAACACCATTTCGAAAGGCCCGCTTATTACTTATATATATATATATATATATATATATATATATATATATATATATATATATATATATATATATATATATATATATATATATATATATATATATATATATATATATATATATATATATATATATATATATATATATATATATATATATATATATATATATATATATATATATATATATATATATATATACGAAAACAGGCTTGAACGTATATTTCTGTTTGCCAACTTGTGAAAAGAGATATCGAATGTAATGTAGATGTTGCGGGTTTATATTTTGGCTTACACAAATACACTTATACACAAAAGCGGGAAGTACATCGAACCAAATTGAACAGTGAGATATTTCAGGTTGGTAGCAGATCGCGAGAATTCATAATAGGAAGAAAAAGAGAATTGATGAGCAGTGACAGTTGGTGAGAGTAATTCAAACTGATGATTACTAGTGTGTGAGTGATTGCAGCTCAATATGCACCAGAGCATGCAATATTTAAATTGATTTTTGAGTATCGGTTCGAGAAAAATCATTGAATTGTCGATATAAATGGCACATTGCAAGAATCTGCAATACATGAATTCGTTTGTCATAAATTACGATTTGTGTTGTTGTCCAATCGAAATTATGATCACTACTTATCATATGAACCATCAATGTACTCATCCCTTTTGTTATCAGTTTGATTGGAGTTGGACTGTCTGGATTTTTGGTATCTTTGAATTAATGAGCGATGTCCAGACAACCGTTGTTTTAGTTGTTGTGTGGTTTATCCAACATAAGAACTGTCGCTAGTCATATGACGAATACGATACATGACATTGCGCCTAACCAGCTCTTTTAAAAAAAATAGTTTTGCTGCACTTTAATCCATTAAAAGAAAACATGGAAATGTGGTTCTAAGTTTTAAGTGCAGCAAAAACGATTCTCTTGACCCAAAGTTGCTGTTTTGAACTCAAAATATGCCCAGAAGCAATTAGGTTTGAAAATGAAGCTATTCGCGCAATCAAAAATTCATCACCTTCTTTAAACTCAGTGATCCTGCTTCAGATAATGCCGCAGAACTAGCTGCTATTCACTACTTCGTCATTTCGGATAGCCTCAGTTCCATTGAGGCGACTCGTTCGATGAAACATGGAAAGCACTCCTTATATTTTTGGTGGACTCTTTAGCTAAGGGGGGTGATTTAAAAGGTGACATTTATAGAAGACCAACGAATTTTTCAGTATTACTCATTAGAAAACCCTCGAAAGTTGACCAACTTCGTGGAGCAATGGGGAACTAGGAAGGAAGCTATATCCGATAGACCCTAAGATATCGACGAAACCTTGGTTCAAGAGGATGTATGTGGATCGTGACTTCATTTGTGTGTTGTACCGACTTAAGTCAACTCGTTACACGCTGAAAGCACATCTCCGATGTATTGGGCTCGTGGATAGTGTTATCTGCGCTTGTCGCTACGGCTTGGTCCGGGTACGCGGAAGACCACCCAACGTCTCGAAAAGCCGCGATCTCTCCTATATGTCCCTCATCTCTTCCTAAAATCAATCAATATAAGAAGTTATCCCCTCTCTACCTTTTTTCTCCTTCTAAGAAGTCTCACTTACAGTTGTGTGGCGCTGACTCGCATGAGAGCGCTACTTTGTGACTGTCTTCACTCTCACCTTTGCTCAATGTCATGTATCGTATAAATCAAAATTGGAGCCGAAACGACCTGAAGATCTAACCCAATTTGGAGGACTCCCCACGGGTCCTACGAGGACTACCCGATGTACCGCTGTGTGCTGTCTTGGCAATACAAGCGTACAGGTCGTACCGTCGACGATCTGCCGTAAACTGCAAGTTTGATTCGTCTCTTCTCTGTCATCGTTCTGGTCCACAGATATATTGCTGTTACTACGATTCTGACATCAAATTCACTCTCAAGTAAATTGGCCGTTGCAAGAAAAAGTCGATTGAATTCTATTTCTCTTATGCTGCCTATAATCGCAAGTCGGTCCCATTTAGATAGACTGGACTGATTTGCGATTATGGGCAGTATAGCCCTCCATTAATTCTCTATTACATATTCATTCCCACATTCACATAAACCATAGGTCTATTTATAATATTATATTTGGTTGCCTTAATTCCTAGTTAAATTAGTTGAGAAATTGTCTTAATATCTAAATAAAAGTTGCTTATCTTTTAAATGAAGTTGTGAAAAAAATTATACTGTAATCTTCTAGATTTAAGAAATTTAAATTGCAAAATGCAAAAAATGCACCTTTTTGCTGTATTGATACCGTGCCTTATTAAAGTAACAGATTGAAAAAAAAATCCAAAATGACATACGAATTTTCAAGGTATTTTTGACCCGCCTATGTGATCGTGAAAAGTATCAATCAACACATTTGATTTCGAAATGCCTGTTTCAGTGTGAATCACTCTCTAGTCTCTTGCATATACGGAAAAATGTTATGTCAAATTCTAAAATACACTGGTATGAACTCAATCACGTATTTATGTGTTGATAACAAAAAAAAATGTGTTCAATTATTCTTTCGTAGTGCCTGCATACCATTTGAATTTGTGGAGATATTTGTTTGTTTGTTTGTGACCATCAGTCACGTCTCCACCTCTGTCCGTGAACTAGTTCACAAGATTATATTTTGCTTTTCTCAATAGAAAGGTATAGCAATTGCTTTGAAAATCAACTTTTTATTCATAGATTTAGTAACATAGCATTTTTAGCTTGAACTAGTTTTATGGGAACACAAATCTTCATGATTTTTATGATGATATTATGCGCAGATTTCTTCCGGGTACTCTGTCAGAATAGAAGCTGCGAAAAAGCAACAATTTTCTTTAACAAGCAAACGATGGGGGGTAATAAAAATAAATGAAATGGTTGCCATCCCACATCGATAAAGTTCCAAAACTCATGCTACCGCTTGAAACTCGCAGAAAAACACTCGTTTAACCCATTTATTCAGAACACTTTAACTTGTTTCTATCGAACTGTTAATGGGGCTTACGATAGTTTCTAGAGCTCACGGTGAAAGATTTATTGCCCGAATTCTCTCACAGATAAATTATCCCTGCTGGGCTTCTTTCGTGCTCGATGGTCCAACAAAAAAAATCATTTACTACACCTCTTTTTCCCGCACTTTGGTGCCGTCCCTCGAGAGACAAAGATAATTTTTTGCTTTGCATTTAGCCGAAGGTTACAGTGCACGAAGAAAAAAGAATTCCACTCCATTCTCGCTATTATGTACGATTCGGGAAAAGTCGAAAATTTTCTTCCGTTTTCCTTCGTTCAGCTTCTATTTTCCACTTTTTTTTTAAAGTGACTATAAAATAAACTTTCATTTATCTTCGGCGAAGCATCTTACTGCCAACGATAGCATGTGTATCACGCTCTCGAAAGGAATTGAAACGATGCAATCTTCTAAGTTGCGGCTTAAATCTTGTCGTAAAGTCAAAACTAAAATACAATGCCTAACCCATGCGACGACTCATCAGGCAGTCGCATCTTCAAAGTTTCAAACACGTATGTATTTAAGTTCGGATAAGTTGATCGAAGCACGATCCTATCAGTTGACTAGCCGATTTGGGTGAATACGTTCTAAGAAAAACCACAAGGAGCATGCCTCAAATTAGATAAAATGGAATTCCACTATATTTAATAGTGTATGGGGATTTCTACAGTGGATTGTTTTTATATGTGTCTGAAAAAAGAGCGAGCATGCACGATTGTGATTTGAAATGGTCATTAGAGATATATTTTTCGTCCGAATTGAAATTTTATTCATTAAGAGGAAAAAGCCCCCGGGAGTGGATTTTCAAAACTCCTTCTCCCGTATGCACAAAATCTGTCATAAATGTTTCAACTGATATCTGAACCATACGAACACTGTTAAATTTAACATTTCCCATGCACTAGTTTTCGTAACGATTTTGTTATAGTACACTCACATAATTCATAAAATATTAGACTAGCATTAAAAGGGATGGGAAAGAACGCGCGAAAATAATTTATTTGGAGCCTAGCAAGACAAATTGAAGTCAGAGATGCTGTAGCGTTGACTAAATATTTGATACATAATACTGAGTGGTTTCTTTCTGCCATAATTAGTACCTGATATGCAGGGGCGGACCCAGGAACTTTTTTCGTGGTTTGAAAATTTCGATTTTCAAATGAGTATTGTATAATTTTAAAAAGTAAGAACCTGAATTAATGAACATCAGTGAAAAATTTTGTGTGTGCTGATTTTGAGATTCAAATTATTTTAAAACAAAGTAATTTAAAATTTCTCAGCAAATTAATAATTTTCGATGAGGGTTGGACCCCAGAAACCCTCCTCCTGGATCAGCCCTTGCTAACATGGAAAGACGACCAAAAATTGAAACAAAGATTTCTGATGCAAATGTCGATGTTGAGAAGGAGGAGCTGTTCCGCAGTACAGCAAATAAAATGTTCCGACTGTAAAAGACAAAACCTGTTCTCATCCACCTAGTGGTGCAATTGTGCCTTTCTTATTTCTTCAGACTATGACTCGATGGGTGGTTATGCTCAATCTAATTGTGGAAATGTCTATTAGATTCTTAGTACACCTATATACAACGGCTCGCCATCTACGAACTTGATAAGCTACGTGTCGATACAGTAACATCAAAATTAGTTCAATGGTGTCTTCTTGTTAACTTATTTTGTCATGCAGGGTGGTTATGTGAGGGGGTAACTTCGCTACCGAGTCGCTTGGTGTTATTTTTGCATAGAAAAATCATAGAATGTTAATGTAATGATTCATTATATTGTACAAAAGTTTTGATTAATTCGCTTCATCCAAATTTTCGAAAAAAATGCAAAAAAAGTTTTCTTTTTATATGCTGAAACCCGTATCTCCTTTAAAAAGAAAGACAGAAGAAATGTCGCGATTTTTCCAATTGCTTCATTTTGTTAGCCGAAAATATACCAATGGACTGATAGAAACGGGTTTTTACTGTATTATCTGTTGGTTCTTTTCTCGCTTTACTAACCTAAAAAATGGTTGGCATTTAATATTTTACATAACAACACATTGTCCAGGACTCCAATCGTTTCTTGTAGTTCCATGAAATCGTTGTCACGGCGAAAGTTTATAAACCTAAATCATTTTGAGCCAAATTTGAATGGCGGTATCTCTTCCGGGGTGATGTCGTTCTGTTATTTCAATTTCGCCTCGGGGGTGCTGATATATCCGCTCTTCGAGAAGTGTCTTTATTCCTTTGAGAGTGAAGAATACATCCGTATTGTCTATGATCTATGTGTCATTATTTTGCTAACCTTACCATTTCCCCAACCATTCCCATCAGGGAGATGATGAAAAGACAAATCATGGCAAGGTACAAATCTCCGAATAACATGGGGAACGTGCCATTTTAGCCACTACTGATTTCTGACGGAAGAAGAATGTTTGCTTTCCTGGACTCCAATCGTGAAATATGTACCTAATTAAATTTTTCGATTTAATATGCTTTTTTGAAGAAATTGCCCACAATTCTGACTTTGCCTGGTAAATGTTTACTTTGTTGCATCCAATATCAGTGAACTTTAACACAGTTAGTAAGCTGAAAATTATCATTACTCTGACGACCACCCTATAGCACTAGGAAAAATGTTCGGTATCATCAATGCTGTAAACACGTACTCCAAAGTCAGTTGCAGCGTAAAATGGGCAAAAAACGAATCTCCGCACATTTGTAACCAGTTAAAGCGTGCTTGTGTCGATGCGGATGTACCCAGTTAACACATGAGTGAACTTCCGGTTGATTGGTCAAAGCTGTCCCATGGCCGCTTATCGCTCGGTCGTTCCCTTCAGCTTGGCGACTGATCGGTTGGCGACAAAAGTAACGGCTCCGGCTTTGGGGCTTAACATCAAAGACACTGCATTGCCATTTTCCATCCTACCCCAACCGTATTTCCCCGCCTCGGTGAAAATACTGCACTTCCCACCCGTTTGTACACTTGGGCAGTTGTTCTGGCCACTTGCAACATGTGATATTCAGTTGAATGGAGCCTGAAACCAACAACACCAACAACCACCGGTCCGGGGTGTTAGGTTCCGCCGGGTAGGACGGAAGGATAATCACTTTACGTAGGGAATTTTACGCCTGTGGAGGGGTTTTTGAAGTGGAAAAAGATAAAGAGATTCGGCTGTACTAAATCTAGCACAGTGGTTTGAAACGATCCGCTTAAACCGGACTCAGGGTAAACGACACTCCTGTAACTGGTGGTCGATGTGATGCGGCGATAAAATCCTCACTCAATTGGGTACTCATTTTGCTTTTGTTCCCGGCATTGATTGTACTTCTGGCGCGTGAGTGGAATTACTTTCAATTAGTGAAAGATGTGATTTGAAACAGAAATTGGAATAATTGAACAGAAATAGATATTAAAATATTTGAAATTGAAATTTGCTAAATCTGCATTAAAACCGTCAACATATATATTTTCAATGTATTACTAAGCCCCAAGCATCGATACATAATCACACATAGGATGGGAATTAATATAATAAAAATGTCAATTCGGTGCTAGCTTAGTCCGACTCTCTCTTAGTGTCGGATTCTGGTGAGATGAAGTCGAAACACAAAATTTCATAACTAATTTAATCAAAATGAGAATTATGCATTAAGGGGGGGACATTTTTCGTGAGATTTTTTACAAGTATCTTAAAACTTAGAATACAATATACGCATAAAACTAAAAAAAACATTATACATATATACAAGAGGTGGTGTAATTTTTTTTATAAAAAGTATTACAACCATCTAAAAGCTAGGAATATAGTTCGGTATAGAAGAGAGGGATAATTTAATCAAAATGAGAACTATGCCTTATTTCTCTGCCACTGATACATCTTCATTCTAACCACCGGGACCAATGCACAGTGGTCCAGAATGCAAATTTAGCAGGAATATTGAGATTTTACTAAAACTAAACCACTTAGCCTTATTACGCCTTTGGTAATGATTTTGTAGTTTGTGAGCTTCCCACTCCTTTTTGTTAAATTAACAGTCAGGATGATTCTATTTCTACCAAGATAAAAAATTTAAAGAGTTAAATTTTTTATCTAGATCTAGAGATCATTCTAGATAGAATCATATGACGTTCAGTGAAGTTGTAGAACGACTAGTTTCAGAAAAGTTTGCGGAAGACGTATAGGCTCTATCTATCATATTTTAATTTAAAAACAAATTTAAAATCAAATGGTAAGGATGTTTTTTAGAAAAAAAAACCTGTTTTAATCCACCTATTGGTGCAATTGTGCTTTTCTCATTTATCCAAACTATTATTTAATGGCACGACTGTCACGAACCTGTAAAGCAACATGCCGATACTGACACACTTGAAACAAACAAAAATATAATTTTTATATAGCTTAATCAGCGTGAGTTCAATGTTGTCTTCATGTTTACTTCGCGGTGGAGAAGGGAAGGGATATAATTAGTGGGAGAGAGAGGATGCGTCGGGTATCATCTAGCTTATCGTAGTATACAGGGTGGATAAAGGGAATGCATGAGGGTGGAGGGTGAGGGAGGGCTGGGGGTTGAGAGGTAGGAAGTGGAAGGGTAGATGGAGGGTTTAAAACCGAACTTCATATTATACCTTCTATTTGAGACTAGGTTAGTGAAATTTGGAAATGGCTTTAGATCTGGAATTTGCCCGGAACCCCGGGACTTCCGGAATTATCGATAGTGGACAATACAATCCAATAATTTTTGATTCGCCATCAGTGATCTAGGCCTGCAAAACAAAGTAAATTGATGTTTATTTCAATAGATTTTAAACCTATGAGGTATTACAATTGTACCGGTTTATATAAGAAATTCCTATATGACCGCAATTACCAACCTGTAACCCCGGAACCAAAAGTCAGAACTGAATGAAATTCAATAGCAGTCAATGGGAGTTTTATATCTTCCATTTGAAATCAAGTTTGTAAGCATCGGTTAAGAATTTTCTGGGAAATAGGTTCCCAGGGGACATCAAGATCCGTCCTAGGTGACCAATGTGGTTAAAACTACATCAATTGGTCATTAGTGATCTAGACCCGCAAATCCATGTAATGTGGAACCTATTTGAATATGTATTAAATTATTCGGACATCATAGGGTTACGTTTTATATGGGAATTAGCTGTGTGACCACACTCTTCAACCCGTAACTCCGGAACCAGAAGTCCGATCAACTAAAAAATCAATGGCGTCTTATGGAAGCGTTATACCGTTCATTTGAAATCGGTTCAGCCATCTCTGAGAAAATTGAGTGACATTATTTGACACACACATACATACACACACATCCTACTCCTTCTATCCTCCCCGAAGTAATGCCGTAAGGTAGTGCCGGGGAGGAATCAGGCTCTGGGCAAGAGCAGTGGTTAATAGCGGGTCGGGTGATGGCAGCCCAAACCCGTTCCCTGAGACATTGGGGTTTTTGCACATTTTCCCTCAGATCTCAGGGATTTCCTGAAATTTTTTTACTGCTCTCTAAAAAAAACATACACACATGCTCGACTAACTGAATCGAATGGGATATGACACTCGGCCCTCCGGGCGTCGGTTTGATAATCGATAATTTTTGGAGTGATTGCATAGCCTTTCTTTATATGAGAAAGGCAAAAAGGTTTAATTTTTGTGCTAATTTCCACCATTTCATTTCAGTCATTGGATTTAACTGAAACCGCCACGAGATCTTATTAAAACTAATTATTCTTGCTTAAGAGTACTAGGAGTTATTCAAGAACGCAATAAATTCATTTTTATTTATGATACACTTAGAGAAGAGCTGTTGGACTTAAATCTAATTAGAATTTTTCAAGACAGAAAGGATGGATGGAAGATCGTCGGTCTATTTAACATTGAAAATGTCAATGTTGAATTGAAAATGCCTATGATTAATTATTATGGTAATCACAATTCTATCAAAAAGTTGATGATTTATCTCAACAACGCAGATTAAAAAGAACTATACGAACATCTAACGACATCTCGCTGTATGTACACCTACAGATTTGCAAAGTTGAATGATTTAATTATATTGGTAGAGTTCGCTGATTATACATGATTGATCTACATTTAACGTTTTCTCTGTTGGGATACATCACATATCCCGTCAGTCGTAACAGTTTGTTGGTTTCTTATAGAACACTTCTATGCAAGAGTGTTTTCACTTCGTTAAAGCTTTAAGGGGTTATATATGTTGAGATACGGGAAAAAGGTAAAAGTTTGAATTTTTATAAGAATATGTAGCTATATTTTATAAAATACTTGTTATACGTTTAGCGTAGTACAATGTCCAATTTGCAAAATCCACTTGAGAAAATAAAAAAAAAATATTAATAATTGTCGAAGTTATATCAATTTCCGCAAAATGCGTTTTTTTCAAGAAGTTTGCCGTGACTACGATTCCAGTCCAACAGCTCAACAGAAACCATCAAACAAAAAAAAATCATTAGTATATGTACTTGTGGTGTCCTTGAACGATCGATTAAAAAATATCTTCTTTTTGGAAACAAGGACGATTTTTCCAAAAAAAATCACTATTTTCACCTGATAAAAAGTTATTAAAAAATTCATAACAATAATATGAAAATTTTGACAAAAAATGGAATCGTTCAAGGACACGGCAGCTAAATTACGAACAAGTAAAAAAAAAGTTTTGAGATCAGTTGAAAACTTTTCCGGCAATCGTAGTCACCGCAAAGACGCTTTTGGAAAACATGATTTCGAGATAATCGCGTTTAAAGTTTCAAGTATAAGCAGCACCTCCATAAGGGAGCAAGAAGAAAAACGCTACAACTTTGCGTCCACTGCGCCGATTTCTATACAAATTTAAGGTAACATTTTTATGAACCTGAGCTTTACGATAGAAGAAAAAAATCGATTTTTTGGCCGACCTCAACATATATAACCCCTTAAGAAGGTTTTATCGTAGCATTCTTAAGATACATTTATCTTAAACAAGAATGTCATAAAACTATCTTTTGGTTTTAAGGAGGTTGGAAAAAGATATCTTTAGAAGAGGCTCAAAAGTCTCTTAAAACTGCGCATAGGATTAATTACTCTTGTGCAAAATGTAGTTTTATGGATATTTCTTCAACAGTTCTTGAAGCGCTCTTAAACCCCGTCATGCATATTAAACTAAATGCCCTTTTCATAAGCAATCTTAAAATCAGATTTGCTCAGTAATACCTTGCTAAAACTACAATAAAACTTAAATAAAGCCAATTAGCATTTGGATTGTTACTTGGCGGCAGTTTGTCTGAATATACTGACCTCTAGCTTCTGTCGTTATAAAGTTATTTGTTCTTTTTACTAAAAATTAACTATTATTCGAGTAAACATTGCAAGATATACAAAAATATCATATTTGCCATTTTTCGGTGATTTATACTACAGAGCATGATACCTCATATGACAGCAAGGGTATTTAATGTTGAGAACCCCAATTTTTTATGAAGAAGTAACTTTGAAACGAAAAAAGTTTAGTAGTTTGTATATAAAAACAATTTATGCACCCTAAATAAGTTGCCCAAAGAGTACTTTACAGTAATATAAAAACTACAAAATAACCGATATAAAACCGTTTTTAAAGAACACACTGTAGCTTACATTTGGATTTGTCATGCAATGGAAAGATGGAGCTTGTGCGTTTTCAGATTTTTTTTCTAAAATATGTTGTTCTACAATTTCATCGAAGACAGTCAAGCTCTATCTCGAATTGCTAAAAAAATCAGGTTTAAATCTTGCTAAAATTAGCACCACCCTAGCTCCTGTTTAAACAAAATAAGGGCACAACAGCTTTCCTAAACATATTGTAAGGTTAAGTTATTTAGTTTTAGCAAAAAGTTAAAATTCCTGTTAAATTTACATTTAGAACCACTGTGCAATGGAAATATTGATTTAGTTTAAGCACAGTACAGGTTTCTCCGTATTGTTTCTTGTTATTGATTTAGTTTAAGCACAGTACAGGTTTCTCCGTATTGTTTCTCATGCAAGGGATTCTAATCGTAATAGTAAATAAAAAATAAATAAGGGGATAAAACCTTTTCATTTGAGAAAATTCAGTGGATTTTCGTCATATTTTTCAAGTATATTCTTGAAATCACATAAGATAATTTTAGGAGTATCAAATCGGATGAATTTAAAAGTTTATAAACCAAATCCTAAACTGTTCTGTTTTATAGCGTTCGCGTTGCGCGTCATATCTTAACAATCAATCTACCGACAGAGATCTGTTTTCCTTTCATGACTATACCTAAACAGGTACTTCTTGAAGGAAAGATTCTTGGTTTGAATGCAAATTGCATTTTTATGCACAATTTTTTTTTATCCAAAAATAGTCGTGTTTTCGGAGAAATCTTATCTCTGTAATCATAATTATCACTATTCGGGTAGCCCGGGAAGTGCAAAAATTTCAGGATTCACGGAAAATAAATTTCCTAATAAAGATGTAAACACCGATTATGGTTATATTTGGTATCCAAGTCAAATTCTTTGTGTTGATTTCGTTTACTGCTTAGCCAAAACTCACGAACAAGTTGATTTCCATTAGCCATATAGCAAAAGAGCATAAAATTTAATTGAAAACCAGAACAAGACAATACGGAAAAAACAAGAAGCTGGTTTCAAGAAAATAAGCTTTATATTTACTACTTTTCTATGGACGTGCACTGGGCTTGTGAAATATTTACATGCAATTACCCACTTAATTTACAGAGGAGGAAAAATATCGCTTTGTTTTCGACCCACTATTTTCGATGATTTCAGCTCAAATGCCGCTCTGTGGTTTTTACAATGTATGTAGATTAGACCGGCAACAATTGTTACCCTTTTTGGGGAAAACTGCTAATTCAAATAATTGGCTCAGCTATGTTTCCAGTAACTCAAGTTCACTTACAAGAGTTTTCAAGTTTCTTTAGTAATATATATGGAAAATCTCATGCTAAAAATTCAATGAAAAAATCTCACAGTGACTTTGAATTCCTCAAAGTAGCTTGTTTTATTGCAAAAGTTTTGTTGAATGCTGCATATTGGAGGCTAACAGACAAACTTCGAGGGATAACAGAATTATTCAAAACATCCAATTACAATCACAAGAATGAGAGATAATACATAACTTTATATTGGAATATTATTTTAGATGAAAATCGGATCTTTTTGCAGTCTTCGGCAATGTTGATTCTTATACCTTGAAGAACAGATATATCTGAGAACTACAGGATATACGATATCGTTGATACTGGCGTTTTTTATTGAATTTTTTGTTTGGATTGTCGATTTTTCATATATTTTCACATAAACTTAAACTCCTGTCAGTAAACCAGAAGCAATCGGACAAATTTATGTGTGACATAAGACCTATGGAACCAATCATCAGTCGATTTAGTTGTGTTCCGAAGAAAAGTCACTTTTTGTGCCGTCCTAATGTAGGCACTCAATCTGTCACCGCATCGTCACGCTTGACTACCATCATCTTCCTCGATTGGAGATGTTGCCAAAACGAGTAACACGGTCACATTCGATTTGGCACACATCAATAATTGCACTCGATGACTATAGGCATGTAGGTACCTAGGAGGAACTCCAATTTACCGGTGATGTCAAATTCGAAAGACAAACGGTGCTAAACGATGACAGAAGTATGCTACGAAAATAGAACGTCGGCGTTGCATATTTTCACCGTGTTGGCACAGCTGCCGGTGTTTCGGTTCGGCAATGTTCGTTGCTAATTCCATGCTACAGCTCCGCACGTCGTATAGATTTGTTTATGCTACATTTGGTAACTATTCCTACACGGATACGATACGTTCCTAGAGAATGTGTGGAGCTGTGTTTTCATCTTCCGATGACTAATCGCTGGGGAGTGAACGTACAATCTAGTGCAATTTCAATACATACTACGAAGTGCTTTCCCTAATCCGAGTACCGTAGATTGAAAGAAATGCAACATCGAGAGGTTGTTGAATCATGCACGAATCGTAAACGTTTGTGTTTTATAAATAGCTGCTCACTCGTGTAGATAAAGTAGGTATGCACTTGGAAGGGCTTAACAAAAGGACCGCTCTTCGAAGGGAGCCTTGAAAATGTGTGTAAATGTGTAGACGCTAAACAAACCATCGAAAAAGACGAAACCGAGATTTGTGTTATTTCAGCGAACCGTGTCGTTCTAAATTGGATCGCACAACTTGCCTATAGGCGTTTTTATTATTTTCTTTTTTAATTTGTTTCATGTTCTAATGCAAATACATATAACAAACCATTTTCAACCATATTGTTCTGCAAAAATTTGTTGTTCGCGAATTTTTTCTTTCCTAAACGATTGACTTAGACGTTGAATCACCCCGGAGTGATTAGATTTACTTTCTGAATTCCACAAATTTCGCGGGATATTAGATTTGGTCTTAAATTGTCATGGCCTTAACTAATTGCAAACTATCATTCAACATTGAGAAAGGGGATTAATTGAGTTCTATTATAACTACACACTATTTTTTGAATCCAAAACTTTTAGTGAAAGATTAGAATACACATGATCTCACCAAGGCTAATGATACTATTTTGCCATGTTTCTATTATCATCCTTTTAACTTAAAGCCGTTGGTTAGAACAACATCTGTCATCTTTGTTTAACGCATTGGCTAAAATGGATGTGCGATAATTGGGGCATCCCATTCGTGTTTCGTTACTCTCTAATAGAAGTATGTCACTATTTTCATGCCGTTTCACATTTCTTACATAAGAAATATATAGAAATCGCTCAAATTGCGAAAACATTTTTCGAAAAAGTTGCAAAATGTTTGCATTATGGGAAAATTACAACTAATTTAAGTTTAAACCCAGCTCTCCCTGAAGACGACGGGGTATCCTTTCGAAACGTTGCATTATAGGGAGTAATGTGACCAAAAATCGATAATTACGTCAACTTCAATTTAGCTCAATCCTATATTGAGCATTTCCATCATCATTAAGGAAATTTCAGAATAAACATTTGATTTAGCTGCCTAATATGGATATTTGAAGAGAAAAGTTTTGAAAGAAGGCGGTCCTCGTGCATTTTTTAAACTCTTTGTACCATTGGATGAAAATCCAAAAATACCGTCAAATTAGATTCGGTAAAAACAGTCTCCCAAAGACCCCCTGAACTCATGATGAGGTATGCAAGTATTGTGTTTCTTCTAACTCAGCGGTTCCCAACCTTTTTCGTACCACGAATCCCTTAAAAATCTTCCTGGGTTGCTGCGGACCCCCACGGATAAATATCGATTTTGTATGCTATCAATATGTAATTTTCGGATTGTTAGGAAACAAGACTTGAAATTTCAAGCTGCACTCGTACCCCGGGTTGAGAATCACTGTTCTAACGTATGGCGAAGGTTTTGAGTCGCCCATATTGGCACTATACTGAGAACGTTTCAATGGCAGTCGCAATTAATAGAGAAAAGGGAGAATAATTCAGTAGGAGAATTCAATCGGCTATGGAAAGCTAGAGAGCTCAGCTAACTGTTGGCGAGAGAATGAATTTTATTTTAACGATAAAGAAAAAAATGTAAATTTATCCATAAAGTGCTAAATTTTTACAAATAGAATAACACATCACTAGGTAATGTTCCAGGTGGTCAACCGAACAAGGAACAGCTTTTTACAAATGATGCAAAAATCTTAATCCTCATTATCATCATAAGATGATGATGATGGAGCCTTCTTCGAATTCCACAGTGGTTCAGAATGCAAATACACAGAAATTTTAAATTTTGCTTTTATACATCAGTTCACATTTTCACCTCAACTATATAATTGTGCTGTCTCTCGAGATCGTAACAAAGGTAATGAAATCCAGCTCCAAGAATAATTATATAAGAATAAATTGACTAACTCCCAGAGAATTTCTAAAAGATCATAAAAGTTCAAACATTCACTAGGCACCATCACCGCCGAAATAAGGGGTTCTTCAAGTGATCCATCAACATAATACATTATGCCTATCAAGTGCCCATTCTGCCTAACGTCCTTAAGCCTAACGACCATTATACCATTATATATGCATAACGGGGTAAACCCGCCTTAGACAAAAGAGCATGTTTCAAACTTTTATCGGGTTAACGCAAAGCGAGGAAATCTCTACTCTTTGAGTATTGAATAAACCGTCTTGATTGAGAACGAGGTACTAGGGCATCAACGCGTTTTCATTCATCTTTGGCTCACAGTAGTCAAGCACCACAACCATTGATGTATAATATATGCAACCATTGGTCTGATAACTGAAATATAAGGCACTATTTCAATTTTGCAATTTGCTAAAGCTCCAAAAGAGGTTTCGGGAAGCTTTCATGCATTCCAATGCTTGGAAGTTCTACTTTCGTAGCAAATATGCATTTCAGGTGGGTTCATTTTGACGTTGTAAATAGAATTGTGTTAGGAACAGCTTAAGTATGATCCACGATCATAGAATCAACCGTTCCCCTACTAGTGATGATAATGTCGTCTGTGTATCTCGTTACTTCAAATCCTAGACCTTCATTCAGGAGTCCGTCTACTACCATGGACCACAGAAGTAGTGACAGTAATCACCCTTGAGGACAGGCTCTAGTGATTTTAATGATTATAGTCTCTCCTCCCAAAGACGCTGTCACAGCCCAACAACACAACATATCAGTAATCCATTTGACAGTGGAATGCTACATCTCCTTTGATTCAGCAGCACGCTGAATCGAATCGAAGTCAGTATTGTCGAAAGCATCCTCGATGTCGAGGAAGAGCGATACTGTGTTTTCCTTTTTATAATATTGTGCAATGCTGGAACCAGTACCGTCTTTGCGCATTTGCGCAGTGGGCCTGGCCCAGAGGCCCCGTCAATTTGAAGGCCCCCGACTGATGTTGGACATAAATTCATACTAACCAAACGTGTATTCGATAATAGGTTCACTCATTTATTTGCAACTCTCTTGTGAGACGTTCAAAAATCACAAGACAAACAGCAGGAGCACAGCAAGGCATAGGATAGCATTGAACCAACTCAAGCGTTGCTCAAATATCTCGATTAAACTTACAATTTTGCCAACTATAGACATAAAATAGCCTCGATGTTAACAAGTTTAGATTGACCTTGTGAAAACCGTACTTTTAAAAATATCTAAGACTGTGGAAACTTCACGCGTAGTTTTCGAAAACTATCTTGAACACATCACGGAATACGAAGAAATTGTTTCGTGCAAATGGTGGGCGATAAACCCAGCCTATTTTATCATTCCCCCTTGATCAAGGTACTCTTCATCCTCAAAGAACGTCATGCAACTACGAAGGTCATATTACTACATGTTGATTTGGTCAGGTTACTTCTACATCATGCAAATGCTATTGAAAGAAACGCCACGCTATACCTTTTATTTCTAGTCGTCAAATGTAACATAATTCCAAATACCACTCTAATATTGCTTTTTAGAAATCTTGGATTGAAATAGGTAATAGGACACTCTATTGATTTAATCGCTAGTAACTCTACCTTAAAGTACCCGGGATTTTTTTTTTAAACTTGCAACTCAACTTGATTTCTTCATCAGCTCAGATTATCTAGCGTGTTTGACGTCATCTGATGGCGGAATCTATAAACATGATTTTCTTCCAAATAATTTGAATTTTTCCCACAAAAACGCAATCAATAAATAATTTGGAAAAGTCTCAGAGTGGCATGGGAAACCATTCTACTATACATCTGTTTACACCTTTTCAATATTAGCAGCTCTTTTGTTCAATAGTGCCCAGGGGCTCCGAGGGGATTTAAGACGGCTCTGGCAGCAACAGTCGATTTCCTAGGTTGATAGGTGAACCGCTTAAATTCAGTAGTTGTCTGCTGAGAAATTCAATTCTAATTCGCAAGGCTATTACTTTTTCCGTACCCTTCAGCAGGAAATTTGGTGTGTACGATTTTGGCTGGTGAACGTCACGTTCACCTACCTTTGGTATAAATATTGCCCTCCAGCATACCGGCACTTACCCTAAGGTATAGCTCAATCTAAAAATTCGACCTAGAAGAATTTCCAGCCCTTTTGATTGAGTGCTGCAAATATTCCATCCAAACCCGATGATTTGTAGGGTTTGAACGAGTTCATTGTCCATCAGACCCTCTGAGGTGTGAATATTTCTTTTGACCTCAGGCATGCGACGACGACGATGACGACGGTCGTAAGACATGTATTTGAATGCATCGATCTCATTAGTTTTCTTTGCTGCGAAATACCCAGATACGTGATGTGATAGGTAGATCATCCACCTCCTGTTTATTTTTTCTCTTTTTTCTCATTTATTGCTCGTATTTTTCTCCAGCGTTAGGAAATTTAGGGATTGAAGATTCCTTACTGCCACTTTCTCTAGGTCTAGGTTTCGAGATATTTATTATCATATAGCAATGGAGACTTTCATGGCAAGCCTGTTAACTGCATCGTCCTCTTCTTTCTTGCTGGTTAACTACAGCTTAACGATCTGGTCACAACCATAGTCAATCGCAAAATTTCGTCGCTCTAGTGTTTCCCAAGAGATGGTATCTCCTTTCAAGGCGAGGATGGCCAGAGGTACAGTATTATTTGGACTGAGTTGTCTCCATCCAACGGTCGATATACTGTTTTGGGGTCTTTATTATTCCGAGGATGAAGTCAGTCCCATTTTGTGCACTATGCTGGAAATATCGCATAACAATGAGTGATTGGAATCACATGTCTCCTGAGAAGATGCTAAAGGGTATTTCTTTGGTGGTAGGGTGACCTCCGCTGGTCCCTACTGGAAGTTTGAGATTACTTTCTTTGTTCCTCATTGTATATCTGAGTCTGTTAGAGACTCTTGATGAGACTTCGACGTACTAGTGTATTGTTGTTTTTTTGTTGTCGTTGTTGTTCTTGCTGTTGTACTTATTATTTTCTTGTTTCCTAATTTGTTCCTACCTGTAGGGGGGTTTGTGTAATATTCACTTTCCCCGACCGAGCAGGATTAAACTCAGACCAAGCCATACTTTAATGGGGCCCAGCGTAACGGTTTTACGGTCCTCAAACCGTTCATTCCTCACCGCTTGTCGTATGACATATTTACTTAGAGCACTGAATGTAGTTGGAAAGGATGCGGGAAGGTATAGTGTAATCCGCTTGTTATATGCTTGCAAGCTTAGCCCCCAAAATGAGCAGATTTGTGCTTATCATTCGCTTACAAAGAAGGTGCCGGGTTCGCCACTTGAAGGCCTCCTAGACCGCATATGGGTACCACGTAACTAAGACACACAATCAGGACACACATACGGTGCCCTAGAAACCACATAGTTTCGAAAAATTCATATTCTTGGGAATCAGATGAATCCATCCGATTCATTTGTACAGAGTCTAAAAGTTAATGAGTTCTTGGATACATAACGTCCTAAAGTGTCCAAATCGTTAAAATTTGCCGCAGTAATGAGATTAATTAGGTACTTTGTTCGCCTATTAAGGGGAGGTACGTCTACTTTAAATAGAAATTTTTGAGCATTTGTAAAGAAATCTATACGTCTGTGAAACGAATCATATAATTAAATAAAAAATATATAAAGGGATTCAAATGAATTTTAAAGTTGTGAAATATACAGTTACATATGGTCAACGACTGCTCGAATTAGTTATCAAAGATCATCGATTTCTGGTATTCAATTCCTTTAATTATATTAACGAAACCACATCCTATACATAACACTTTTGTAACTGCATTCATTTTCACTTCACTAAAAAAATTCATTCTTTTACTACACAGAGCTTCACTCTCTTCCAATGCAGAATGAAAGTACACGATAAAACATCAGTATAAATCTTCGTAGACATTAGAGATATCATCCCTCCCTAACGAATACTATTTCAACCTGCTTCGCTACTTCCTCATGAGTCTACGTAGGTTATGAATGGCTCCTTTACCGTGAAAATTCGAAATCGTAACTAAAAATGAAGCGTAACCGAACTATTCCAGGAATATTCCCCAATAAATCATGGTACGGAGCAACTCAATAAATTTCACATCCTAGCACGAGCTAGTGTCAACCCGCAAACCGCAAACGAAATTACGGCGTTACATGTGCCGTTTTTGTGACTCACCGCAATCATCTTATTTTAATTAATACGACCTGACACGGTACCGGGATGCACCAGGCACATTGGCACCGCCGAGAATTCTTGTGCCGAAAAGACAGATGTGAAAATTGCAAATGAATGTTGTTTTATGTATTTTTATCGTTTCAAATTCATACAATAGTGAAGTGTCTGTTATTCGCTCCGACAGTCGGCCGCTTACGTGCTGTGCGGGTTTCTGTGGTGAAAACGCAAAACTACTATTTTTGCTCGGGATCGGAGCGAGACCCACTGGTAAGCGTTTTTGTTGGGCAGAGCAGTTGTATTCAAACGTTTGGACGGCAAAATAGCACAAACTGAAAACTGTGAGGAATTTCTGTAAAATAAAAAGACCGTAGTATGTAGAGTAGAGGCTCCCTAATTCATCTCAGTTCCGCTATTTATCCTACTTAGAAGAGTAGTATTTGCTATCTCTGCTCGGTTCGGATTTTAGCTTCACTCTAACGCGAATTTCTGCGTTTGTCATGTCAGTTTCTTTGCAGTACGGTTTATTTCTTAGGACTATAACAAAGATATTAATAGCTATTTATGAGGATTATTTCATTGTAAAACCAGTAATCATTGGGATTGGGCGGTATCTGATGAGATATATAACGGATCATCTACCCTGGCATCGGTGCTAGAATGAACAAAAAAACGAAAACTGAAAATAAAATAGCGACCGAAATAGTTTCCATGCACCCGTTATTTTTCGTGCTCTTGTTTTATTTCAGTCTGATTATTTATGGAATTAATGTTTACAATTTGAATCAATTTAGGCCGTAAAAACCAATTCTGCAAAGATTGCCGAGAACTGTCATGTTTTATGAACGATATGTGGTGCAAAAAGTTGTAGTTCTCGTTTTCCAAATAGCATATTGGCATTGTCACAATTTGGCGGTGTACGTGTCGCATTTCACGTGAACTGATCTGCATATCTAGGTTTAGTTGAGCGATACAGGTGTCAATTAATCAATTTTTGAATCAGTACGACAAGCGAAATTCTTTTTTTACAACTGCCAGTCTACGCATAGAATATAAATCGTGCTTCGATAATTTTAATTTGGATGGAAAATGGAGCAGAGCGAGCGCTTATTACTTACGATTAGTGTTTGTTCCGTTTTGCGTGGTCTTTAAATGTTCTTAGTGAGTCCTAAATTGAAGTTTAATAGTAATAGTTGTTGGATTTTGTGTTTCGAGATTATTGATTTTGTTGATTCACTAGAAAATAATGTTCAACTAGTTTTTCGGTTTGACAGACCTAGTTCATTTATAACGTTCAGGAAATCTCTCGTGGAACAATTTTCGGAACAAGATTCTAGTCTAGTCCAACAATTAGTAATGCAGAGCACACTGGAAAATACTGCAGAAGTTATTTCATATTGATCTTCACACTGATTTTCACAGCATGTTAGGGACCATTCATAAATTAGGCAACGCAAAAATTGCCCAAAATTGATTCACCCCTCACACCATATTTCAAATTGTCCCAAATTTCTTTATCCCCCCATAGTACTTACTTTCCCCAGGTCACAACATGTCACATCTCGTTGCGACCCCCCCTCTCAAAGTGTTACGTAAATAATGAATGATCCCTTATACGAGGATGTTGACGTGATCGAAATTGTTTTGACCTCGAATAGTCTTCAGAAAAGTTTGTGTATAAAATATATCCCCTCATATAGGGGTATTAGCAGACTTGTTATAAACACTTCAACACACGATGAGGGCTAATATCCCTCCCTCAGGATGAGGTAGAAAAGAATGAAGCAACGGGAGCATCTCTACCGTTGTGTGTGAGGAACCGAAAAATGAGAGAGTTCCTCTCTTGCTGAACGAAATGATGTAGATAAATATTTTCTTACGCATGGGATATTTGCTCCGTGGAGGAGAGTGTGCTACACCTCATGATGATTCAAGAGGAGTTTGTGATGTCCTCACACGCCTTGTGAGGAGGTAATGATTAGTTGCTATGAGGTTTTGTTATATGGGTTGGATGCGTGTTTAAAGTTTATTTCTGATGTTTATTTTTGTATTTGAAATGAATGTATAGTTAAGCGTTGCATGAAGCAATGCAACTATCTAAATATATACATAGTTTTCAAATATGTATAGAGTCATGAGCCTCTTTTCACCTTATTACAATTAGCACCTTACCCATTTGAAACCATTGGTTAGAGTTGTGTCTGCCATATATTTGTACTATCTTTTGCCTTAAATGGTAGTGCGATATTTTGGGCATCCGATTAGAGTTTTAGTTGCACCAAAACAGAAGTATTCCACCATTCTCGGGCCATTTATTATTTTACTAGTGGTTCTTAGGAACGAAGCAAACGTGTTGGTGCCAATTTATAGAAATTTCATCGATTGTAGGCCTTGTAAGTGATGCAATAGTCCAGTACGCTCCCTCAAGGACCAAAATTTGCCAAGCGATCTGTTATTAAAATATAATACTCTTTGAGGAAGAAGTATTTAGGTATCAAAGTTTGCGACCTTTTTTGACGTTTGGCACCCATAGCTAAGCTAAAAAGTGACACACATGTTTATATTGAAGCAAACCGTTTATTCGTTACGCACTGTCCAGGTGGATAACCGGATGACATCATAACTCTTTTCACGGCGCTATAGTGATTTTTTTTAACTTTTCAAGTGAACTAGCATAGGTTATAGTGCAACACAAAAAGTTTTGAAAAATGTTGCATGCCCCCAAATTGATTTATAGCAGAATTAAATGCTCTTCCGAATTATTATTACATAGAACCATGACGTGCCCTTGGAAGAATGTTGAACCATTTGCATATTTGTCATGAAAAAAATGACAATTTTCTTATTATTGTCGCAATTTAGCACAATATTCATAACAGAATAATACAGCATACCTTTGGAAAGGTGTATTTTTTCTCTTTCTAGAACTTGCTAGAAATCGGCGCTAAGACTGGACAACGTAATTAATGTTTTGGTGCCAAAGGTCCCAGAAAATGTTTTTGCTATAAGTGAAGATGATAAGGAGTAATGAGAGCAGCCTTCATTTTTTCGAATTTTTCATAGCACGTTGATGCCAATACATTCGTTAAAAAATCGGTTAAAATGCTCCCATAGGAACTTGGGCAATGGTGTGAGAAAGAACTCTGCGAAATTTCTAAACGATTAGTATAGGAGGTTTTAGGTTAGTGTGTACACCGCATTTTTTTCACAAAATTTTAATATTTTGCAATGAAAATTTAAGAAAATATTGTACAAATGTTGGATTCTTGTAATGGAATTTATTGAATAGGCAAAGGCTAACGTATATCCTACATAATTCATGAACTCATCTTTTCATTATATTTGCTAAACAATCTGTTCAAAAAATTATTTCACTTGTAGGGGATTATTTAGTGAAATCAGTATCAAAATAAGAAGCTTCGTGTTCTCCTCCGAATATAGGGTAAAGAGGTAAGCCCCTTACATAAAATAAACCCTATTATGGTGGGTGTACAACTAATTTCTAGGCCTACAATTGATACAATGCGTATACATTGGCATCAGTAGCTTTACTTTGCTCTTAAGAACCAATATAATAACACAATTGGCATTATGCTATATTTATCCGTAGTGGAGAAAATTTTTAGTTAAAATCTGTTTTCCTTCACTAACGAGAAAATGGTTTGAAGCCACCTTTGCGCATAAAGGACACAAAACCTATAACTAAACTATTTTTGGAGATGCGTTGCGAGTTCGGAAACAAAATTTGTGCTTCTGATTGAGTTGGTATGAAAGCTGTAAAATGTTCGTATTTAAGCGCAACGAAAACTCGATTCGAGTGTTCCAATTATTGCCTTACCTTTTAAACCAACGCGCTGAACAAAGATGGGAAAAGCTGCTCTAACCAGCGGCTACAAATTAGTAGGGTGATAATAGAAACAAGACGATAATAGGCTTATTACCCTAGCGTTGAAAGTAGATAATCAGGATAGCATACAATTTTCGACTATGTATAATTTGAAATATCGCTGTCGATAATTATCTCATTTTAAAAATGTATTGCCCATTGGAAATTTATCCGCATAAACTTTCTACTTTGACATTTAGTAACAAATAAACACAAACATTTTTTTTTTAAACTTCATTGTCCATATCTTGGAAACTAACCATCCAAAACAATCTATAATAGAGATAGAAACGAAACTATTTGATAACAACATTTTTTTAAAATTTTATTGAGAAAGAACACTAGAATAGAATCGAATATTATGCACCCATTTTACTTGGAAGCGATGTCATGTTGTATTAGATATCAAAGTTAAAATATTTCTAGAGAAAATTTTCAATAGGATGTAAGTAACATCGAGAGCCTCTCTTTGTTTACTTTCTTACGACGTCATTACAACACTTTGCACTAATTTTCAAGTACATATCGAAAGCCGACGGTTATTACTAGAATATTATGCAAAGAGTAGAGTAGTAAATGTTGAAATGGCCGAGTAATGAATAGATGAAAAAGTTACTTACGTCCTACACACCAAAAAATAATGAAATTTAAACGACATGTAAATCAATACGAATGTAAACATACAACAATTGAATCTAAAATTTGATTGAAAATTACGTTAACATCAATTCGAGCATCAAACAGCATACAATTTTACACTTTCATTCGTGTAATATTACATGTCAATCATTTTACAACAGTACATTGAAGTGCATGTGTTTTCTGTTTAAAGAAACTGTAATTTTCAACCCACGTGTAAAATTATAATAAAATTCGTTGAAGAAAGCGCGACAAGTCGTGTGTATTTGTGGTGGAGCTTAATTTTACATTTATATTCATGCTCCAAATATGTGCATGAAAATAATCTTAAAATTACAAAATATTTTTATCTGTGTATTCTAAATTTTCTCTAGATTTATCTTCTATTATGGTGTTATTAAGTTTGACGAATAGGATTGATTTTAAATTTTCCGAGCTGAGGTTTATCTAATCGTTAGTTAGTATTTTCCCAAAGCCACTGAATCCTCGCTCAATTGAAACCTGGGTACAAGAAGTGCTCAAGCCTCAAGGTCGTTTGGCACAGTAGAGTCAAGTCTGGGTCCTCCAGTCTCTTGGATTCCCACCACATGATGATATCCGTATTCCACGAAGCACTGATCTACACCACGAAAATTATACTTATATCCGCATCCTACGCAGCAGACAAAATCCCATTAAAACAA
The DNA here is from genome assembly GCF_030247195.1 of Topomyia yanbarensis. NCBI lineage: Eukaryota > Metazoa > Arthropoda > Insecta > Diptera > Culicidae > Topomyia > Topomyia yanbarensis. The sequence continues at coordinate 307,817,246 of NC_080671.1, read as the reverse complement.
GAGAGGGAAACAATCACTCTCGCGCTCCACACTCTCAGCATTTTTGAAGAGGAATTCCAACCCATCTTCAATCAGTTTTGCGCTCTCGCCTTTCCTGTGTGATGCACATAACATCCTCTAATCATTGAACAAGTCATCACCTCTGATGATGAGTTTGCTTGTTGAGTGGGAGAAGAGTTTTTTTTCTGCTATTAGCGAGGTGTGTGAAGTCCTCCTCAGAATGTTGATACCTCACCTCATTTTAGCATCATGAGTGATGCTCCAGCAAGCCTGGGTATTAGTTTGGCGATTAATCCCCGTAAAACTGAGAAATAAAGTTTTTAGCTCATTTATAAAAAATAAAATATTCAGCAAAGTTGCAGGGAATACAGTGAGAAACAACGGATTGCGGATTGAAAAGTTATTTTATACCATAATGGTTACTACCCGCTACCCACTCGAAAATCATTGAGATGGGAATTAACCACTCGAAAGTTTGGAACAAATCAAAACCTGATATTAACCATATGTGTCTTGTGCACAAAAAGCTTGCGTCTGAACTTCTCGATGCACAACAATTTTATTTTTTTATTTAGACAAAAATTTCTTTGCTTTATAATTAAAATTTCTTATAAATAAGGTATAATAATTAATATTTGTTTGAAATTTAAGCATAAAGGGCGTCCCACATCACATTGCGTTACGGAAAAAACGCTACAGAAAATAACCTAGTGGACCGATCCTTTTCAAACTTTCAGACAATTAATTACAACACAGTAGTAAGCTTTTATTCAACTTCAATACCATAACCGTACGCTCACACCGTACGCTTAACTTCACTCATTAGATTCTGTACAACATCGTGCTCCAGCTTCTTCTGTACGGAAACCCACTTGTTCTTCATGTCTTAACCTCCTTGGGATGCTTCCGTAGAGCCTGCTTCATAATTGTCCTACATTTGGGGCTTCGCACAACTCCAGGGCAACATTTGAATAGTGGCACGAAGCTAGATCCAGCCAGAAAATCGTGGAGCCCTCGTGTTGCTTCAACAGAGGAAGCAGACGCTTCTCTAGACACTCCTGGAGGTAGATCTACCCGTTTACAGTCCCGGTAATTACGAACGGCGCAATCCGTTTGCAGCATGAGCAGATCGCTTGCCAAATCAAATGTTTATTGGCAAACTTTGAAAGTTTCTGCTTCCTTACTTCGTCGGGATCATCAATCTTGTGCTGGACAGTGAAGAACAGTATTCCCTGGAACTAATAATTCAATTTTTTGGTCTTTTGACTTAAGTGCCAATACCTTATTTAGGACTGGTGGTATCCAACGGGGAAAACGATCGGAAATGGTGAGTGAAGCTAAGCAATCATGTGAAAAAAATTCCCCCCAGAGGCGAGATTCGAACTCGCAACCTTTGAGACTCCTAATGAACTAAAAATTAGACATCAGACGATTATAAAAACCCGGGCCTTGGTATCTAGCGGGGAAATTAAATAGATCAAATGTGTTGGGGTGATCAGCTGCCGTTGTGTGTGATTCTCGCTTTGCAGGCAGGGTACGATCACCGTCGCCAGTGGGATAATCATATGTTCTTTCTGGGATGTCACCATACCCAGGGATAGCATAAGGGTTAGTGCATTGGGTCGGAGTCTCAAAGGTTGCGAGTTCGAGTCTCGCCTCTGGGGGAATTTTTTTCACATGATTGCTTAGCTTCACTCATCATTTCCGATCGTTTTCCCCCGTTGGATACCACCATCCCCTGGAAGCTTCCAAAAGTCCGCCTTGACATAAGTCTCATCACCCATGATGAGATAATGAGGCTTCATCAGCGTCTGGGTGTACAGTTTCCGAGCCCGTTACTTTCCCACCATATTTTGCCGTTCCTCACGATTTGGAGCCTTCTGTACTTTGTACGTATGCAGTCCCTCCAGGTCCTTGGCTCTCTGACTTGGATAGATTCAACTTTTTGGGCACATTCCTGACCGAAGTATTGGGATTCCGCGTAAACGCTTTCACTACACGCTTGTGATCCTGATCACTAATAGAACCCCCATTCTGACCGCATTTCTCCTTCCGTTCCATGTTCAGAGCTTGGTAGTAACGTTTAATCACACTCACCGTTGATTGCAACGATTCGAATTGTTTTCCGACGTCCCTTTGAGAGACTTGAGCATTTTTCAGGTGCTTGCGCAAAATCAATTCGCGACGTTGCCTTTTGACTCTTTTTTCCAATTTGCAAGAAGCGGAAAGTTATAAAAATACAAAAAATAATAATAATAAAATTATACTTTAAACTACTTCTACCCAAATATTAAAGAAAAAATACCCAATGTGTTATTTTTATAGCGTATTTCCGTGATGCAATTTGATGTGGGCCACCCTTTATTTTTATATTCTTACTAAGGAGAATACATTTCGACACATCTACATCTTAAAACAAGGAATTCAAATCGATATGCAAAATAACTATAGGGCGGTTTTATTCAGACTAAAGAATGCAGTTAGAAATATATATTAGTTTCACAATTTGTAATTTTTTTTAACATGAACTATTATTTCATATACAATTGAAACAAGGAGAAACACTATTAGGCTTTTTATAAGGAAGGAAAAGATACACAAGAGGACTTGATACCAACATTAGAGTAGCAGACACCGTATTAGGGAAAGTTAAGAGAGGGCCGACTACAATGACACGGAAAAAAAGAAATTAAACTTGCAGCTTGGTAGCAAACGGAGGAATTTTGTCAGGACATCATAAACCGGATCGCCGACAGTAGCTAGCTTTCCACTTTCCGAAAATCTTATATATGGTTACTAGAGTGGCTCGTGGTTATATGAGAAAACTTCAAAGTGATTTAAACTAGCGGGCACAGCACTTTTTGAGTTCCTTTTGTGGTCCAAAATGCTTGTGCAAAGTTTGATAGCGGTTGGTTGCTTCCCGGGTTTGCGCATTGCGTTCAAAGTTTGTATGGGATTTTATATGAGAAAATCAATTATTTTGCATTTACGTTAATAAAGATCGCTATTTCACTCAATATGAAAAACCAGCATCATAAAACTATAGCTCAAATCTTGGATAACAACTTTGCCAAAGACCGTAACTAGCTACGAGTTTTCAAAAAAATAGTTATAACGATTTTAAATTTTTTTTTTTTTTGCAGAAATTGATTACTTTTTCCAACACTGTTGGTGCACCACCGACATCGACATTAAAAACTTATATTAATAAGAATATATTCATCGCAGAGACTTGGTACCTTTCAATGAAATGTTCAGAATGAATTGCTGAATAACATAGACGTAGTCAGAAAATGAAAAGAAGAAGGGAAGTGCACAAGCCACACCCCCTCTTCTTTTCATTTCCTGATTACGTCTATGTTATTCAACAATTTATTCTGAGCATTTCATTCAAACGTACCAAGTCTCTGCGATGACTATATTCTCATTTATTTAAGTTTAAAGTATCGGTGTCGTGGTGTACTAACAGTGTTTGAAGAAATAATGATTTTCTGCATTTGGATTGTACCATAAGTTTTAAAATCGATACAACTATTTTTTGAAAACTCGTAGCTAGTTAACGTTTTCGACAAAGTTGTTAAACAAGGTTTGAACTATGGTTTTATAAAGCTGGTTTTTCATATTCAGTGAAATAGCGATCTTTTTTTAACGTAAATGCAAAATAATTGATTTTCCCATATAAAACCCCATACAAACTTTGAAAGCAATGCGCAAACCCGGAAAGTAACCGACCGCTCCCAAACTTTGCACAAAACCATAAAAGGAACTCAAAACGTGCTGTGCTGAAATATGTCATATTCGAGCCACTCTAATGGTTGTAATATGTCAATGACAATATATATATATATATATATATATATATATATATATATATATATATATATATATATATATATATATATATATATATATATATATATATATATATATATATATATATATATATATATATATATATATATATATATATATATATATATATATATATATATATATATATATATATATATATACAAGAAATAGCCTTTAATGCGGATTTAAAAAGATTCTACAACTTCAGGTCTTTTTGGATCCGCTGGGAACTCTTTTGGGACCAGATCTCCAGGTAGCTGTCTACATATCTACCAGATGAGAAGCGATAACTAAATTTGAATATCTATCGCGTTTAAAAATATTTGTATGAGAGACATATCGTGGATAGCTAGCACATATCGGACTGAAACAAGGCCGAAGGGATTCGTTTAACGGAGATACGGCACTAGGGCGCAAGGCGCACGTCCAAACAACATGTTTAATGTCGCGATAACCGTCACCATAAGCGCAGACACCGCTTTACACAAACAACACTATAACGGAGATGCTCATCCAACGTACAATCACTGGACATAACCAGATATATTGCACGAGTGAAATCACGAGCCTTAGCGACCCCTTTGAACCAAGGCTTGTCGATTCCTTTGTGATTCCTAAACTTCCATTGATCCAAGAAATTTGCAATTTTCGAGCATCGTCTGACGAGAAATACTGAAAAACTTGTTGAAACTACGCGAACTTTCATAAATATCACCTTCTAATGCCTAAGTGTCCGCTGTCTCATTACCATTCTAATCTAGTTGTCCGCCTTCCTATTACGCGGAATGGAACAATGCGAAAGAGCTTAAACTAAGGTAAATTGGTATGATTTTTCATGTAAAAATCTCAGGAACCCCCAACTTTTCGCCAGTAAATACAAGGGGTGGTTTCCATGTTCTATTAAACGGAGAGTCTCCTTGGGACATCAGTTTTGTTGTGAGATTGTTTGCAGAACAACCTCTTTTATGGTCACCCTTACCTCTTTTGTCAAGATAATTAGTATGAAAGCGATGCATAGTTGTCATCATCTAACGAACGCTAGGTGATATGCGCATTACAATTCATAGCGCGAGCATCTTTGCTGTCAGATAAATTTATGTGTTTAAGAACAATCATTACGTTTATATACAGTATTATCATTTCATAGGGAAACTCTATTGTATGTGGATCTACATGGAATGGTTGAATAGAATACACAACGCAGGGCCTAACCGTCATATGAAACATTGTTTTTCTCGTTAATCCGTCGACCAACCGGTGCCAATAACCACATTTTTTAGTTTTCATTAAGTTTTTCATTTGCGTTTCTAACGTCGTTTATATTCGAAAAAAATCGACGTCCAAAAAGACCATTTTGCGTACAATTATCCTGAGCACTCTCTACCCACCACGAAGTCGGAGACCGTCCACTGTACTACTCGTTTCGTCTGACCTTTAATCGCAGTGTCGATAATTAAACCATTATCGTGAAGACAACCGCATGGCGTACCGTGGGAGAAGAGATCTTCTAGAACCAGCTGAGATGCGATGTATAGGGAAATAATGTCAATAAGTCTTCGGGAGTCTGTGGGAGTCTGTCGGATTTGACAAGCGACAACTTCAATATCTGAAACCGAGGATTAACTATTGAAATAATACCGCATGTTGATCGCCAAAAGCGCTCCACCATGGTGTTTTCTCAGCCCAGGAGAATAATGTTAAATTGTAAGTGATAATAAAATGATGGGACTGAAATATAGGGACAATTGGGGTTTTTGTTGTCCCATGTGAAAATTTCTGCTAGTTTCCAAGATTTCCGAGACGAAGAGCCACTTACTTCGGTTTTGGAATAGCACCCACGAAGGAATAGCACTCTCAGGTCTTTACGAGCAACACCATGCATAGTGTTCAGTCGAATTTGGAGACGCTTTGCTTTCCGCGTCAGCATATCATCTGCCTTACCGGCATTTGAAAACATTTGCATAGATAATTAGTGAAATGAATATTATTACTCGATATTGAACTGAATGAATAACGTGGATTTTTGAATGAACATTTTTTCTATTTCCCACTAGCCGCATCCGGTTCATTATCAGCCGTCAAAAAAGAGCTTCGATTATTATTAGCTCTGCTTTTGAGATATGTACGAAAATTTTCTACATTTTATGAATCACCCTTTTTATTTTTATTGGGAGTTGGTCGCAAACACTATGAAACGTGGGCTTGTTCTGAATCTATTTTATTCAGAGATTGAATTGTTTGCTAATGAAAACTTCTTTATTGCTTCGAAAATATGTCATTTTGCGCATGATACTTGTTATTTATGTTAGCTCAAGCCCTAATCAGTGCTTTATGGCGTTTCTGCTAATCATAGCCGACAGACAGCACTGTAAGTCATAAGTTGAACAAATGAAGCGGTTATATATATGAAACAAATATTTTCAACGATAGCATAGAATTTATTTGCACTGCCATCCCCTTGTGGTAGATAGCGTAGTTATTGCTACCCAGCAGAGCTTGCAGTAGCAACCACATAGCGGCCGTAAGCCGGAAAAATCATAAAAAAGTTATGTTTTAAATATTCACAATTTCTAGTTTTCCGATGCTTCGTATGCAATGCATAACACATTTTCCGAATTTCGCGATCACTGAGTGGGTATATGATGCTTAACAGCGTTGCTGTGTCTGGTAATTCTAATGATTTTCATTTCCGATACCACAATATCTATGTTCACTTCAAATACATATTGCTGTTTCGATTTTAATCCGATTTGAACACAAATAGTTTAATTTAAAACGGGGTGGAAAAAACTTTGTTTATCATTTTAGCATGTTCGTCAAATTTGATTCGTACTAGGATTTTTAATATAGAGATAGAACAACGTCGAGATGGGGGTGCACTTTGAAAATGAGCAAAAATGATGTGTAACGAAAAGAACATATTTCATTTAGATTTTTGATAGCATGGCATTGAAAATTTGAATAATGTAAAGTATATGCAAAATACCGCGCATTTTTACACAGAAGGTTGCACTTCCCTAGTCTGGGACGATAGATTTGGGCACCCGGGACGCTACGCTTCTATGAATGACGCCACCGTCGATTATTTAAATGTAAGCAGAAAAGAAGTACACGCTGACGAGTACTTCGCCCTGTTCCGTGATGGAAAAAAAAGGTTGTCGATTAACCTTCTAAAACGACCTGCGAGTGACAATATTGAACACGTTAATGCTTCAAAGAACTCTCTCGAACGACATATTTCCCATGCTGAACGATGGCGACTGCGATAATCAACTGGCAAACGTGAAAAAAGGAAGCCAAAGTCGCAACAGCAGCAAGTTAATACAGCAGAGCGGAAAGGAAAGTACCTTCCAATCTTTGTTCACAGTGATCCGATGGATTTGTGTCCGGTCATCCATAAATTAATTACGCCAGGTTTAAAATGCACTTTTCGACTAAATGTCTTTGGTGTCGAATTAATGACCTAAGGGAAGGGCCATTGCAACAAGGTGGTATTTCAACGCTAAGCGGTACCAGTTTTCACGCACGATATCCCCGACATAAATCTGCTGAAGGGTGTGCTACACGGACTCGATGATATGAAGGAAGTAGATCTCATGGAGACACCACCCAAGTGCGAACTTAAACTCTGTAATATTTCCAACATCGCAGGGCATGACACTTCCCAGTCATATCGCGACCTTTTTGATACACTTTGTGCACAGGTCCATATCACTGAATGACCTTCAATTGATTAACGTAATTAGTTCCACCGTCGAGTGCAGGGTTGTTAACGTTGAATTCAACTTTACCGCCGATAACGATGAGTTTAGCGCCATTACTGGTTTTGAATTTCACGTTAATTTCATTGTCCTCGTCAACGTTTTTCGTTGAATTTAACCATAGCGTAATAGGAATCGCGTTGAATTCTATTTGAAGTGCTTCTTTCGCCAGGGAAATTATTTAGCATTTCATGAGGTCTGATTTTATGTTTAGTAATATTTCTGTAAGTAGGTATATTTTTAATTTTAGTTAAAGTACAAATTTTGAAGTTAGTTGTTGGAACATTCTTAACATAAACATAGATAAATCTAAGTCGCGTAATCTCAGTGGCTAATATATTTCTCGCTATTCTAAGTTTACATGGAACGGAAATTGATCATGCAGCCTTCGTGCGCGAAATTACAAGCGAAATTCCACGCGAAACTCAGCGCGAAACTCAGTGCGATACTCCGTGCGAAATTCCGCTCAAAACTTCGCTAGGAATTTCACCCGGAATTTATTGCACGAAATTTCGCACAGAATGTCGCACGGAATATCGCAAGACATTTCGCACAAAATTTCGCCCGTAATTTTGCACGGAATTTCCCGCGCAATTTCGCACGGAATTCCGCGTCGAATTTCGTGCCGAATATCGCACGGATTTGAACGGAATTTCGCACAGAACTTCGCACGGATTTTCGCTTTGCGTGGGATTTCGCACGGAATTTTGCGCAGAATTTTGAATGTCGTACAGAATTTCGCTCGACTCGCGGAATTTCGCATGCGACTTCGCGCGGACTAACGCACGGAATTTCTATCTATCCGTTGAAAAGTTAATGATGGCGCCCTCTATGCGGTAATACTAAACTAAAATATTTTAGCCGAAACATAACCCGTATTATGTACTACAATTCCTCAGAACATACTATTCAGCTAAATCTAACCATTAAACCACAAAAATGTCGAGTTTGTGGGAATCGAGTACTGATACACAGCCATACACTGCTAGGTCCCATGCAAAACTGACTCAGATATCACTTCACTAAAAGTTAAATAACTCCTTTTAAAATAGTCGGCTTAACTAACAGTTTTCGGCATAGTTGGAGACAATTAAATTATCTTTCTTATTTTCACATACAGTGACAATACGATGCATACAGTGCCACCTAGCGGTGAAAATGCGAGCTAGTGGGTTTTCTCCATGGAAATTGTCGAAAAATCCAATACAAACTTCAGACACGTTGGTCCGGTAGCTAGATTCGTCCGATTTGCTTCAAATTTGGTTCAAGTACTCCTGGTCGGACTTGGAATTGACGCAGAGGTAAGTCGATTGAGTTTTCGAAAATTCATTATTTTCTGGGCAGTCTAATGCATACGCCTGGCAGTGACTCTAGCTCTGTAATGCATCGATAAGTGAGAAATTTTCGATCATAATTCCCAAAAAATAGAATAAATCATTTGAGCTGTACTTCCCACGCCGAAATTTATCCGACCACTTGAACACACACACACATTGAAAATAAATGCACGACTTTACATTATATTTTTTGGGTCATAAATATCTTGACCACACGAAACATAATGAAAATGCAAAAACAAAATAAAAGCTTCATAAATTTCTCCCACATTTTAAACCACCAACAAGGCAGCCAACCGAACCGCCAAAGAAAAAACTAAACAGGGGAAGATGAGGGAAAAGGTACCTCCGTGGCAGAAACCACCTCCCCCTTGCGTTTCTAATAAAGGAGCTAAGATATGGTAATCTTCTCATAGGGAGGTGATATTTTACCCCATATTCCCTTAGCGATGAGATGAGTTAAATATTTTAACGGAGTCTATTGTGCAACTTAGAGGTAATTTATGTACATATTATTTAAATCAATCCAGAAAACCGTGAATTATACGTGAAGTAGTCTATATTATTTCCCCTAGGCCTTTTCAAAGATAAATGGATCAGAAGATCACCCAGTTCAAAGTAATCATGAAAAACCAGTGTAATTCGAAAAGGAAGGTTGGATTCCATCTACTGATAAGCATTTGAACAGTTTTTGATGGTAAGGGCGGCGCTAAGCCAGGGCCTGATACTGACGAGTCAGAGTCGAAACGTCATCCATGACTTTCCAAATAGCATGCATGTTACTCTACTACAGCTTTAACAGATGAAACGATTCACACATACTTATATTCAAATGAAAACAAAAACAGTGTCTGGGTGATTTAAAAATAGCAATATGGCATATTTTTCAAGAAAAGACATTCGTTGTCAAGCGGATTTATTGTCTAGGGTTCGTTCCAAAAAAAATACGGTAAGTCATTTACGATTAAGTGCAGTTTCTGTATATTCAAATCGTTTTGAAATCGAATGAAACGGGAAGCCAAACAAGTAACGTTTAAAGTTTTATAGCACACTATAACAGTAAAATAAGTTTTAGGAGCAGATTCAGGAAAGTCATAACACTTCAATTGTTACTTGGGTAAGGAGCTCCCCAAACAGGCACATGTCACATGTTTTTCATGGGGGTTGAAGCCATCTTTTTTATGTTTTAACTTCTTATAAAATGTAGAGAAAACACGAGTAAAACAGAAATTTTTGTGGTATTGATTTACATCCAAAGAAAATTCATCTGTAAATAGGTAAGCAAAGCCTTAGCACTATATTCCTTTGCGTAACTTCTGTTCCGACAGACTTCACAGCGGATTTTTAACGTACAAAACAATTGCGGTGCTACTGACACTATCCTGCTAACCACTAAGAATGATTTAAGCACAGGTACTTCCACTCTGGAACGGTTTGCCTGTGACAGCGAAGTGAAACGTGAAAAGAATTTCATCTGCTGCACCAATAAATTCAGTCGATTGGCTGCGGTGTTGCGAACATGTTAACACCCCGGGGGTTAACGATTGCCAACAAACGGAGCCAACGTGAATAAAAGCGTTGTGTGAATGAAAGTTCGCCAAACATTCATCGTATTGTTTGCAGATCTGGGAAGCCGATTGGCAGCGACCGAAATAATGGAATTTTGTGGTATTCAACATATATTATATATAACGTATGCACTATTTTCTATCCTATCTCTGGATAAAGTAGCCTGGCCACCGGAAGTACGGTTGAACTATTTTTCAGGCCACGTCAGTCGGTTGTTGAATTCAGGACAAGACCCCCATTGTGAGAAATCAGTTAACTTGTACCACTGATCAAGACTTGAAGCGGCTATCCCAGTTTTGTCCAAATATTGCGTAACCGATGCAAGAGTAAAAACTGTTTCAGGACTACTTCGACAACTCTATACTTTCACCGTTACATCGGTTTCAAATACTGTCACACATTAACAATTGTTTGCATACTAACATGTCTTACGGCACTATCTAGGATTACATATCACGTTAAGATCGTAAATCTATCGATGTCACGTTTTTGCGTCACTATTAAAATGCGTTATTTATAGATGGATTGTCGTCTTTTTACTACAGAACTGGCACGTGAGCATCTACCCAGGGTATGCGCATAGGGTTATTTGTATGTATGTAGAACCTTGGGATTGCCTTTGCAAGTCAAGTAAGACGGTATAGGTTGGTTCAGTCGAGTTTGCACAAACCGTAGGCCATTAAGAATGCCAGGGAAAAAGTTCCTCCATGTGTCGTTAGAGACGGATTACACTTCTCCATACTCCGACATGAATTTAGTGCCAGTTCGGTGCCAGACCAGTGGCCATTTTTTTCATTATATCAAGAGCCAAATAGACGGAGTTCTTGATTTGTTCTTTGCTGCGAAGCTTTCTGATTTGACTACTTGCTACTTGCCTCGTATGATGTAGTTGGATGTGTGAAAATTCTTTAAGATCAAGTTCCAGGAATCAGAATATTTTGGCTCAAATGGCAAGTTGCCCGTATGCAGTCTGGGATTTGTCTAGGAACACACCCAAGCTAGATTCCTTGAGCGAGAAGACCTTTTTAATGTTGTACACAATATCGTGAAGCAGAGTGATGGTTAATTTTCCACACAGCTGCATGTTGCATTTTATGCAGTGAATATTCAATTAAACCTGATGTGATGATCGATTATCCATTCCAAAGCATTTAGAAGAATAGTACATAACCTGATAAGTCTTGGCTTCTTCATAGCTTGAGCACCCTCTTTTGGGAATAAAGCTAACAGTTATATTTCGCCATGCTTTCGGGATATACCCGGTAGTAGATTGGTAAGCATAATCTATTTCAAAACATTTTTAAGAATATCAAATCCCTTTTGTAGTGGCACGGGAAAGATTCGATTGTGAGAGAATCCTGCTAGCCTCGTTCAGAGATTCGTGCATAGGTTTTGCCAGTCAGTCCGCTCTACAGATCTAAGGCATTTCTGCCCTGAAAGCTCTGGAGTCACCATGCTGACACCGATTTCCAGCTCTTCTCATATCCTTCTTAATTTAATCAAGCTCAGCCCTCCCCCAAGGGGTTCTCTTAGCCAATTTAACAGTACGAAGTGGACAAGCGTCATCGTAGGATGCTACTGTGATCGAAGTTGTAGTTCACCACGTCATCCAAGTCGTTTAGTTGACTAATTGTTGGAATATGTCTATGAAATTTAGTAGCCACGTTTTCCAAAAAGTTGCATTTCTGTGCGATATGTGCGAAAATATATCGTGAAATGGCTGAATTATAAGCGTTCAAAACCTAACCACTTTCGTTACACATCATTTTTGAAGAATTTGAAAAGTGCATCCCCTTATGATTGAAAACGGAAATGTAGAACGAGGTTAAAATTAAATGCTGGTCGTTACTCTAGGCTGAGACATAATCGTATTTTCTATTTTCCTTTTTTTATTTCGACTACACAGCAAAAAAATATCTTGTAACTTTACATCCTGCCAGATGTACATAAAAGGAGCGTCCCAATTAACATAAATTTTCATTTAATTACATGTAAAAAATTGAATTGTTCGGCTTCCTGGGTCAATCAGTCTGAATTTTACATCAAAAGATTCAAAATAGTTAGTTTTACATATCAGAACATGTAAAATCCGATTTTTAAACGAAAAAATACGTTGCTACGTTGTTTACGTCAAATGTAATTTTCATTTTTTTCTAAGAGTGTATGTAGTCACATTTTTTTGTTACATTTGAACGACATTCAATTAGCTAGATATTACAGGTCGGAAAACTAGAAGTGGCAGGGTCATTAGAATAGGCTTAATACCTTACGGGCTTAACTTTTGTCGTCTGATGATGAGGGTCGAGCTTAGGCAGCATAACTACGAATCACTCCAGTTCACCAGCATGTCTGTTGGCAAAGACAGACTTGTCCCTCTTTACCGTGAGAACCGACAAAAGAAAAGCGACGCAAGATCACCACTGAAAACCTGTCGACGATTAGCATCAATCAATGATGATTGCTTCTGTTCATGTCTGTTTTTTCCTTTCGAATGCCGAGATAGAATTACCTATTTTCTATGAAAATTTGTACAGAAGCTACCGGCATACCAACTGTCATGAGATATCAGAATTCATTCTATCATATGGTATGCTTCAAATGGTAGGGTGAAAATTGAAAGGAAGCAATTTGAGTTTGCATTGAGCTTCAACATGAGCGATTCACAATTTTTTGGTTTGTTTCGCTAATCTATTTTTTAGGAAGGAATTAAGGGTAAAAATAAATATTAATTTTAACGATATTGGGTTAAATCATTAGCGAAATAGTGGGTCACCATCCCTATTTGCCTCATCTGTTTGATTTGCTGGATGAAAAAGATGCTAAGCTATTCTAGGAAAGGCATTGTTTGTATGGTCAATGTTGAAAACCACTTTTCGTAATGACATATATCGACAAAGCTCCTCTCAGAATTCCACATTCACTGCTATCTAGTTGCAATAGCGTACAGTTACTATGGCGATACACGCTCTAGCGTCGATGTCGACATTTTCAATTTCACAACTTTGTTGTTAACTTCATCATCAAACAGCATCAATCGAAACAAACTTTTTTAAAACAATTTTTTAATTTATTATGTGTCTAGTGTGTGTGTATTAAACAGCACTGGAAATTGAGGTTTTAGCCAATTATTTTGAAATCCCATAAGTTGCACGCTTCACAAACTTCAACCCCGTTTATGCGGGATACTTTTTTGTGCCGATATGTGTTCATGTGTGCTTTGGTACTGGAGGCGGGTGGGATGAATAATTCAACTATATTTATTCATTATATCTGCAATTTATAGCACCACTGAGTCCAACCTGTTTTTTTGTTATTAAAGTTTTTAGTTACATTTTGGATACATCCGGGTTGGCAGTGTTGTAGCTGAAGCCATCGGTTCTGCCGGAAGCCAACCTCACTTCTTCTCGAACACGCGAAACAAGAGAAGAACTTAAAGTAGAAATAAACCACAATTTCAGATAGCCTTAGGGCAGGTTCGCTTCGAGTAATTAAACCCTGCTTCAAATGGTGGCGGTCCCACACCAGGGAGCGACCGACGGTGCTCTCGAAAGCACAGTCCCTATTACCCTGTCGCTCGGTTAAAGTTATATAACTGATACATAGTTCGGGGTTGGATGCAGGCAACAACGAGAACGCAAATTGCGAATGGGAAATAGTTTGCCCTGTTTCACTCGCCTATTCATGGTTTGCTGGGATTCTCTGGTAGTACCGCTGTTCTTCTGACCTGCTGCCGATTTGCTCGTTTGATCGAGAAAATAAGCGGTGCAAAATGAATCGAAAAATTGCGGAGAAGCGCTTTTCATTAAATTCAATTGTAAACTAGGAATTAGCGATAATACTGTTTCGTTTGTCTGAATGGATTTTTCCATTTGTTTTATTTTTTTGTTCAGTTCAATCGAGACACGTGAACCGGCAGCTTAATCTAATTCAGCATAATATGGTATTTTTTTCTTCATGGGAGTGAGTCACTAAACATTCAATTATATGATGTGGAACTGTTTGCATATAAATTTCTGCTTATCGGATAGCATATAAAAGCATTGAATGATATGATGGGTTACAGTTCGCTTATAATATTGAAGCGGTCTGAAAGTAAATAAATTAATTAAATTCAACAAAATTATCTCAGCTTCAATGGAGACTCGTTGTTCATTGTGGCTAATTAGCCACCATGCGCTTCGGTCCGTGGTTTTACAAATAAGAAATCGGTAAATTTTTATGTGTTATAATATAAACACCAGAAGATGTTACTACCAATAATAATAACAATGATTCAAGAGAATTTATATTGTCGAAACAATTTTTAAAAAATTTCTCTTTATTATTTTACTATTGCATAAAAATATAGTTTTTAAACGCTTCCGAGCGTACATCAAAGGTCCGAACAGCCCCAACCCTTGTTCAGTTCGGTCCACCCATTTCTTAGCGATTTCTTGTAATGAAAGTAAAAATACAAAGTCAATCCCATTATATTTTTTAAATTTTAATTAATTTATTCATAAAAGTAAGTCATTAACAGGCCGCAATCGACCCCAATGATGTCCTAACCTAAAAAATCTTTAAAAAAATCAAAAACCTTGTCCTTATAACATTACGAGTCAAATTAAAGTCAAATAGGTGTATCACATGATTAAATGTTCTTTGTAATCCTGTGATGGCCGCATTCGCTGTGTGGTTGAACCGCCGAAGAGGCACTCTCAAAAGAGCTTTGCAGCGCTACGCTTTAGTTCTAGCTTGGACGTTTAATCGTTCCACCAAAGTTGGAGAATCGAGGTATGCTGACAACAGATCGGCTACAACTAGAACTCTTGCTGTGTTTCTGCGATGCTGGAGGGTGTTAAGTTGAATTAGTTGGTAGCGGTTCTCGTAGCTAGGTAGACGAAAACTTGTGTTGGATACCTTCAACCCGGTCACAACCGTTCATATAGTGCGGACTCTAAATCGTCGAACAATACTCGACAGATGATCGAACTAGGGAGCAGTACAGATTCTTTAGGCAGTAGATATCCGTGAAAGATTTGGCAGCACGGAAAATGAACCCCATGTTTCGCGATGCCCGGAAAGTGAATTTGGAATCTAACATCACTACAAGATCCTTCACACAGCATTCTCGCGAAATAAGCAGTCCTGAGAGATTGTAGACGAAATTAATAGATTCTGTTTTCCTCGAGAAGGTGATTGCAGAACATTTTTCGAGATTTAGAACCACTCGATTATCGATACACCACTCGCTAAAGACATCGAATTATTTCTGCAGGATGTGAGCGTCTGCTAAAGTTTTGATACGGTTGAATATCTTCACTTTCAAATTGTTGGAAATAAATGTTTCACTATTGCCATCTACGCAACTGTTCGCTACACGTGTTTGACAGCTGCACTCCAACTGCATTGCTTCGACCACTGCGCCACCTACAAACGTTTTCCAAATGTTTTTCAGACGTCGAATTTATTCGGAATTTCAGTAGCGGGTATTTACACACAATTAGAATCGAGCCTAAACGTCTGTTATCTGTGGTAATAATTTCATGTCTGTGCAATAAATGTTGTCTATTGAACATCGGAAAAATTGCCCAAAACATGATCCCGGAAGCTATATGCAACCTGACCAAATTCGATTGCGTATAATGGAAGACGCAACCTACGATAAGGCCGCCTTCAAACAGCTTCCTGGGCAGGAGCTTTATACGGCAATCGGAAGCGATAAGTCCACTGACATTTTCAAGTATGTGGAACTGACGAAGTTCGCTATGAAATATCTAGTGTGGCAGGCTATCTGTATCTGTGGCTTGAAAAAACGACATTTACATATCAACCTTTAAAATGTTTGTTGACGAGTGTTTGGAACAATGTCCGCTGTCTTTGCTGAAGCAACATAATTGTTCCGCATATTTTTTTTTATTTCGATCATAGAGGTTCTAACCTTAAGATCATTCGCCTTTTCGGGTTAGAAAAATCTCTTATGAAAAATTTCTAACCCTATGTGCGCTGCGTACAAGGCAATCGATTTACCAACTACGCTACGCCCACCCCCTTGTTCCGTATACTTTTGGCCGGATATGGTAACCTGCTATTACGAAAAAGGCTATGGAGTTATAACGCGCCAGAGCTCCGCCGAATTAGCGATTAGGTCGAGGTCAAACAGAGCCCAACGAAGACTAAAGCAATGTTGGAAGTGATTTTCAGTTTAAGGCCCACTGGTGTCTTGTGGATGAGGTGACTGTACAGAATCTGACTGCAGGTGTTAAACGGTCAGTCTTTCTTCTGTATTTGACCCTAATTAGCATTCACTTATTTCTACCAAAATAACGGCCACTCACACAAAGTTTCTGCGAACCGGGGAGCCTTGTGCATGTAAGTTACTGCTGCGTGTTGTAAACCATTTTCTTCGCGCTAATACATTAGCTGTGTTGTTCACAATTTGGGAGGCTTACTTGGGTGCCCGCTCTGTCACACCCTGACGCTCGCTCCCACACTCCATGTGAGGCTTACTTGTGTGCTTACCTCCAACATGCCATGTGAGTGTGCTGACTCTAGCATACCATATGAGACTGACTTGGACGCTCACCCTCCACTCCTCTACCACGCTACGAGGTATCAATAGCGATAGGTATCCACATTCTACGCTACGACCCTCCCATCTTGGCATGTGCAGTCCATACATCCATACTCTTCTGCCATGCTTCGGTGTGACTACCGCGGTTGTTTCCCACTACGCCACACTTGCCTCAGCAGGAGCAGACCATTCGCTCACTTCTTCACGCTCAGCCCTTTTCGCTCTAACTAACCAATCGCTAGTTAATCATGCTTGTCGTCTGTTGCTCGGCGTGCCAGATTCTCTGCAACCTGTAGGAAATCTGAGCGGTTGCAGTTGAGACTGCGTTCCACTTCTCCACTGCTTGACACATCCTCTGGATAAGGGTATGAGGGGTTGTGTCCCAGCCGCAGAATTCTAGCATTGCTCTTTTTTCGACATCGAAACGAGGACATACGAACAGTATGTGCTTCGCAGTTTCGTCAACACCTGAGCAGTCAGGGCAGACGGGGCCCTCCGCGTGTCCAAACCTGCGGAGGTACTGTCGGAAGCAGCCATGGTCTGACAGGAATTGTGTCAGATGGAAGTGAACTTCCGCATGGGGTCTACCCAACCAGCGCGATATGTTAGATATCAGCCGGTGGGTCCACCTACCTTTAGAGGAGTTATCCCACTCGCGCTGCCATCTTGCAACCAAAGCCACCCTGATACGTTCGCGGACTCCTCTAGTGCCACGCAGCTCAAAACACTCCTCGTCTTCCCGGATGACCAGGCCGATTGGTATCATGCTCGCTATCACGCAGGATGCATCGTGAGATACCGTGCAGTAAGCAGATATCACTGTGAGACACATCAAGTGGTAGGTGCTCTCCAGTTTCCGAAGGTAACTGGTTACCCCCAGTGCTCTCGCCCAGAACGGGCCGCCCTACCTAAGGATAGATACGGCAAAGCCTGCAGGAGCCTACGTCTACTGGCGCACACCTTAGAGCTGTTGGACATCATCCTTGATAATGTCGCAACAGCCGTCAAAGCCCTCTTGCAAGCATAGTCGGCATGGCTGCCGAAGGTCAGCTTGTCATATATGACGACCCTAAGAATCTTCAGATTCCGCTTTGAACTGATCACGACTTCTCCCACTTGAATATCTGCATGTTGTATCGACTTGCGGTTGTTGACGATAACCACCTCCGTCTTATGTTGAACGAGCTTCAGACCTCTCGCGCTCATCCATTCCGTCACAGTGCTGAGCCGAAGATCTTGACACCAGGAGAGAACTTTAGTCTCAGAACCCCGTCATACATAATTCCGGGCCCAAAATCGAGCCTTGTGGGACTCCTGTGGTAATAGGAACACTTCTATGACCGGTATCGGTCTCGTATAGTAGTACACGGTTCTGTAAGTAGCTTTCCAAGATCCGGTACAGACCCACCGGCAGACTAAGCCGGCGCAAAAGGAGCGCGATGGCCTCCTAGCTTGTGTGTGTCACTAACGCACAGTATCGAATACCTTGCCTTTTCCGTTGGATCGCTGTCTCGGCGGTCTTGACTACTGAGTTGATTGCGTCCACCGTGGACTTTCCCTTTCGAAAACTAAACTGGTTACTTGACAGGCCGTCCATACCTTCTGAGTACGGGGTTAGCCGGTTGAGGATGATCCTCCCACCCATCCCTCTGTTCGCCGGTTGGTCGCCCAGCGACTTCCCGGTCTTCAGCAACAGTTCCAACTTCTGCCTCTTCCATCTATCGGGAAAACGGCACTCGTCAAGGCATCTCTGCATAGCTAGCCTGAACATGTTTGGGTTCGCTATGATTACTGCCTTGAGAGCGCTGTTTGGAACTTCGTCAGGCCCTGGAGCTTTGTTCGTTGCTAGGGAATTAGCCACTGCGAGTGACTCTTCATTCGTCACCGGAGCCACCATTTTGGCCGCACTCACAATGCCTTGCGACGCAGGAGGCCAGGGACTTGTGGCTCGAGACGGGAAGAGTACTTCAATAATCCTCGCCAACCGGTCCGGTGACCGTTCGGGGGGTGAAGAGCCCACTTGGTCTTAGCCATCACGATCCTGTAGGATTAGGCGTTAGCGCCCTTGCACAGGTTGTCGAAACACGCTCTCTTGCTGCTCTTACTCGCCTTATTAAGGGCCAATTTTGCAGCTCGAAACAGTTCACGGAGGTCCGCTCTTACATTCTCAGTGCGGGCTCGTTGCATCCGTCGGCATTGAGGCAGGCTGATCGTAGGGCTGCAATCTCGGCACTCCACCAATATACCGGGCGTCTACCATTTCTTGGCAGGGTTTTCCTAGGTATGGTGGCGTCGTACGCGCGTGATAGGACAGCTACCAGCGCATCCCCGCTGGTGTTGGCCTCCAGTCCCAGGGCCGCGGTGAAATCTTCGCTGTCGAAGTGATTAGTCTTCCACCACCCGTCGAAGTGATTAGGCAGGGATCACCCATCCTCGGATGCTGCACACCATAGTTCATCCTAAAGCGTATTGCTAGGTGATCACTATGGGTGTAGCCCTTGTCTACCCTCTAGTCCATGTCTGGAACCAGACCCGGGTTAACAAACGTTACGCCAATCAATGACTCGACTCCATTCCTACGGAATGTGCTAGAGGAACCATCATTGACTAGCACTGCGTCGAGTTTCACAAGTGCCTAGAGTAGCGCTTGGCCCCTGCTATTTGTATAGCGGCTGCCCACTCCACTCACCAAGCGCTAAAATTTCCCGCTATGACGAACGGCTTCCGACCTACTAGGTCGGACGAGAGCCTGTCGATAATCTGGTTGAACTGTTCTATAGGCCACCTTGGTGGGGCATAGCAGCTACAGTAGTCGCCACAGCAGCTGCTGGGCAGATGCACCGTGGTTAAGATTCAGCTGTGTTACTTGCACGGCTTCTTCTTACTAGCCTCACCGAAGGAACACGAAGGTCTACCCATAATATGATTACGGCCTTGCTTCTTACTGGCGCAGATAAGGCATTTTGGTACCCTATCGCATTTCTACGCCTTGAGACCCTCCTCACAGACACAACTTACTTCTGCCTGGACCCTTGCAGTCGTAGGACTAATGGCCGGACTCTTGGCATCGATAGCACCTGTCTACTGAAGGCTGATGGGGTATGCTTACCCGAGCAAAGTCCAACATCTAAATTACAGCAAATAGACAACATATTTTGATATCAAGCATCAAATTGAAATCTTATTTTGATATCAGTTTTAACTTTTTTATATATGACATCATATTTTGATCTCATTTTGATGTGCTTGCATTTTTAGAAAAAAATGTTTGTTTCTATTTCTTTGACAAACATTAAATTGATTACTTATTTTGTTATCAATGAAATATTTCACCACCTCAATTAGTTTTCAATTTGCTTTCACTGATAGCATAAATAGTTTTCTGTTTGATGTCGTAGTGCAATTTTTCTGCTTTCGATTTTGATCTTTTAACCGTTAAAACGACCAAAATGATAACAACCTGAGCAATCATTCCCTACTGCATCAAAATATCAAGTTTAGTTCTCAATTTGATATCAGACTCTGCTCGGGTACTGGGCATACTGGCCAGCCGATCTTCAGCTTCCCTCTCTCGATGACCTTTTTGGCTTCCGCAACTGATAGTCTGAAATAGGCAACCTGCGTGCCTCTCTTAGGCGTACAGAGGTCCGCTCAATCTTCACGCTACACTGCTCCATGACGGCAGAGACGACGTCGTCTGCGTTCATAACCTCATCCAGTTGCGTGCACTGGAGGGTCACTTTCGCACCCAACGACCTCACCTGAGCACCGTCACCCACGTCTTAGGCTGCGCACATCCTGTCCTAGGGCCGAGAGGCTTTCGGCCGCCTGCATCGATTTGAGGACGTCGGCATACTTATTCTTGTCGGTTTTCACCAACAAAGCTTCTCCTCTGTCCTTGACCTTCTTTGCGGACCAAGGTGTGTTTGGCTTCCACTTACCACGGCTAACCAGCTGCCTGGCACTTTGCGCCCGGTTGGTGCCTTTCGCCGTCTTGGTCCGAGAAGTCACCTTCTCGGATCAACGCCCTTCGGGATACTTTGCACCCCGGTCTGCACCGTTCAAACGACGTATGGCATTGCTTCGCGCACTTTTGCCTAGTGACTACGTGGGCTGCTTCGGGTTAAGCGCAGTCTTGCCCTCTTTGGCCGTCCAAGGATGGTGAAGGCCTCAGTTTGGGTGCCTTTATCGGCCTTCTCTCTTTTCCCGTCATCCGTCTGATATAAGCATCCTGTTCTTGTCTTGCGACTCGAACAGCCTGGCGGAGCACCAGCAGGTTCTGTTTCAGTTCCTTGCTGATGTTCTGTTCTCCGCTTATAAACCTGATGATATTATCGAGTTGCTTGACTACAACCCGTATCGCGGGTAGTGGCCCGCCGAGCGTGTTGATAGAGCTATCCCCTAGCACCACTTAAGAGCTTCTGGTGCTTTTGGTTGCAGCCACCGTCGCTCCGCTGTCCTCCCTCAGGGAGGAGACCTCGCCAAACCCCCTTTGGCAATGGGGTTCACCACCTCCATCGCCAAACTGATGTTCACAGTGTTCTTAGTGTTTTCCGCTTTGTTCCCAAGAATAGTTAGGGAAAGAAAGACAACCCTGTCAGAGCCCCGCTTGACAGGGTAAGGGTAAAAATACTGTTGGGTGCGCCCCGGTGCCCCACAGGCTCCGTGCGCGACTTGGTATTTGTCAATACTTCGGATCCCAGTCCTTCTTTTACGTAGAGTTGGGGTTCGAAGCGTTGATGCCCCTCCCCCGCCATTCATCCCTCGGCACGGGTCGCATCACACCTTGGATTGGGGCATAAATTTTACGGTTCGGGCTTTGAGGCCCGCCCGTTGGCACCCTCTCATTCCGATGCTACAGTAGAAGGCTGTTAGCACCCAGCCGACGCCGGTCTAACGATCAAATGTCATCGATAGACTCACGTGAAGGCATGAAATAGGAAACTTGTGAGTACGATGATATCTCACCATTTGACAGCACAACTGTTATTAGTCGCCTCTTACGACATGGGCAACAGAAACCCAGTGGGTCAATTCTTTGCTGAAATACTGCAAGAGATTTTAGTCACCACCGGATACGGCTGAGTTTCTCACGTGGTGTAACTATATATATATGCCACTTCCTTGACATTGAGGTCCGTTTTCTCTTTTAGTAACAATTCAACAATAGGTCAAAGAGATTTTTTTCAGTTAATCGAAATTATATTTTCCCGCTTTATAGGCACTTTTTTGTGGCTGGTTCATTTATTCGTTATATTACTGTTTGTAAAGATCGTTTTAAATATTGCATTTCTGCTTGTTGCGAAAAAGTTTTAAGCTTGAATATCCAACCGGAAAAGATATTTTTTCGTGGACCCCCATAAATCTTTTCACGCCCCCAAGGGGTCCGTGGACCCCAGATTGAGAATCGCTGGTCTAGTCTGGCACAGCCATTCGTTGTCTGAAAAGTTATTGCTTAATTCACACACACACACATCGTCGTAAACAGGTATGATGTGTACCTGATTTTGTTTGAATTTGAGTTATTCGTAGACAAAACAGCGTCACTTTGTTTCGTTGTAGAAATTCTTAGGTACAAATACCAATAAGGAATAATTGTGTACAATACAGCCTGTTGGGCAAAGACTCGATATGCAAAATTAACTAATGCTGCTACAAACAAACTAATTAAACATCAGCGTGTATTTTAGTTCAATTTGCACGGCAAGTTATGTTGGTATAATGCAGTTTCTAAAACTACTAAATGGTCTGTAATGCACAGAAGGCAATTATAAATGTGAACGAAAGAAATGCATTGTTTGCATTGGGAAACAGTTTTCGAGTGTATTATACATGAAAACACTTGAGAATATTAAAAAAAAAAACATTGTAAATAAAATATTTAACATTTGTTAGTGTACCTTAACAATCTGTCACTTGTAGGTTTTTTTGAATTATTGGTTTATTTTGTAAATGCTTATGTAACGTAATAAGTAGAAATGTGTAGGTGCGATGTGATGCACAGTTCAGCATTTCGTTTCAAATGTGACAACGAATATTGCTGCCAACGAACGAGTATTTTTTTTAAATAGAAGAAAAAACTCGTCTATCGTTGAACCCAGACATGATACATAGTAGCAGAGTTACTGCTCTCATACCCAACCTGAGCGCCAAGAAATGATGGACCGGCGAATCCAATGCCGAGTGAACCGCAAGCCACCTTCAACATAATAAAAAGCCATCTTTCGAATTGCATCAACATCGTATACATATTTCCCGAGACGGCAGTAGTTACCTTTAGACCGAGACCACCCCGCTGAGAAGATACAGTACGGTGTGCAGTCAATGGGCACAATCCTTGCCAGAAAATCATTCACCGAACGAGGTCGACTTATTTCCCCTTGGTTGGTGTGCATCGCGACGGAAGTATTCCTCTTTGGTCCATTGTGCTCATGTCGGACCTGCGTTGAACTTTTGCAGACTGGGATTTTGCCTCTGCTTTCACATGCATTCAGTTATGTGCCCAACATGTAGGTATTCTAGTTTCACCATCTTTGTACCGATGTAGTCCACCCATGAATTGCTGCCCATGTGCATCCTGAGATCCGGCTGTTTTTTTTCTATGGTGCCCTGTAATATTGATTGGACCACATCAATGCTTCGGGCTACTCCTGTATATCTTGGATTGAATTCCCGGAACTTGTTCATACGAAGAAAGTGTTTAAACCCATGTCCAGTTCTAAAAAAGGACGTAGCATGTATGTGATTTGGATAATCTTTCGGTTGCAAAAGTTTTACTTCGGAGCTATGTGAACATACGAAGGTGTATCATTTGATATCAAACGTGCTTTATACTCTATCTCTTAATACGAAGATAGTAAAAATAACCAAGAGAGATAGATCATAGAAGCTCAGTAAACATTTTAGGAGCGGGATACGGATGCTACCTAGAAAAAAATATTGGTCAAAGAAGAAATCGAATGCAAATTATGCAGCAAAGTTAATTATTTTCTTTTCTACATTTTAACGACATTCAATTAGCAAGAGATTACTGGGTATGGTAAGTTATGAAAATTTAGAGCCAGTAATCACTAGCTAATTGAATGTCGTTCAAATATAAAAAAGAAAATGTGACTACATGTAGTCAAAATAAAAAAGAAAAAAGTTAATTATGTCGGTTTATGTATTCCTTAGACGTATTATCTATGTTGTCGGTTCATGTAATCCTTAGGTTGTGCGTGATATGATATTTTAAATTAATCCAGAGAATTTATTGAATATACTTTGAATGAGCTCACGCAACATGTGTGCCCATTTTACCCCTATTCCTCCCACAATACAAGTGTGAAATTGTACCTTACTCGACATTTGAATGGTGGATATTCAAAGTCAATTTTTCAAAATTCGTTTTATTTATTTATTTGAAACTATAAGCTGATGCCGTCATTTTGACGAGAAGAGCAAGTCAAAATTTGCAATAGTTTTATTGTGACAATTTTTCAAAAATTGCAATTTAAACCTTTTCGGTTACATTTCTCTCAAGTTAAATATTCCGTCTTGATTTTGACGTATAAATTAACGTTGAAAATTGCCAAATCGTGCGTTTGATTATATTTTAGCATTAGTTTACAAACATTTTGGTTCATGAAACAATGTTGTAGCACCTATATTTTCGGAGAAAAGCATGGTTAACTGCGCCGCGAAAAACAAGAACTGCCGCATCAGCGGCAAAGATTACTTTGGGAAAACGCATTCCAGCGAAAGTGATTTCCAAAGACCTAAGTCGTTTCTTGTGGTATTTAACGTTATGTTATAATTTATTAAAAAGGTTGATCCAAAGAAATAATGCATACACACTCGAATCTCGTCTTATCGGCAAAGAAGTACCAAGAGAAATTCGTTTTATCGACAATCTCGAAATATCGGCCAACGAATTCATGAAAACAAATAAACAAATGTCTGTGTATGCTTTATATTATTTATTATGTGAGCGTTTATTGATGCATCATGATTATTGAAATGCTAAAAATGATTCAAACCTCTCGCGAAGCTCATTTCTTTGACTTCTATTTCGTGACGCTAATGGTTGATATACAGTTTTGAGCTACCAGACCCTCTCGATTTATACGTGTTCAAATTTCAAGTACAGTCGCATTTTCCTTGGTTTTAATCGAAATTTTTTCAAACTTTAATAAGTTTCGTATTATTTTATAATAAACAAACAATCGTGAGTTTTTGTTTTTAATATAATAAATGAAAAATGCGAGTGTTTTTCTGTACTCCTGTAAAAAATTGGAAAGGGCAGTTATGCGACTTTAAATATCCACCCTTCATGGATTGTACATAGTTAGAATGACCTCACGAAGCAGGTATACTCGTTTCACCCCACGCGAGTGAAGTCGCGTTTTTAATGCTCTTTTCCCATTGCACAGAGGGGCAGTAACGAAATTTAGGAAGACAAAACCTCTAGCGCTTTGGGTTTGCATTGTTTTTACTTGCTATGTTCAGCAAAGTATGTTGGTTTTATCTGCGCTTTATTTGAAACATGTAAATTAATTTGGATTTTCACCGAAATTTTCGATTTTTTTGGATTTTCGGCGCTCCAATGTTAACTTATTATTTCGCATTCTAGAGGTTTGGTGTCTTCAGCAGAGTTTTAGAGCGTTCAAAACTACGGCAAGTTGACGAAGACAGTTAAGCTCTATGTTGTCAAGCAACAAACTTATAGTGATTATTATAAAATTTCACTGAAATTCACGTTTTTCTGTAATATTTGGTTGATTTTCTTTCAATTTATTACTCACAACATTACGATTCTATCAGAACTGATAATTTGCGTCTATTATTGAAGACTTTGTGAGTTTTCAACACGTTTCAAGTAAAATATCACCAAAAATATCGAAAAAAAATTTAATTTTAAAAATTATATTTCTCAAAAAGTTGCAAGTTTCGGCAAACAATCATCAACGTTTCTAAGTCTACTATATATGTCCTACCAAATGTGGAAATACGCCGGGTACATATTTTAATATAATTGTGATATCTTGTTTTGAAGTATTGAAGGTTCACCGCCCGGAAGCCGTATTAATGGTTCTCTAACTGAGCTGCCGCTGATGCTCAAAGACGGTTTCGCTAGAATTTCTGAACGTGGTATACTCATTGAATTCGCGCGACTGTCAGAAGGGTAAACATCTATCTCAGTGGAATACATTCATACGCGCTACATCAATGTTACCATACTGGAACGAAACTAGTAAGATAATACCTTTAGTGCTCAAAGTAAGGCGCAGATAAAACCAAGATACTTTGCTTAACAAAGTAACTAAAAAAATGCACTCCCAAAGCGCTAGAGCTTTTGTCTTGCTAATTTTCGTTCCTGCCCCACTGTGCACTGTGCACTGTATGTAGTTTATAACTGCAAGTAAGAATAAGAAAGAATTTTATCGTCTACTACTTTGTCGAAGACTAAAAATCAATCAAACTTCCTTGGGAGAAATGATTAGACTTTGAGTGATGTGATGTCTTAGTTAGTTTTGCATGAGGCCTAACAGCACAGGGTGGTGAACCACTAGTCAATTCCTAAGACCTTTTTGGGCGAAATAATGGTTGTCCGATTTGGTTCAAATTTAAAGCAGATATTCCAGTTTGGACTATGAATCGGCTCAGGGGTGGGTCGATTCAGTTCTCAAAATACGTTTTTTTTCTGAGCAGTCTAATCACAAATCCAGTACCATTATTACAGTTCTCGCCGAAAACAGCCACAATCATCAGAAGAAACCAAACATTACAGCCAGAGTTGCAATCAATACACCATTCAAACTAGAGCTTTCATTACCCGACGGTTTTCTGCTTGTCGAGATTCGAGAAATAAAAATCCAACAGTTGTTTGCAGACAAAACCGGTAGTAACAGAATTTGTGGAATAAATGGGTTGTCACCGAGAAAGGATGAGACAACCGCAAATGATAATTATATGGTTTGAAAATGTTTACGAGTTCAAACATAAAATAATAAAGTTCAGTTGGCAAATAATAATCCAATTCACTGCACTATTAAAGCCATATCGATACCAGAATTCTTATTGTACTGAATATTTTGGCGTAATGACTCCTTTTTCTCAAAAGCTTATTTCACAGGCAATTGAAAATATTTGCTCAAGACCACTAGAGTTGCATTAACTCATTTGTGTTTCCGATGTAAACGATGTAATGCAACAAATTACAATTGCACTTTTTTATGAAATCAAGACTATTTAATCTGCGAAATACTAACAAAATATTATTGACCATTAATGCTGACTTCAATCGCATAGTGTTTTTAACGTCGTTTTCGTGCTCAAAATTATTTGCTTCTAAACTTTAGAAGTATAATTTGTTCGGAGAAGTTGTTGCCCTTATGATTGCGTATCCACAGGAGTATAATATTTAATGATTAATTAACCTATAAGTGATATACGAAATTTATTTTCCGAACTAATTAGGATGGAGACTTTGTGTCTTCTGCAAATATTCCTACAACAGAAATTGATGAAGACACCAGATATCTATCTTTAATAGTTTACAAGTTGTGGAACATACTATATGGAAGACACCTTAAAATTAGTTTTTTCATTATAACTTTTTTAGACATTCTCCCATCTTCTTGGAATTTTCCACGGTGTCGAAACACATATTTTTGCTGGTCATGGTTAAAAAGATATTTCAAATTTTACGATATCTTTGGGGTAACTTCCAACTTAAATAACTCGTTAAGGAGCAAAAAGGAACAAACAACATCATAACATACTGAAAGTACTAGCTTTTTACTTTCATACTTTACTTTTAGTTGCCCGATTGTTAGTCGCCGCGATTCTCCCCGAGTGTTATGTTCAAAACAATATTTCATTGCAGTGGTATAAAATGAAATATTCAACCGCACTTTATAAATTAGATAAATAAATTTATTTTTAATACCGTCAAACGGGGTAACTTGCAACAGCGGGGTAACTTGCAAGTTGCAACACTTCAACATGTTTCTGTTCAGATTAATTTAACAACGCTAATAATAGTGTTTGCAATTTAGCATTATAGCTGTCAAAAGCAAGCATATGTTAAAAGATAATCATGTACTACCAGTCATTATTTTCGGTTTTTTTAGCGCGACAGGGTAATCTTCTGTATTTCGAGATATTTCAATAAAAAACAAACTGAAATGTCGTGCTTTGGTCCACTTCAATGATAAGAGCATTTCATTTGTAACTCTTACGTACAGATCGAGTATACAACAACAAACGTTACTGTTTGATACATGTTTGTTTACCCTCTCAAATATATGCAAGATAACGATTTAACTATATTAACTACCCATGTGGGGTAACATGCAACAGTATTTTGTCTTATTGCTATTATGACTCTAGCCATCTGGCTGATTTAGCGTTTCAAATAATAGTCTGTATAGCATTTTGAATCAAATTTTAAAGGTATAGCCTACAACTAGAATATGAAAATGCTCCTTAAATACAGAACAGTACCAGGAAGTCGTCTTTACGTGAACTTGCTTCTCTAGCAATACTAGAAAATGCTCAATTTCTATCTTCTTATACTCAACTCAGGAGTGGATCCAGAAAAAAATTTCGGAGCGGGTCCGAAATTTCGATTTTGAAATATTCAATGTACAATACGTAATATCTAATACCCCTCTTTTTAAAATCTGGTTTGGAATGATTTGGAATTTAGAATGAATTTAAAATAGAAACTATTTTAAAATTTCTCAATGAGATAAAAAAAATTCGGGATGGTCCGGACCCCCAGAACCCTTCCCCTGGATCCACAACTGACTCAACTGGATTGTTCTAGCATTTATAATAGTCCGATTGCATGGAAAAGATAGTCGTTGACAGTGTAAATTAATAGGTTATCTGTTATCAATAATATCTGAAGACAACAAAGATGTAGTATAATTTAGTTCTCGCCGTTCACTGATAGTTTCACTGCACTGTTCCAGTGGAATCTAATCACGTTAATTGCGATAGAACTGAAGTTATAGTTCTATGGATAATACTTGTTACTTACTAGTTCTGAAATGAAGGGTTAAAACCCTGTTAGCTAGTCTTTACTACGAATTTCTTGAATAAATCGAATGTCCCCGCTGTTCAAAAACGTTGTTGATTATAAACAACATGGGCATCCAAATTATAGTACATTTGGTCGCTGTTCTTTGTAAATAACATGGGTATCAAAATTATCGTACATTTGATCAATGTACTAAAGGTAAACAAAAATATACAGTAATAGACTTCAATGAAGTTCATGTGTTGCAAGTTACCCCATATGCGGGGTTACTTGCAACAGGCATAATTTTTGGCCATCGTGAAAACAGGGAATGATGCTTTGATTTGTAAAATACCATTTAGTAGTCTTTAACCCCGTTTGACGGTAATCGTTTTTTCCGTCATTTCATCGACGCTTTCTTCTTCCGTCAGAAGAGCTTTGGCGTCTTCTGAAAATCGTTTTATATTTTTTAGTCATCGCCGAGCTTCAGTCACGACAGGACCCACATTGTGAACAGGTGACGTTTATTAAGCTCCACTATAAATGTCGTGAAGAACATTAATATACTCCATAGCACTAATTACAATTGTTGCAAATCTGCTGGTGGGATTTCCGTCATTTTTTCAAGCTTACCAGTATCCACTGATTGCTTAAATTTAACTTGACACACTTTTCGAACACATGACATGCTATGTTTCGTGCTATGATCTTAATCAAAGTTCCCTTTTCCCTTTTTGGACATAGTATATTATCGATGAATATGTTTTATACAATTTACCATGAAAAGAAAAAGCTGCTTATCACAGTGCGCTTGAATAATTCTTTTTAAACCACTGCGATGGAATATTGTTTTGAACATAACAATCGGGCCACTATATGAATGTAAAAAGCTAGTACTTTCAGTATGTTATGATGTTGTTTGCTCCTTTTTTCTCCTTAATGAGTTATTTAAGGTAGAAATTACCCCAAAAATATCGCAAAATACTGATTATCTTTTTATATTCAACAGATAGGGTGTAAACAACTTTGTGGAAGATTCCAAGAAGGTAGGAGAATGTCTAAAAAAGTTATAATGAAATAAACTAATTTTAAGGGGTCTTCCATATAATATGTTCCACAACTTGCAAACTATTAAAGCTAGATATATAATGTCTTCAGAAATTTCTTTTGTAGTAACATTTGCTACGACATTGCTGAAGACACAAACTCTCAATCTTAATTAGTTCAGAAAGTAAATTTCGTATATCACTTTTAGATGAAATAATCACTAAACGATGTACTCCTGTGGATGCGCAAACATAATGACAACAACCTCTCCGAACAAACTATACTTCTAAAGTTAACGGCTTAGACGCTATTAATTTTGAGCACGAAAACGATGTTTTAAAATACTATGAATCGTTCGGATATCGAGACTCTTGTATTAAATCTTTTGCAAAAAATATAAATAAAACAAACTCGCGATGTAAAAATTGTAGTGATTCAAACTCTAAGAGGCCAAATCTGCAATCTACCCCGATCTCCTCCACAGATATCAACTGAATTGTATTGTAAAGTTTCCATTTATTAAGCTGAAACCAATTAATGAAATGTCGCTAGCAACTATTCTCACCCTCCTAGTAAACGAAAATTGTCAATTGAAGTGGTAAAAACCTGCGCCACCATATTTGATGACACCATCAACGGTTTCGGTTCCCATCAAAACCATCCAAACAAAAGCCCACTGCCTCCTACACCGATTCAGCGGGGAA
The DNA here is from genome assembly GCF_030247195.1 of Topomyia yanbarensis. Taxonomy (NCBI): domain Eukaryota; kingdom Metazoa; phylum Arthropoda; class Insecta; order Diptera; family Culicidae; genus Topomyia; species Topomyia yanbarensis. Next base: position 307,786,416 of record NC_080671.1, on the reverse strand, counting down.
CTGAAAAGAGCTTCACGATGGTACCATAGAATAAACATGAAAGTGTAAAAACCATCGAAAACTGGAGGCCAGAAAAAAACGTGGATCGAAAATTTAAAAAGCCGCTGAAACTGAACCACTAACTAACTAGAGTAGGTACCTTTGATGACATATTTGCCGGAACGCTCTGCGGTGTGCTTGTTTGCGTTGTTTGCGACAGAAAAGCGTTACAGCGAGCATTTCCACCAAACGCTCAAGTTGGTGTAGATTTATTAAGTGCGCTCAAATTTGTTCAGCGAGGACTTTGGGAGTTTCTTTGATGTTGCGTGATTCATAAAATGATTCCCTTTGTTAAGTGCCATTGGATGTAATAATTAGTTTCCATTAGTTTCCGAAATAAAACAGAGCATATAAATAGAGGTATACTCAGATTTTAAGCTTTGTATTGTATTTTATGGTATTGGACAAAACATTTGTAACTGAGCTTTATTAACCCATTATTGTCCAACTTATTTTTCACGCGCATCACAAATTAAGTTTTCCGATCGGAAAAAATGAAGTGGTCATTCCAGTATAATTATTTCTATACTTGAAGTAGCTGATATAATAAGGAACAACCTGTGAAAATTTCAGATGGATCGATAAATTGGTTCTTGAGATATCGTGATCGCCGCGAATGAACTTTTCAACAAAATACAAGTCCGAGATAATCGAGTTTTACTGTCGGTGCAGCGAGTCAACGGTCTAGCGTATCAAACACTACGCGCCGCCTACTAGTGGTCGATGGGTAGCGGCCTTTGAATAGCTGTAACTCAAGATGTAGTATTCTGATCTTAATGAAATTTTGAGAAAATTTTCCTCAGCGTATGTAGTTTCAGAATATCTAATTTGCAAAAATTCGATTTTTTTCATCCTGACAAAAATGTGTAACCCCTTAAGGAAAAATTGATTGAAAACAAAACATAAACGCCAGTTTAATCACTCTAACTTCTCTAAACGTATTCTGCAAGAGTATATGAACAATATTAACTCATTGATAAAGGCTGGTCTGCGTTATTGTTTTAGTAATAGGAGTTCTTCTTAGCACCTACTATATATAGTAGGTTGGGCAATAATGGGTTAATAAGCTTCCTTGACTTTAATCGTTCTTGAATCGGTTTAGGAGTCTAGTTTCATTTTATACCATTACTCAACTTTTCAACGAAAGCACAATAATCAATTTTTCGCGTTTTATTCAAAACAATTGCAAAAACATAAACAATTTGAGAAAGTAAAGAATTTTACAATAAAAGTGTTATACCATTGTTATGCACCATCATATCACAGAAAATTCCTATTTCCTTTAAAAATAGGTATAAATTGTAATTTTCTAATTGCTACTTCAAAAGTTATAGCATTTAATATATTTTTCCTCCATATTTTCCCATAGTATCAATTTCAAAAAATTCAAGCGAAGTGGGAGGGGGGTCTAAAATTGTCCAAACGATGTGAAATTTGGCATCTGAGTTTATTTCGACATTTGTCATAATAGAAGAGGGGGGTGGGGGGCTTCGAGAATTCAAAAAAAAAATTGCAATTCCCTAGGTGTCACTTATCGTTACTAGGAAGTCCTTATTCAGATTTGTGTTCTGCTACCAATATGCTATATTAGGATCTTACTAGTATCAATCATAATGATCCGGTTAGTACTCCACAGTTGAGCTAGGGTGCTTTATGCTAAGATCCTTACTAAAATATTAGCGGAAGCAGATTTTGTTTTTTTCTTTTTATGGGGATTCAATAGAGCCGATCCCCTTATCTCCTACATCCTAGGCAAACTTCCGTTGCCCGTCCGGGCTTGCTTATTTGGGTATTTTAGTGGCTGTAGCAGTGAAACGAGAGAGTACCAACAACGGGCGGGCCTTAACACTCTAACCGTAAAGTTTCTACCTCAATCCAAGGTGTGACGCGACCCATGTCGAGGGGTGAATGGCAGAGGGCACTTGGAGGAGACTTAGTTTTGCGCCCCTTTGCCACTTTGCCTTTCTTTTTCAGTTGGGCCTTCGAAGAATGTTTCTTTATGTATATAGATTTGGCACACTTATCCGAACTAAGTTTGTAAATCAGATGAAGATACCAGCGCTCCTGGAATGTCGGCATCAAAGCCGTGGGTCTCATAATTATGTAATGTGTAAAATTTCTAGAAAAAGAAATAAAATGTTTCTTGTCCGATGGATCCTGTTGACACAGGGTGTTGTGGTGTGTTTTTTTCTTGGTGGTGAATCATTAGCTGCATTATCCGTCCACACATCGCTACGATATTGCTAAAAAATTCGCTAAATTCCCATCGCTTTCTTGTTGTACTTTATCGAATGTTCCTGTTGGTTTATTGTTTTTACGAGCCACTATTGAGTATTAGTCTTCTTCGGATGTGGGGGGAGTGTTGGTGTCCATGCGCGAAGCTAAACCGTCGCTGAGTCGGTTCGGAGGGGTGTGGATTTATTCCCCGATACAAATTGCAGCATGGACGCTTTTATTCGGAAGATAAAAGATTTGTTTGATAGCTCGATATAATGTCTGATCGAGGTGGGAGAGTTCTACATTGGTTCAGCATCGTTCCCGTTTGCCTCGACAACTTTTGCTCGCTTTTGATAGAGAGTTTTTTGTCAGAAACGAGTCAAATCTACTGTATCTACTGTACTGTACTGAAATGTACATACTAAGAAATGGGCGTGAATATATGGAACGAGTGGGAGTTCTGTAGTGCAGGTGTCGGAAGGTAACGGCTCGCTTGGGTCGGGCGTCGTGTTGGGATGTCGGGCGAATTTTGAGTATGGCTGAGAGTAAAAGGGTACTCTTCAAATATGGGTGTAATAATTCTATCGCTTTTAAAAATAGCGTGTAGAACCAATTGATAGCAAAAATGCTATTAGTTTAAGTGAATGTTTTTTTTCTCAAATATTTTCAACTACCGAATGTTGGAAACCATAGTATGCTACTTTTATTGTGTGCATTAGATCTATTTTCCGACTTTGGCTTTTGTAATTTGTTTGCTGATACATGAATTTGTTGCGTGAATCTCCAGAAATGGAGGTTTTTTGTAATGTAAGTCTGCGAGGGAGAGTCTCTTTTTGTTTACTTCCTCTTCCGCGAATTACTCGATCGCATTTCCGATTTCCCTTACATCTATCTTAAGACTAGAAATAAGATTCTATATACAATAGAGGGGGCAAAAGATTTTTTTATGAAAAAATTTTAAACAAGGGATTCAGTTTGATATACAAAAGGGGGAATAGTTTTTTACGAAATATTTTACAGTTATCTTAAAACTAACAATATAGTTTGGTACACAAAAGGGGGAACAAATATTTAAGAAAAATTTCACAGATGTCTTAAAGCTAGGGATACAATTCTATTTACAAGATGGAGGACAATAGTTTTAACAAACAGTAAAAATTACAGCTATCTTAAAACTAGGAATACAGAATACAAATTTGATTTTTATCGGAGACTTATGCTAAGATATTCAGAGGGAGGCTTATTTCCAAAATCGGTGTAGCAGCAGTTGTATCAAGGACAGGAGAGAGAAGGCGTAGATGGTGACCGGGAGAGAAGAGCAAAACTTGAAACTTTTGGGCAAACGGGAGATCAGCGAAACAAATTAGCGCCCCAGTCTAGTAGGCCGGATTGGCGGATGGTATTCTTCGGACCTGCGGGGAATCCTTCAAAAGTCATCGGACCTCAAGTCGCTCTCGCTTCAGTTTCTTTCTATGCAGGCATAGTGGTAAGGGCGACGGCGGTTACATAGTGGCACTCTGGAGCTGATCGGTTCCACAAGGTAGGAGGAAACTTCTAAAAATGAGAATAAAAGAGAGGGGCTAAATTGCGAAACTTATCGTTGTTATGAACGTGTAAATAAGGGACAAATAGAGGAGATCGCGATTTGTCAGCATATCTCGAACTGGGACATTGGGTGGTCTACCTCGGGGCGGAAGGGAATCCTTTAACTGCGACCTGGCGTCCAAATACCCTGCGCATACCCAGACAACGTGCTCGATGTCGTGATAGCCCTCGTCACAAGCGCACAGAGTACTTTCCGCATGCCCAATACGCCGCAAATTCCCTTCCAAGGTGTAGTGGTAGGACATAAGTCGGGACATTATACGAATAAAATCGCAACCCACATCCATCGCCCTGAACCAAGGCTTCGTTGATACCTTTGGGATAATTGAATGTAGCTATCGTCCAAGTTCACCATTGCTCCACGAGGTTTGCCAACTGTTGAGTGTCCTCTGACGACAAATACTAAAAAAATCGATGAAGTAGATTGGTCTTTCGTATATGTCACCATCTAATGCGCCCACCTTTGCAAATGAGTCGGCCTTTTCATTGCCCGGGATAGAACAATGAGAGGGGATCCAAAAAAGGTAATCTGATAAGATTTTTCAGATAACGTACACAAGGAATCCCGTATCTTCCCCAGGAAATATGGGAATTTCTTTTTGGGCTTCATCGCACGAAGAGCCTCGATAGAGCTAAAGCTGTACGAAATGATAAAGTAGTGGGCAGAGTGTCGATGATCCCAAGGGTGTACTGAATTGCAGCTAACTCTGCGACGTAAACTGAAGCGGGATCATTGAACTTGCATGAAGCGGTGATAGTATTGTTGAAGATAGCGAAGCGAGTGGACCTATCGAGATTTAATCCGTCAGTGTAGAACATTTTGTCACAGTCGACTTCTCGGAATTTATTATAAAATATATTGGGGATCACTTGCGGGCGTATATGGTCCGGGATTCCACAAATCTCTTCCTTCGTGGATGTGTCGAAGAATACAGTAGAATCAGAAGTATCCAGGAAACGAACACGGTTGGGAGTATACGAAAATGGATTAATGCTCTGTGCCATGTAGTCGAAGTACAAGGACATACATCGGGTTTGAGAATTAAGCTCGACGAGCCTCTCGAAGTTTTCAATCACCAATGGGTTCAGAATGTCGTATTGGATGAGCAATCGATATGAGAAATCAATTTTTTAGCGGAAGAATGCCCGCCAGCACTTCGAGATTCATCGTATTGGTCGAGTGCATGCAACCCAAGGAGGCAATGCGCAAGCAACGATACTGGATTCTCTCCAGTTTTATGAAGTGTATGTTCGCAGCGGAGCGGAAACAAAAGCACCCGTACTCGATCACCGACACTATCGTTGTTTGGTATAACCTGATCAGGTCTCCTGGGTAGGCACCCCATCATGTTCCAGTTATTATCCGGAGAAAATTTACACTTTGTTGGCGTTTCTGTTTCAGATACCTAATGTGACATCCCCAGGTACCTTTAGAGTCGAACCAGACCACGAGATATTTAAATGTGAAAACCTGATTGATCGTTGCACCCATTAATAGAAGCTGGAGTTGCGCCGGCTCACGCTTCCTAGAAAAAAACAACCAACTCAGTTTTCTCCGTGGAGAACTCAATACCCAGCTGAAGAGCCCAAGCAGACAAATTGTCCAAGGTTTTTTGTAATGGTCCTTGCAAGTCGGCAGCTTTGGGCCCTGTAACAGAGACCACCCCGTCGCCTGTAAGTTGCCTTAGCGTGCATGAATTGGCAAGACAATCGTCAATGTCATTCACGTAAAAATTGCAGAGCAGGGGACTTAGACATGAGCCCTGGGGAAGATCCATGTAGCTAAATCGCGATGTTGTTGAATCGCCATGCGAAAAGTGCATGTGCTTTTCAGACAACAGGTTTAGCAAAAAGTTATTTAAAATTGATGAAAGACCATGCTGGTGCAGCTTCTCTGACAGAATGTTGATAGAAACTGAGTCAAAAGCCCCCTTAATAAGAATAATAATAAGAAGACTAATGCGATCTGCTCTTTGTTAGCATAGGCCATTTGGATTTCTGTAGAAAGGAACGCAAGGCAATCGTTCGCCCCTTTGCCTTTGCGGAAGCCAAATTGTGTATCTGACAGTAAGCCATTTGCTTTAATCCAATTGTCGAGGCGAAACAAGATCATTTTCTCGAACAACTTCCGAATACAGGACAGCATTGCAATCGGTCGATACGAGTTGTGGTCGGAGACTGGTTTTTGGATGGCGATGACCTTTACTTGCCTCCGGTCATGAGGGACAGTGTTACCCTCAAGAAACTTGTTAAATAAGTTCAACAGGCGCCTTTTTGCAGTGTCGGGCAGATTCTTCAGCAAGTTGAATTTGATTCTGTCTAACCCTGGGGCGTTATTGTTGCATGACAAGAGAGCAAGTGAGAACTCCACCATCGAAAACGATGTTTCGTTCGCGGTATCGTGAGGAGACGCGGCGCGGTACGTTTTCTGTACCGGGACAGAGTCCGGACATATCTTCTTGGCGAAAGCGAATATCCAACGGTTTGAATATTCCACGTTCTCGTTGGTACTGTTTCGGTTAAAAAACAATAATACGTCGAGCCGTACCCCAGTGAGTGCACATCGCTGTTTCTCTCGTTAATCCGTCGACGAACCGGCGCCAATAAGTGCGTTTTTTCGCTTTCATTAGACTCTTCTTTCGCCTTTCTAATGATGCGTACTGTTGATAGCTAGCGGGCAACCCATCTTTCCGGAAGGCCTTATATGCAGTGGAATTTCCGGGTACAGCTCTGAGCATTCTTTATCCCACCACGGGGTGGGAGACCGTCCATAGGTATTCGCGCCCGGTACTGGTTTAGTCTGATCTTGATTCGCACTGTCGAGAATCAAGCCAGCCAACAACCTGTACTCTTCCTCCGGAGGAAGCTCTTGAGTGGATTCGATTTTAACGGATATCGTGGTCGCGTAACTCTTTCAATCAATGTTCCGTGTGAGGTCATATGAGACATTGATTGTTTGTGATGGTCTTGAACCGTTAGCAATTGAAATTACGATAGGCAAATGATCGCTACCGTGGGGATCGGGGATCACCTTCCACATGCAATCTAACTGTAGCGATATTGAGCATAGCGATAAATCCAACGCGCTTGCGCGTGCTGGTGGCGTAGAAATCCGCATAATTTCTCCCGTGTTTAAGATGGTCATGTTGAAATTGTCGCAAAGATCTTGGATTAATATTGATCTATTATCATTATGAAGACAGCCCCATACCGTACCGTGCGAGTTAAAGTCTCACAGAACTAGCCGCGGTGCCGGTAAGAATTCCGTGACATTACAAAGCGTTCGGTGCCCTACCGAGGCTCTAGGAGGAATGTAGATTGAAGCAATGCAAAGGTCTTTACCTTTGATTAGAACTTGACAAGCGACAATTTCAATGCCTGGTGTCGAAGGGAGGTTAATTCGGTTGAAAGAATAGCACTTTTTGATCCCCAAAAGTACTCCTCCATAAGGGTTTTCTCGACCTATGGACGGTCTCCCACCCCGTGGTGGGATAAAGAATGCTCAGAGCTGTACGCGGAAAAGTCCACTGCATATAAGGCCTTCCGGGAAGATGGGTTACCCGCTAGCTATCAACAGTACGCATCATTAGAAAGGACGGATTATATTAAAGTCGTGGAAGTTGAGATTTATATCGGAAGTTAACCAGGCTTCACATAATGCGAAAGCATCACATTTTAAACTGTTTAGTAAAAATTTGAAGGAATCGATTTTCGGGAGGATACTTCTGCAATTCCACTGTAGGATAGTGATCGAATCAGTGACCTCGTTTGATGACTTAGCCATCGAAGGATACGATCGCTGCAAGGAGGGGCCATTTAGTAGTCAACTGTTTCAAAAATGTTTGCACCACAGGGAGAAAATTTATCAGAATGCTTTTAAGAGGATCAGTAACATTGAAAGCTGTGAAAATTAAGTCCACTATGTCAGAAAATTTCATTAGTCCGCTACTGGACTGAGTATCTGTTTGAAAAAAGGGAACACTTGGGGTTTTTGGTGTCCCTGGAAGTGGTGGATACTCCTTGTTAGAATTAAAATTTCCATGTCCTGGAGCAAATTGCTTCGGCTTTAGTGCATCACTTCCGTTGGATTTATTGATTGTAGTTGGCGTACTCTGAGGGGACGACACCTTGGCACCCTTACGAGGCAATCTAGGGAAGGCTAGATTTCTCCTCTTCCTGGATTCCCCTGGGTTAACCAAAGATGTTTTCTCTCGTGGGTCGTCAGATTCTTGCTCAACGCCAGCCAAAAGAGCAAAGAAATTTTCAGAAGGGACAGATGTCAAAGCATTCTTAAGAATTTCTGCATAAAAGCGCTTCGAGCGTTCCTTAAGGGAGCGCTTAATTTTATCCCCGCGCTGTTTGTACGCGGGGCATGCGGAAGGCCCCGCAGTAAATACACTTTTCAGTTTCTCTACCGCAAGCGTCATCCTCATGGTCTCCCTTGCATTTGCCGCACCTTTTCTTATTGCCACAGGTGGCAGTGTGGCCCAGCTGATTGCAATTGCCGCAGCTCATTACCCGCGATACAAACAGGCGAACAGGTAGACGAACCTTATCCAGGAGGACATAGTTGGGGAGGGAAAACCCGGAGAAAGTCACCCGAAGCGAGTTTGACAATGAATAAGTTGTCTTATTATTCTTAGTTTTTGCTGAATACAATTGCTTGCACTCCAGAATCTTCACATGTTGAAGTGAAGGGTCCTTAAAGCAATCAACTCCGTACTTCAACACGTCTTCGGACTTCAAACCCGGTTCGGCGACGACCCCATCGATCTCCACTGCCATACAAGGTACATACGCCTTAAATTGCTTTGTAAGACGCTCGCTGCTAGCAATCTGGTTTGCGTGGTCGAGGTCATTCACTAATATGCGTATCTTATTAGCTCTAACACGTGTTATCTCAACTGCGGCCGGGTAGTTAGCAGTCAGCTCCCGTGAGATCTCTAAAATATTAAGCGATTTCGTGATGGGCCGGAAATAGACCACCCAGAGTCCATTTGAACTGGGTGGGTATGTTTTAATGCGAGGAGGACTGGGGGAATCAGGGGAGGGAGTAATTTCGGGTTTATCCGGTAAATCCATGGGAATATCATTCCCATCCAACCTTGCTTCACCCTCGGCCATTTAGGCGCGAGGATAGCACGTGGTGTAAACGAGAGATGAAACTTTTATTCAGGGGAAAGGGATCTAAGAAGTAGAGACCGATCGGGGGAAAGGGAAATGCAAAAAAAAATAAAAGATACTTAGCTATTCTGGTATTCACTTCACCAGACTGGGCACCGGCGAACAAAGACTGCCTCAAATAATGGTTGACCTTCACTGACTATATATATTCTTGTTCACTTTACGCATGGCACTAGAAAACGAATTGCTTCGATCGAGAGCTCGGAGAGTTATGAATATGAAGTTAAGTGTCCTTAAGACAATTTAGCCAATAACTAATGGATAGTGCACTGTTATTGAGGAAAGACTTCAGATTTAAAAAAATGATCAATTTCACATAGACAAAGGAATATAACATAAGTTGAATAGCATTCCACCGATTAAATATGCAGGACTTTTTTCGATAGGATAAAATTCATTCGTGAATTAGGAGGACCAGTAAAATCATCGTAAAACTTGTTGTTTCCATTGTTAAATATAATTACATAAGAAGTTTTGATGACGTGACAAAGCAGTTTCGGTTTAAAACGTTTCGCCTTGTAGACTCCCAGAATTATTGTTTTCTCACACAAAGTGCACAGCGAGCGAAATGCACGAATGCAAAATTGAGCAAAATTAACATATCGGTCGGAAAAATTTCGATCGATTTTTATTCGATTTTGAAAAAGAAAAAAAACAATAATTTTAACAAATACAGTGAACTGAAATTTCCAGCTAAATTCGGATGAAGCCATCAATATAGGGCACTAACAGTCCATTAAAGTTTTGTGACATTTTAAATATAAATAAGTTATTTTGAATACATTTTAAATATAAACAAGTTATTTATTTCAAATTACAAGTCCATTGAAACTAGAGAACTGTAAATAGCCGGGCCTCTAGGACCCCTTGCCTTTTTGAGGGCTAAGCACGCTATTTCTTAAATACTCAAGAGAGTTAGCCCATTCTTCATGACAAATTATGCTCTCTTGGTTCAGGAATAGTTCAACTCAAATGATCCGCTTGGAGACATCTGCTTAAATCTGAATGGGCCTGACAGGACCGTGGTGTGGTCTTCTGCCGCCTTTGGTGGAGTCTCAGTTTTGCGATTCTCTGGTGTTCACTTTTGGCGTTCTTTTTGAGTTTGACTTTCAAACAATTTAGAATTTTCCTAAAAATGGCCCACTTATCCTGACTTCAGCGCCCCTTGTTGGCGGGGGCTAACCCAGCCAACTGCACGCGACGGGCCTGCTGACATACAGTCACTTTTTAAATAATATTCATTAAAGTACAACACAAAATTCGCAAAAACAATATCTTCCGGAGTTAGCTCTTACGTCGTGTTGTTGGTTCGATTTAACATAACAAATATCGCTAAAGGATTGTTAATGATGTCGTGTTTTTATCCACCGGAAGTGCGTACAATGGTACCTCACCATTTTAAGACCGTCATTATCATCCGCTAACCATAATCGAAGATCCTGCATCTAGAGGTGCCAGAAACAGTCGGTTAGTAACTGAGATATTTAGACCATAAATATTATAAACAATATGCGAAATCGGGTGTGTGTATTTTAATAACCAGAAACAGTCAATACTATACCCGAAAAAATATGGGACACTAAGCGTTTCCTTCAAGAAGAACTTCAATGGAGCCGCATGGTTGACGGATGCCATCCGGTGAATTTGTTAAAAAAAATTGCCAGAGCGCATTTTAAAAAATGTGAAAAAATAGACAACGTGCTTCAAAAACAATTGATTTATGCAAAAAAAATCTAACTTAGTATTTAAATTAATAGTGCAGAGAAAAAGAAGAAAAATGTCATAAGTTTTAAATATTTTTACACATGAAATCCAATGCACAAATTCTGCAAATTAATATTTAAAAGTGAACAACGTAGAAATAAGCGAGATGAATATGTGTTTAAATTTTTCGACTTATTGATGCAGACTCCAAACATGTTGTCTTTAGTAGAAGATAGTCTGTTCTAATATGTATGCATGAACAAATTCAACAACTCACATGCTGATCGTTTTTAATATTCGAGAGAGTTTTCAACTATGTAAACCTAACGGATCAAAAAACGTTCAAATTTCATTTCAAATTCAGCGAAAACTTAAAAGGGATTTTCCCTAACCCAATGATGATCTTCACAATGATGCTCGAATGCAAAAGATCGTTAGCCAACAATCTACCTGCCACAAGTGATGTGCTCAATTGCGCTGAAACGATTAACGACCGTGTGATCCCATCATTTTGAAAGATGAATTTCCCCAGAACCATCCCATTAATCATCCATCGATTAGCACAAAACGCGGGTCGCAAAACTGTATCTTACGGTCGGCTTCGTTTTGCTGCAGTAATCCATCACAGGTTGGTCGACAATCGTCAAGCGTATAGTTACTATATTCATAGCTGGGCGGACTCAAAAACTGGAGAAGTGGCAGGTCTTATTTCAGGAAAAAAAACTGACATCCTATGCAAATGTTCAAGCTCTAGCTTGATAGTTTCTTTGTTTACGTCGTGAGTAAGAGCTATATATGTACGTATAGTGAATCGAATTCGAAGCTGGTTTTATACTTTTGCGAATATCTCTCGGTATTACAGAAAAATATTATAATTTTTTTTTGTCTTCTAAAAAATAATTATTACCATAATCACAATACTTTCTCTGTATACATATATACCTACATACAATGAGAAAATGTCTCGTGACACCATGCTCGGTTAGCTCCGGCATTTAACATGTTCAATTAGTTCCGCTCAGTGTCTCCGCCTAACTATGAATATAGGAACTAGCGTGGTCACGTAGATGATAACTCAACACCGATACTGGCCTGATGCGAATTTACGATTCCGACTTCACGACAATATGATGGAAGGCCGATAACGATGAAATTATATGCCCAACCGAGCGAAACGTATTCATAAAGCAATCAATGTTGGATATATATTTACCTAGTGGATCCACCCTGAAAATCGGCGTTTCCGGATCCGCTCGTAGCACCAGTGGCGATGATGATAGCAGCAGAAATATCAGTATCCAATAAAACAAATGATGTTGAATCAATTTGATTTGTATTAATTCCATTACGGCGATTTTGGATTCCGCAGCACCGTTCCGTCGGATGCCGCACATCAACAATGACCTCTCTTCTCTACTCTCCTGCGTGATAAACTCCTTCAACTTTGACACTTTTTTCAACTGTTATTGTATTGTACGGATGCATACATGTTCACTACTACCATTCAATTACACCAGGCGCGAATGGAAATGCGCTGTCAACCAAATTAATTTCACGTGTCGGTGGGAAATTTCGGCATTACCATGGCACATTGTCAGTATTGTTGATCCTGGCACGGACGTGAAATTATCTCAGATTCGCCCGGGACTTTCACGCTTTACTGTGGTTGAATTTTATAATGATTAATTATCTCACTTTTTTACGCCCCGTTTAAAACTCAGTGCCGCTCACTTTATTACTATTAAATGAAAAATAAAGTTATTCTCTTTTTTGTTTGCAACGACCGAATTTTCGCCGCACAACTTTGCCGACCGTTGCGCGTCGTAAAAAACAATATGGCTCTATCATTATTGCAAGCCGCTCGTTATGGGAATGAATTCAGAAAATCATCTCCCAACGACATTTCCGCTAGAATAAACGCGTACGGGTAGAAATCGACGGTTGAGGTCTCCTGCAACGAGAACAAAAGAAAAAGGATATTATTACTATTAGCGTTCGATAAAAAACTTTTACGTAGAGTCTCCTTGTCTTCTAGCTGTCTTTAGCAAAGAATGCTCTCGTTGCGTGCAGTACTTTTGTTTAATGTCCAAGTAAAGTCGCGATTCCCTGCTTCTGTGTGCGTTAATCAAACATAAGTTGGAGCAATAAGTATCCCCTGTGCTAGAAATTGGCTAGAGATTTTTCTAGCTTGGTTGATGTAAAGTTGCTAAGTGGACTGTGCTCCCATATTCAGAGTTCATTAAAAGTTGTGAAAAAATAACTTGGGCGAAGTGATCATGGAACATGCTGTTGACGATGCAGTTGCTGACAAGTTCTAGAGTGGAATGCGAACTCGCTCACAGTACCATTGAAATTTATGCTTTTTTTATTTACGGTACACTTAGAACCTAAAAATACACCAGGCACATAAGATGTCCATACAGGGAACGGCTAAAGTAACAGATGCTAGAAATATGCATAAAAACTTTTCGAATACGGGACCCCGGGGTTAGTTGGCGGATGGGGCAAGATTGCGAAATCTCCTTTTCTCCGTTTCTATATGACATAAATCATTGCCTCTCGTTGTGTATCTCAAATAAATTGAAACACATTATCCAATGTATTTTCGGATTCTCCTCGTCAGTAACTAGCACCAACTGGGTGTCTAGTTAGACGATCTAAACTAGTATCCAAATTAGCACTAGTATCTAAACTAGTACCCAAATTAGCACTAGTTAGACACTAAAATCCAAAAAGTCACACGTCTTGCGTGAACACTAAACAATTATGTTTTCAAAACTGCGCAATATTTCAAAACTTGTAGGACCTACAAAGTTCGTATCTTCAGAAGATCTACTGATTATCTGACATACAATTGTCTAACCATCTTTCTATCTCATTCCATTAAAACTTTGATAACAGCGCTGTTGTAGCGACCGAATTCTGAATTAATATGATATGATCAAATGGATGCGCTAGATGCCATGCAACAACTTTGCCAAAGACACCATAGCTCCAGAACGAAAGATAACATAACAAGAGGCTTGTCCACTTCGAGTTATGCGTGCTTCCAGAGGAATACCTAGGTGGATTACCGAACTTGTTCGATTCAAAAAGTTATGTAGAAGAGCTTAGAATCTCAGACGCACGGACGGATCGGTGGCTCGCAAAGCACACAGAAATGCCCTTCGATCCTCTGAGCGAAGTGGTTGGAAAAGCCTCTGCACAAATGTCTCACGTCTCAACTAGACTAGCAGATTAAATAAGTTTCTTTCGAAATCGAAAGATTTTCATGTCAGTTTGATTAGAACTGCTAATGAGTACTCGGTTAATGAAGATGTAGCACTCAATTATCTTTTTGACACACACTTTCTAGGCTGTATGGAGCCATCACTTACCTGCAACAGGATACATTCCATTAGCGTGGAGGGAAATAACTGTCAAATTCATTCATAAAGGTGGCCACGTCACTTACGAGGAGCCAAAGAGCTTTAGACTGATCAGTCTAACCTCCTTCTTTCTCAAATCAGTGAAAGTTTAATCGACCACTACATTCGCAACATATGCAACATGCATATCAGCGGGGGAAGTTTACTACCACCCTGTTACAAAATGGTATCTACAACATTGAAAACAGTTTTTTCTTCAGAAGAGTAATTATATTTAGGAGTTTTTCTCGATATTGACGGTGCTTTTGACAACATGTCTTTCGAATCCATTTTGAAGCCACCTTCAGGTCACCTTCATTTGTCACGAACTGGATACACGCAATGCTTAGCAACCGACATCTGTACTCATCGTTAAAACAAGTAGAAATAACGAAACTGAGTGTCTGGGGATGTCCTCAAGGTGGTGTGCTGTCACCACTATTTGTTGAGGAAACTTAACGAGCTTGGGTTTCCGACATGTGGTTTCGCCGATGATTATCCTAAAATGATCACCGGTATTTGCATTAACACACTTTTTATATGATACCATAAGCCTTATGTGTTGTTGAGCAATGGTGTTTTCATGTTGGACTATCAGTTAATCCAAATAAAACATCAATGGTTCTTTTCACGCAACAAAGGATTACAACCGGTGCTCGTCCGTTGCAGTTCTTTGATTCTGAAATTATTGTCGCAGATCAAGTTAAGTACGTTGGGGTAATTCTCGACTCAAAACTTAACTGAACAGTTCACATCGATTTCAAAATCAAGAAAGCTTGCATGGCCTTCAACCAATGTAAACGGGAACTCAACCAAATGAAGCGCTAGGTTTGCTACAGCAATTTTTGCGAAGACACCATAACCCTATAACGAAAGATAATAATTAATTCCACTTTTTAATTTTCCGACCACAATGTACCGTGTTTCTGTTGATCCCTGGTTACTCGGTCAGCTTTCAATGTAGAGACAAGGCATTTTTGAAAAATATATATTAGATTGAAAAAAGTCATACTGTGAGCGGCACTCACCTTGAGGAACGACTGTTTGGGCCGAAACGTCAACGTACAATGCATTCCGACTAAAACAGAATTATATCGAGCTAACCAATATGTGAGCTACAACATAACATTTACTGATGCCGAATCAATAGAGTACTTTTCCTTAAAACCTCGGAAAACGAACGAAAAAACTTTCCAAAAGATACAATGTGGGGTTAGCCCCTTGTGGACGCCAGCTAGTACTGGAGTTACTTCCACACTCAACTTTGACTGCTAAGAGCGGAAAATCTGAAAATTATTTTCAAATTTCTCAAATAACAGTATACGTACACACCAAAAAAATCTGAATTTTATCGTTGACGTAATTGCAAACATGACACAATTCAACAAACCGTAATTTACGAAATGACGTAACATTACCGTGTTCCGTTTAATTTTACATGGAACATATACTTTACATGCGCAATGACATAAATTTGCACTTCCTTCCATTCAGAACAAACGCTGTATGTGGAGTAAAATTACATGATTTACGAAATTAAACGTCATGTAAAATTAAAGTCAAACGTAAAACTAAGTCATTTTTGATGCTTGTATATGTCAGGGTCAGGAGACGTAAATTTACACTATTTTTTCTAGGTGTGTAGATCACTTAGAACTATTAAAAAATGCAAAAATGTAAATTTTAGGAAAAAACGTGTTTAATCCACCTAACAGTGTGATGAGACATTTCTTATAACTCTTATCACTCTCTTCGGATATTATATCGTTTGAGAGCATTTAGAACTTGATGCTTCGCGATGTTTTTGATAACACATACTACATGGGATAGTGGCAGGACTCAGAGAACCGCTCAAATCAGCATAGGACAACATCAGTGCTAGAAATCTCAAACCAAATCAATGGGAAAGCGAAAAAATGGCCCATAAAATAGACATACCAACGAATTATTGTTAACGCTCTGTTAATAAAATATCTGTATTGTGGTGGTTTTTTTTTTGAATCGATTTGAAGTTTATACTTTACTCAAATTTCCAACGCGACTGAGAACTAAGAAATCAACGCTTTTTCTTGAAAAGGGCGATACTAGCAGTGATACCATTCAAAGAAAATCAACAGTGAATATTTCCAGACTTGGTTTTATTTCCTATTTAAGAACTATTGTGTTTTTTGACATCCTAGATTGCATGATTCAGTGATCGAAACCCAAAACTTCATAAAGTATTTGAAATTATTAAATTAAAATTTGTTTTTGCTATTGAAATTGACAAAATGATAGTATCGGCCCTTTGGCGATTGTTTACTTTTTCGGTCCCATCTATCAGCATTGAAGTATCGCCCTTACGTTTTTTTACAATAACTACCGTTTTACACCACCGATTTCGTCCGGGTTTTTTTCAATAGAGATCATTGTTAATATTTTCAGCTGGTATCAGTTTGATAATCCTAAAATATACGAAAATAACAGTTTCGCCTCTAAACTGCTAGCAAAAAAAGTATCGCCCTGTTTGTTTGCATGGAGCGTGGAGGGCGAAACTTTAAATAAACAAACAAAAATACAGTATCGCCCGTTGTTTTTTTTTTTGCTGTAGTTTAAGAAAGCAATATCGTAGAATCAAAATTTTTAGGTTAATTTGTTACGTTTCAAAGCCCTCATTCGCATGTAAGAAAAAAGCCCTATGTTTACATTTGTAAGTATTGCCCTTTTCACAAAAAAGCGTTGAAATGAAATCGCAGCTCCTGATATCACGCTATCTCTGAAGTGCATGCGTGCATAGTTTCAAATTTTACTTCGACATCGACTTTTTCTAAAGGTGACTTCCCAGTAGTATTCTTGATTTGAATTATTATCGCTAATCCTAATGCCAAAGAACAAATAAAAACCTCACGAAAACGAACCGTTTGGGAAAATCATCATCATTACTGGAACTTTCATTTTCATGAAACTTTTCGATAACCTTCCGTCACTTGCGTTAATGCACTGGGTGCACAGTAGGGTGACAGGAAAAAAATGACCCCTATCGGCCCACCTCTGCGTCGATTCCTAGTCCCACCAGAAGTACTTGCTCCAAATTTGAAGCAAATCGGACAAGTCTAACTACCGGACCAACGGGCCTGAAATTTGTATGAGAATTTTCAACAATTTACATGGAGAAAACCCACCAGCACGCATTTTCGCCGCTAGGTGGCACTGTATGCATCGTATTATCACTGTAAGTGAAAATAAGAAGGATAATTGAATTGTCTACAACTTCGTCGAAGACTGCAAGTAAATCCGACTTTATTAAAAGAAGTTATTAAACTTTTAACGAAGTGATGTCTGAGTCAGTTGTGCATGGGGCCTAATAGTGCATGGTTGTGTATCAGTACTCGATTCACACGAACTAAACATTTTTGTGAAATAATCGTTAGGTTTAGCTCAATGGTATGTTCAGAAGAATTATAGTAAATAATACGAGTCATGCTTTGATTAGAAAATTTTAGTTCCACCTGTTACCGCATAGAGGGCGCCAACACTAACTTTTCAACGGAGAGAGATAGAAATTTGGTGTCTTCTACAAAGTTATAGAACAGGCATTTTTCAGTATTTCTACTGAACATCTTGATACTCTATCTCTCTTCTATGAAAAGTTAATAGTGGCGCCCTCTATGCGGTCACAGGTGGAACTAAAATTTTATAACCAAAACATAACTCGTATTATTTACTATAATTCTTGTAAACATACTATTCGGCTAAATCTAACCATTATTTCACAAAAATATATAGTTCGCGGGAGTCGAGTACTGATACACAACCATGCACTGCTAGGCCCCATGCAAAACTGACTCAGACATCACTTCGTTAAAAGTTTAATAACTTCTTTTAACATAGCCGGATTTACTAGCAGTCTGCGACAAAGTTGTAGATAATTAAAATATCTTTCTTATTTTCACTTACAGTGATAATACGTTGTATACAGTGCCACCTAGCGGCGAAAATACGAGCTAGTGAGTTTTCTCCATGTAAATTGTTGAAAAATCCAATGTAAATTTCAGGCACGTTGGTCCGGTAGTTAGACTTGTCCGATTTGCTTCAAATTTGGTACAAGTACTCCTGGTGGGACTAGGAATCTACTCAGGGGTGGGCCGATTGAGTTTTCAAAAATTCATCATTTTTCTGGGCAGTCTAAAGTGCTCTAAAAATCTAGCGAAATCGTCTTAGGGCACCAGCGGGTCTGTAAAGAATACTAAAAATTAATTTCTATTCCATAATTTTCAGTTCAGCAATTCGAGAGTTCGTGCTCACCGCAAATCATGAAAAATAGACTACGTTGTGAAGCGATGATCACTATTTATTAAAAAATCACGGTTAAATAAAAAATAAAACTATTAAAAAATTTCAAATAGTTTATAATTTTCACAAACCTATTAGGCAAAATTGTGTAATAAGCTTTCGTAATATTGTGTAGGAAAAAAGCTGAAAATTTGAAAATAAATCTGAGAATTATGATTGATTACAGAACTCTGGAATTTTCTATTGGAAGGTTTTCAGGCAGGAATTTGATATTGATGCTATTAGACAACTGTGAAATCAAGACCAATAGATCAGTTACATATCAGGACCCCATTCCGACAATTTATCAAAAGTCCTCATGACGTTTACAACAACAGGTTATCAATCTACGGATCAGATAATTGTTATTGTAGTATTGAATTAAATCAGTCTGCATCAATAAATTTTCAACTTCAATCCAATATTTTTTTTGGTTTGGGGGGGGGGGGTGTTGTATGGTGTTAAACCTCAAAACCTTCTCTTGGCTACGCCGTTGCTTGGAGTTATTTATTTCGCTTTTCATTTTCCGATATGTTTCAGATCGATCCGATTATTATAAGTTAGAAAAATTGCAGTCAGAAGGTTCGCATAAATGAACATTTTTGTACTGATAAGTTATCAAGTTCCATCTAGACAACTTGGAAGTGTTCGGTGATTATTTCTAGCGGTTGTAGATAGTAAAATGAAATACAAAATTCGTTTTATCGAAATAATGTTTAGCTTATTTCAATGGATTATTACTATATTGAACAATAAATAGGCGACAAAGAGTAATCAACAAACAACAAGCCATAACTTTTAAAGTATTCAAAATAGATATTTGAAGTCTTCAGTAAAGTTATTCGCAAAAGTAAGAGCTACAAATTTGCTGAAGGCATCATTTCGATATAATCACTTCCAAGAAAATTTGTGAAAATATCTCACTCATAGGGGGATTAATCAGCAAAAGCACAATACCAAGAGAAAGGGCATATTACCTCCATTAAATTCTCCGAAGATACTATTGACCTAAAATAAGCCGTTTTGGCGTTAATAATAGATTACATGTTTTTGGTCATATTTCTGGCAATGGGAAATGATAAAAATCTCGCATTTAATGTTAAATATCTCTTTTGATAATAGTCCGATTTCAACAGTCTATAGCTTGTTCGAAAGGTATTCGTTAAAGCTGTCTAAAAACATATAAATTGTTAATCTATATTGTCGATTTCGGCAGATAATTTAAAAAAACTGCAAAAAACGCCATTTTTACGCATTCAAATATTCATATCTTGGAAACTAAACATCAGAATCAAAAACAAATTAATAGCGTTCATACTGTTTTTTAGTTCTTTCATTTAAAATTGGTTTGGATAAGATCGGTTCAGCCATTGCTGAGAAACACGAATGAGAATTAGTCCGTTACATACACACACACAGACACACACACACACAGACATTGTCCCAAATCGTCGAGCTGAGTCGATTGGTATATAAGACTCGGCCCTCCGGGCCTCGGAAAAAATCTTGAAAGTTTGAGCGAATTCTATACATTTCTTTTATAAGAAATGTAAAAAACATTACATATTTCCCTCTTTATTCAAGATTTCGGTATTTTTCCATCATGCAAGCCACAACTTGGCTGTATCTTGTAGCCAGCTTGACTTTTGATTCAAAAATCGGCATCGCATCTTCTATAGAAAAACTACTCGAATCAATCGTAATAGTTATCCACAAAATGTCAATATTAACATGCGCAGTAGTTTCGAAAATATTATTCATTTTAAAAATTCTTATCATGGAATACAAGTGTTGTATTGTATGTATTGAACGTCGGATAAGTTGGCATATCGTCTCTGTTGTGCTATCTTATGACAAACGCCATTTTGGGGTAAACTGAGTTGGATATGCCACATTACTTGTCTGAAAAATCTCTACAAAGTGGCGGTTTCAGAATTTTGAAATTCTGCTTGGTTACGTAGATATAGCGAGAAACATGATGAGAAATTATGAGTTTTTTACTTCAAATCACTGTATCTAACGATTTGCTCAAGTTATATTGAAGTTTCAGATGTTTTTATGTGTAAAAATGTCTGAGGAACACAATGGCATAAAAATTTTCAAAAGAAAAATACACGAGTTGTGAGAAAAACACAGTTTAAGTTTTAAACTGGAAATGTAGCATATTTGGCAACACTGTAACCGCAAATAACTATTTTTTCTAGATTCCCTGACTCATTTCCTTCAAAATGCATCCGACCAATTTTTTATAGACCAAATAAAACCAAAGATATGAATAAAAATTAATGATTTTTTTTTCTATGGAAAATTTTCCATGCGCGATTATGACACGTCATACAAATTTTGTCATCAATGCACGTCTATGACACGTGTGAGTGCGACTTTTGTTTACATTCATAGTAAAAACTCGCAACATAGTCAACCGATCTTCGTAATATTTGAGAGATTAATACAGAATAGATAGAAGCACCAATTGTCTTCTTTGGATTGTTTATACCATTAATAAGTTTCAAGATATTCAGTCTCAAACTTTAAAAATCGTTTTTCTCGAAATGTGCTAAATGGCGCTTGTCATAAGATAGCACAACAGCGACGATATAATCTCTAGCAAAAGATGTATAACACTTCATTTCGCTTGTATAGACCAATACCCACATTTCGAATACGAATTTTGACGATTAAAAATATTTGGAATTACTTATAAAACATTTGAATAAATCGCTCAAAAACTATAACAAACCGAACAGATGTGTGTTAATCCGAAAGTATCGTGCATGAAACTAACATAAACAAAACGTTTCAATTTCGAGAGCCAATTTCGGTTGCCAACTCATACTACTCGGGAGTATAATTTACGCAATTACTCTGTCAACTGTCAGATTTGCTGACAGGCTGCACACAGCACCGTCGGCTATGAATTCTGTCATGTCCACAGCCTGTCCGAGCTCCCGGGGCGTAAAATTCAGTCCTAGGTTGGTTATAAAAAAATGATTGGCAGTTTAGCGAAGCGAAAGCGGAACGCAGCACAGCCAAAGGCTCCGTTTAACTACCCATTGCTTCAACACTAATGGGGATGTCACCTGTAATGCAAGCCCGCCAAACCGCGAGTATCGGCATTCAGATCGAGCTTCTCGACGTGGAAGCAATTTCAACTTCAGCCTAGCCTACAGTTCGTGATGAATTATAAGAACGTAATTAAATCATAATTTTATTAGTTGAGCCGTACTTACCGAGCTGGAAAACTCAAAATACACCATTACAAGCCAGGTTCTTTTTTTCTCACCGGAGGGCAATAGTCTGGGAGTGCCAGGGTTGGTAATAAACAGCACAGCCGCGAACCGTGACTTGCGAATAATCAAATACATTACCCCTAGCAGCAGCGCTTCAAACACGTTAGTCTACATCAGGACAGGTGAGAACGAATTGGTTTTGAGCGCGTTTTGCGGAGATTGTGGTGCACAGTAGTGCAATTTTAAGAGTTATACACATTGCTTTTGAAGCTATAGAATAATTCCGACTAGTCACTAATTGGTGTGTAAGTTACGGTGGTTGATGAAAATATAAAATCGGAACAGAAATTTTTTGAGACTGATTTCGAAATAACTATTTCGTCGTCAAGGAAATTGCTGAATCAAACGTATATAAGAGGTTCGAAATGGTGGCCAAATGTTTTCCGAGCAAAGCATCATCATGATAGGGGGTGATTTCTACAAACTTGCTGTAAGCCGTTCCAAACAATTTAATGAACCAGAAATTATCAATAAGTAAATTTAGAACATATATCATGACTAAATACTTGTCGAACAAGATCGTGTGGTTGAATTTATGTTTATTGTCTATTTCGATTCAGGTTGCTCTTCAGTGAATATATATTTTTATTGAAACGAATCAAAATCGGTTAGAAATTCTAAAAATATTTGTTTTTAAGAAAATTCTGGTGAAAAAAATTCATTGTAGCAGTTGATCAAAAATGGGTTATTCGCAGCATGTCTGCATAAATTCGAACCATCTATATTTAAACAAAATCGATAAACGATTATAAAATGCAAGCTGGCCAGCATCACATCACCCTGAATGTTTACAGCTTGTAAATTACTACCACGAGAGATGTTCCAAATTACGTCCCAATAGACTAATTTATTATGAGTCTTCGTTCTACCAGGAAGTGCACCATTCGCACTCAGCCTGCAGAAGAGGGTAGAATAAAATTAGGATCTTGATGGTACATGCGGAAACATTGAGGCTGCTGCCTTGCCGGATGAAAAATTGAACGCGTGTTCAACGATGTGACATATACATAAGTTAACACACAATGTGGCAAAGCGTTGTTTCAATGTAATACGGTAGACGTTCCCTAATTCAACTTATTCCGTTATTTCGCCGACGGAGGATTGAACAACTCATTCGAATTCGAAAAGTATGGGTATAATGATAAATCCTTTCAAGCGTGAATAAATGAAGTTTTCGATGCCTTGGTTGACCGTTTGATTGTATTTTAGCAATATATGTCGAAGGGTTGTTATTGGTGTTCATTGTAGACTTTTCTGAGCGTGTTAGGCGCAACATTACCCGTAGATCGCCGTGTGATGGAACTGGCACGTATGGGACTGATCAGGGTAGGTGTACAGCGTTGTTTGAGTATAGGAAACGCTTTCTCCTCATTGATGTTCAATAGTCAGACAGAATAGAATAGTTTGGATCATCATTTCATCACACGCATTCTATTAAAAATGACAAAGTTTTGCCATGTATCCTTCTCGGCGGATTCCATTCCATATTTTGACATAAACCTTTGAATGTTGTCTGAATTGGGCGCTCTGCTAAATTGTATAGACGCATCTCGAATTTATTTTCTACCATACATATGGTGTTTTCAGTTTTATCGTTGTCATGTTCAACGTCGTGTTGCATGTCGTTCTTCGCAGTGAAGCTTTCGCCTCTGCTATTCTTCTAAAATTAGACGAATAGTGGAGCTGTATGTAGGGCTCTTTCGCAAACTCAAGCTCCATTTTCACTTTTATAATTGTTCCACCCGAGCATTATAGGTCGAATGCGAGTTTGTCATTCGCAGTAGTACTATACTGTAGTAGTGGAATTTACATTTCTTGTGACCAGGAGCGGATCCAGAAAAAATTTCGGGAGGGGTCCGAAATTTCGATTTTAAAATGAACATTGTACAATTCGTAATACGAAATAAGCTTACTCAAAGAACATCAGTTTTGTTGGTCTACTTTTGTTTATAACGATTTTGTGTTTGAAACTAATATAAAATTAAAACTAATGTAATTTTTTTAGGAGCGTGTCAATGCAAAAATACATAGAAAGAAAAACCGGAACGGTGACAATTCACTGAACACACTGAGGAAATACATGAATGGTTGACGTCCAAAAGGGGCTAACTCACAATTTACACGTCCTTTCATTGGCTTTCGTTTTAGAGTTATGGTGTCTTTGGCAAAGTTGTTGTGTGATATCTAGCGCTTTATTTGATCATTTCATATTAGTTCGGAATTCAGTCGCTAGGGCGGCGCTGTTATCAACGTTTTAATGGAACAAGATTGAAATATGGTGTATACGGCAAAGTTGTATGTTCGATATTTTTAAATATATTTTCTGAAGATACCAATTTTGTAGGTCCTACATGTTTTGAAATATGGAACATTTTTTAAAACATAATCTGTAAATAAATAATTTAACTAAAACCCTCTCTATCTCGAAACATACAGGACCTACAAAGTTTGCATCTTCAGAAGATATGTTGAAAATGATAAGACCTTGAACTTTTTTATGACACCATATTTCTATCCAGCTTCATTAAAAAGTTGATAACTGCGCCGCCCTAGCGACTGAATTTCGAACTAGTGTGAGTCAACCAAATAAAGCGCTAAGTGCCATACAGCAACTCTTCCGAAGACTCCATAACTCTATAACGAAAGATGATAATTGATTCCACGTTTTTTTAACTTTCCGACCATAATGTACCGTTTTTCTCTTAATTATTTATTGCATTTATTATTTTATACATTTGTGCAAGAAATAGGTATATATTAGATAGAAAATAGCCGTACATAGCAAGTGTATGAGCGGCCCTTACCTTCAGAAACAATTATTTGGGCCGAAACGTCAAAGTACAATGCAATCCAACTAAGAACAGTATTAAAGCGGATTCACCGATATGCGAGCTATAAAACAAAATTTCTTGATTTCAAACCGATTGACTACTTTTTCTTAAAACTTCGGAAAACAAACGAGAAAAATTGAATTTTCATAAGACTCAATGTAGGGTTAGCCCCTTTTGGACGTCAGCTAGTACTGTTACCTCCATGGTCAACTTTGACTGCTAATAGCAAAAAATCTAAAAACTATTTTCAAAATTATTAAATGGCAGTACATGTGGATTACTTAGGATCTATCAAAACATGCAAAATAGTTGATTTCGGAAAAATGTGGGTTAGCCCCTTTTGAACGCCAGCCATTCATATGTCCTCAAGCAAGTATCGAATCTGCGACTTTGGTGGTGAATAGAGCTACGGGGAAACATAGTGAAGTCTGCCCTCAAAGCCTATCAGCAGATAATAACGGTCGTTGATGGAATTTTGCGAATTTTTCTTGTTTTGACGTGAGGCAAATGGAACGCGAACATTGATAATAATACCTTAAGCCTGAACGTGGTCCACTGGAGCTAAACATAGATAACGAGTTAGATCTGGGAAGGAGCGGTGACTATTTGCTTATAAAAGGCATTGGGGATAATGTTTGGGAATCTGTGATGACATCATCACAGTTCCTCTATGGCGGAGTGGTTAACGCACCTTACTAAACACTGAGAGATTGCAGCTCGATTCCTGCTTGAAGACATATCTTTTCTTAGAGTGTCCAATAGAAGCAGTGATAGAATATATTCGTAAATCGCTAGAAGTTAGATTCGTACAGAAAATTTTCATAAAATATACGAATTTATCGTATATATAATGAATCGTTCGTAGTTCTACTGTAACACTTTTATTTTTCATAACGAGTTTTTCGTGAAAACCACTAAAGGAGTTTCGTTGGCTTATTACGAAACGGCCTCATTAGGCAAACGAATTCTTCGCTGCTATATACGAAAGTCTTTATAATATTTACAAGCAACATTCGTCAAACCGTTAACGTCAACAGAGCTTCAATAGAGGTAGAATATGGAGTCATTGTTGCTATACGTCAGATAATTGTTGATCATCACGACGGTTTCGGTCTGACTATATAGTAGCCGTATCCGTAGATTTCCTGAACCTCTTTCAGTTGATCTAGAATCCGGAGCAGTACGGACTCAGTTGAGCCATCGCGAACTGCTCGTTGGTTTTGTATGAATAAGTTTGAGTTTTTCTCTGCAGGAGCAATGTCAAAATAATATTCTATTTAATACGAAAAATTCTCTTAGATGAACGAAATGAATTCGTGCGACCAACGAATTGTTCGTAATATACACAAACGTTTATTAAAAGAAACAAAACATTTCGTTTCATTCACGAAAAATAATGTCGTTTTCAACGACGACATTCGTGCAATGTACACTATATAAGTAAAATTTACGAAAACTTTCGTTCTTCAAGCGGTCATTCCTTCATACCACAATAAAATCGATTTTGCCAGATCTGTTTCCTTAATTAAAAATAATCGGTGTTGTTAAACAAAGATTCCAAAAGATCGAATGAAAAAATAAGAGGTTAATAAATAAGATAACTTCTCCTAGATGAACGAAATGAATTCGTGCGACCAACGAAATCGTTCGTAATATACACACACGTTTATTAAAATAAATAAAACATTTCGTTTCATTTATCAACGATAACATTCGTGCAGTGTACATTAAATGTGTAAAATTTACGAAAGCTTTCGTTCAGCAAGCGGCTATTCCTGTTCATGAAATGAACGAAACCTACTATTTACAATGCACGAAAATAATTCGTTGCAGAAAACGACGAATGAATTCGTGCATTGCATGATCGATTTAATTATATTTACGAATTTATATTATCAGTGAGGTGGATTGTCACCGTTCCGGTTTGTCTTTCTCTATCTATTTTCCATTGGACACGTTCCTAAAAACCTTGAGAAAAAACATTACTCACGTCAAAACAAGGAATATACTGCCCATAAACGCAAGTCAGACCCATTTTCTATGGGGTATCCTATCTACACGGAACTGACTTGCCATTATAGGCAGTACATGTAATATAAATTTTTTCAACATGTAAAAAAAATCGGAAGGGGTCCGCACCCCACCCCTGGATCTACTACTCATTCGTTCCACTTTACTGAAGAGGAGCAATGAGATTTTGTCGTTTCTAATGGATATAAGAAACAATGCGGCGTATGATTATTTCGTTTAATTTGGAGCGGAGCGTTTTTTAGCTTTTAGTTTGCTATGAAAAACCAATCTAAATGATCGAAAGCTTAAAAAAAGAAAACATAAATTATACGTAACAGATAGTAGAGTTATTAGAACGAGGACTAAAGATGAAAAGTACAGCTGTATCACTTGAAACGTATACCTAAACAGAGATGTAAAATAAAAAAAACAAAAAAAATACTTTTTAAAAACTTTTGTTAAAAATTTTAGTTAAAAAAGGCTTCTGGTTTGAGCAATCAACAGGTTTTGAGCCATACTACTTAACTCCGAACAACGGGGGGGGGGGACGTGAAAATTGAGCCAATTCCTTCTGAGTCTCATAAACGACAAATTTTATGGAAAATTTTGATTATTTCATCCATGAAATACCGTCAATAGCTTTAACAAAATAGACATTTTACTGCACTACAAGCAATGAATTATGCTGAATTCGGTACCATCCACATATTGTATACAAGACTTGCACATAGCGGTACATAATGCAGGGTATTGGAACCGTTTTGAAATTCAATAATCGAAATGAAATATTTAAAATATTCTTGATAATTCTAACAATATGGATATTTTTGAAACGAGGTTGACAAGTAGATGATGAAAATGAATATTTGGATCCTTTTTGAAATCCAAGATGGCGAATTCCGGTTGGGCAATATTTTCGACAACCATAACAATGCGGTATTTTGGGAACGGACTGGACAACCAGTTGATGAAAATAGGCGTTTGAACACATTTAGAAATGCAAGATGGTGACTTCTGGTCGAACAGAATTCTTGATATTTCTAACAGTGGGTGTTTTGGGAACGGGACTGGAGAATGGATGATGGAAATGGTAGTTTGGTGCCATTTTTGAATCCCAGGTTTCAACTTCCAGTTGAACCAAATTTTGTATAACCGTAACCATACGAGTATTTTTAAAATGGGCTTGACGAGTAGATGACTGAAATTGGTGAGTGACACCATTATGAAGGCCAATATTGCAACTTCCGGTTGGGCAAATTTTCTATAAACATGTCATCAACAATCACTATATCTATATCTAGTTTATGATCATCCCATTCTGAAAATTTTCGTAATCGAGAATTCGCCATTTTAGATTTCAAAATAGTTTCAGGCGTCAATTTTCATCATGTACTCATCAACCCCATTCCGAAAATACCCATATTGTTGAGGTTATAGAGAATTTGCCTAAACCGGTAGTTGTTATCCTAGATTCCAAAATAGCTTTAGACATCGATTTTCGTCATGTACACATCAACCTCATTCCGAAATATCCATATTGTTGAAGTTACTGAGATTTTTTTTTCTAAGCCGGACTGATTTCAAAATGGCTTCAGACATCGATTTCCGTCACGTACTCATCAACCCCATTTCGAAAATATCATTATTGATGAGGTTATAGAGAATTTATCTAAACCGGAAGTTCTGTATTTCAAAATGGCTTCAGATATCGATTTCCGGTATGCACTTGTCAATCCAATTCAGAAAATACCCAACTGTTATTGGTAACAGTTAGCTAAAAATATGTTAAATTGTGTACGTACTCAAATTTTTTTTCAAATTTGGTTCGTAAAAAAAGAATTCGTCATTTCAAATTTAGGTTGTAAACAAAGTTACGTAAATCGAATGTTACGTAAAAAGTTATCGTAAATAGAGGTTTAGTGCACTCGCGCTCTTTGGCATTTTGTCGAGCTGGTCCTTTATCCGTAACGTTAGCATCTATAATTCTCAATCAACAGACTTCAAGATTTTTAGGAACGTGTCCAATGGAAAATAAACAGAGAGAGAATGGCCGAAACGGTGACAAATCACCTTTTATTGGACATATTAAGAAAATATAAAGAAAATGAACCAATATTTTGTGCCACAAGTTCGCATTATCCCTTAAGACATTTTCAAAAAGTATTTATACTGAATAATATGACGACAATTTTCAAACTAGATTAATCGGGTCGTTTTTCTATGCAGATCATGTTATGTTTGGTAAAAAGTTTAAAAAGTTGTTGAGTTTACTTAAGCTGAATTATATTTCAACGCGAACGCCGGAGTAATATGCAGAATAAGGGAGTAGACACCCTACACACTTATCGCGTACTGAGAATTTGAGACAAACTGTTCTCAACTTTATGGAGAATGTTTTATGGCTTTATTAAGACGTGCTTGTGATATCAAAAGATTTATATGCGAATGTAAATATGAAACATACAGCTGACGTTTCCATTCGTTTTATTTTTCTGTTTATGGTAAATTTTTTTCATTGTGTAATTCACACCTTATACATGTGCTATATAATGTGGTATTGGGAGTTTTGAAAAATCGATAGCTCATTATGCATTCGCTCTATGTGAACTGTATAATTATAATAGATATTTTTCGAATGTTATAAACTTATTTTGAAGCCATATAAAATGTATTTCATTCCAGCCAAATCAGCAGGGGCCCAAAAGTGCAAAAAGGGGGATTTTTTGAATGCGCTGAAACTGTTGGTTTTGTGAATATGATGTCCTTGAAGAAGTACCTTAGAATAAAACGCCTCTTTTTTGACACATCGAATTGATGATTAATTTTACAAATAGTTAGTTACGAAACTTATTTTCTTCAATAATTCAGATAGAAAAATATTCTAAATTATGGAGAAGTCAACAGCAGACATTTCTTTTCGAACACGTAAACTTTTGGCCACTCTGGTTTTCGACATACGGAGCGTTATTTGAGCGACCAAAAATACAAGTTGCAAGGACAGAACATGCTTCCTAAAATCCGCTTTAAGGGTGGGGTAAGGGTTTCAGCGCGAAAAAAATCACTTCTTTTGCGATTTTTTTTAAAACTTTGCATGAAGCGAATTGATTTTTTTACATTATAGTATGTCATTTAAATAACATGCTGTAATTTTTCTATGCAAAAATATCGACAAACGACTTGGTGACGGAGCTCTTTGTAGAACGTCTCCGGAAAAACATGATTTGCGGTGTTACCTGCCATTCCAAAACTACTGAACCGATTTCTTTTAAACTTTACATACACATTCTATGTAAAAAATAACTAACCCCTACGTCGAGTTTTTGAGATAAATTTTCAATTAAGGAGTTTTTTTACTCGTTATATAAAAATTCTCATTTTCACGAAAAATTCCGCCTTTTAATAAATAAACACACCGTAAATGAAAAATTATTCCAAAAACTCAACGTAGGAGTTTTTTAAACAAAGAATGTGTATGCAAAGTTTGAAAGCAATTGATTAAGTAGTTTTGAATAGCAGGTAACACTGCAAATCATGTTTTTTTTCAGAGACGTTCTACAAAAAGCTTTGTCACCGAGCCGTTTGTCGATATTTTTGCATAGAAAAATTCAGCGTGTTATTGAAATGATACAATATAATGTACAAAAGATTTGATAAATTTGCTTCACGCAAAGTTTAAACAAAAATCTCTCAGAAAAGAGTTTTGTTTTCACGCTAAAACCTTTACAACCCCCCCCCCCCCCTCCCCCTAAAATAAAATAGATCAGTCCGGCTTGAATCTTCGTTCGATCCGGTCAAGAAGTTCTTCAACAGCAACAGTCCGAGAACAATCTATGACAAAAAGGCGAAAGAAAAATGGTCGAGTGAACAAAAGTTCGCAAAGTCTAAAGGTCGAATAAATGGAAGATCGCAACTAAGATTTTAGCTATTTTCAAACATTTAAAAAAGTACTTTCTAAACTACCATAAATTAAATGGTTGACAAAATAGTATTTTCATATATAGAGCACAAAGTTTTAACTCAATAAATTAATTTGTATTCAAATTGGAATTAAGACTTAACTTTCCTTCCTCCCATAATTTCCCCATGCATATAGGGATTTCCATTGAACATGGGACAATTATGCATATAATGGCACACACCAAAAAAATCTGAATGTTATCGTTGACGTAATTGCAAACATGACACAATTCAACAAACCGTAATTTACGAAATGACCGAACATTACCGTGTTCCATTTAATTTTACATGGAACATATACTTTACATGCGCAATGACATAAAATTACGCTTCCTACCATTCAGAACAAACGCTGTATGTGGAGTAAAATTACATGATTTACGAAATTAAACGTCATGTAAAATTAAAATCAAACGTAAAAGTAAATCATTTTTAATGCTCGTATATGTCATGGTCAGGAGACGTAAATTTACACTATTTTTTCTAGGTGTGCAGTTTAAAAAAAGAATAGTTTTTAAAATAGGGTTAATATGTATGTTTGACTCTATGGTGAGCAAAGTATCCAGAAAGTAGCTCAAGCTGGAAGGGTACGGTGGGCGGGTCATGTTGTGAGGATGCTGGACAACAACCCCACCAAGTTGGTTTTCACCTCCAACCCGGCAGGTACAATCCCAAGTAGCACGCTTTGTTACTGTATAGTATTTGTAACTCTCTTGGTAACAACTATGTTATGGAAAAAGCGCACTTTGTTTGTATGTTGTGCAACATGTTCCTAATTGCTGCAAAATAATGGAAACAATAGCTGTGCCATTTGTCGAGCACTCGGTAGTTGGACAGTTCTGTTTTAGGGTGGAATGGCAAACAAAGAGGTATTTGCAACTTGTTAGACTGTTTGTGCAAGTTAGCAAAGTTTCTGATTAGTTTCACAACTGTTATTGATGTTTGCATACTTAACACTATTGGCCTGCTCTATAGTTACATAGTTGTACAATCAGTTTAAAAACCCGCAGAAATTCTTTTCAATTATATCCAACAATAAAAAAATATTGTGTAGCAGATGTGCAACATTTAAAACTTTCAACAAGTTGCAATTGCTACTTGGGAAGATGGAGAGGAGCGCAGCGTTCCCGGTGGCTGGACCAAGTGGAGCAGAACCTGGCGAGTATCGGGCACCTGAGAGGTTGGAGAAAGCAGCAACTGACCGAGTGACGTGGCGGAATATTGTGGAACAGATTAAATCATGATAATATGATGTAGAATCAGGAAATAATAGTAATAATAATGTATGTTTGAAAATATGATCGAAATCTAGAAAAATATTTTTTTGCATACTTAAAATCATTTTCCGAGCATATTATTATGAAACAAAGATATTGCTTAACAATACTATAATATAATTAAGTATACCGCAAACCAAAAATAATTAGTCCAGAATGCTTAAAGAATAAGTGTAACTGATTTTATTAATTAAAGAAATATGTCAGTTGTGTTTCGCTCCGCTCAGTCGGGCCTAAACTAATGCATACACACCAAAAAAATCTGAATTTTATCGTTGACGTAATTGCAAACATGACACAATTCAACAAACCGTAATTTACGAAATGACAGAACATTACCGTGTTCCATTTAATTTTACATGAAACATATACTTTACATGGGCAATGATTTAAAATTACACTTCCTACCATTCAGAACAATCGCTGTATGTGGAGTAAAATTACATGATTTACGAAATTAAACGTCATGTAAAATTAAAATCAAACGTGAAACTAAGTCATTTTTGATGCTCGTATATGTCATGGTGGAAACAATAAATTCTTTTCCTTTTACACCGAAAGGCAAGTCTTTGAAGACGTATTTTGTTGAGCTCAAGAAAAATTTCCATTTGTATTTATGTAAAATCCATGATATAAATAAACAAAAAAACAAATATGAAATCACGGTGAAAATTTGTTTAATATCTGTTTGAATTCTCTATTTAACATACAGTTAAGGGTCACGCTCATGGTTTTGCTTTGTTTACTAATCTATTTCTCTAAGATAATTACATTTGTTCTTATATGTGGTTTTGTTTTTTCAACCTTTTGTTGTGTTCGACTTTAGAATGCCCCTAAAAACCGATTTTAACAATATTTGTGTGCATAGTTCTCTGGCAGGTAATATTTTATCATCAAATCATCATAAATATACAATAAAAAGCCAGTTGCTAATGGGGTTTTTCATTGGAAAACCCCGGGGCGGTGGATTGCAGTGGTGTTTCATTTTCTAACAGAAGAACAGGCCACTAAACGTGCTTCATTCTCACTTCTGCTAGAAAGTGCAAAATCAGTGCAATCCACTGTCCCGGTGTTTTTCAATGAAAAACGACATAAGAGTTACTCTTATACGGTGTGTTAAATGCAGTGGAGGTGCGGTATGCGATACGGTATTGATTTTGGCGCCTTCATTTACCGCCCGCTTCCCCACCCCGACGAAGCCTAACAACAATAGTTCGATCCTGAACTCGAAACAGTTCGTTCGAATTTCTAAATTGAACTACACAGTCAAATACAAAACCATTACCCTTGGAATGAAAGAGTCGAAATTCGCTATGGAGAATATTTTATCGGGCCATTTGTATCCAAGTGTGTTTTCTATGTTTGGCACTTCTATTCGGCCATGTCGCCATTTATAGAGCAAACAAATTTCAATTATGTCAACGTTCTAGTCTCACGGATGCGTGGTCTGCCGACAACAATATTTAATTGAATCTATTTCCATACTGCCTGATGAACGGTGTTACTACGGTGTTATTCCTTTCTACCGTTGAATGATCCTCCAGCAAAATAAACGAGGCACACCAAGTATGGGTAGAGAGAATAAAGTATGTTACAATTAATTACATTTTAACTGTCAGCAGGTTGGAGTTACACATCTTCCGGTTGCGCTATCGTACCATCAAACGGACTAAAATGAAATTCTCCGATATTAGCCTAGCTATATTATTAATTCACGAAACTTCAGTTATTATCAACTCCAGTGGAAAATATCTACCGGTACATAGCAGAGTAATTTGTTGAATGCAGCAGTCTGTCATGCCGTGGCCATTTTTTGAAACGGCGTCCTGGTGATGGCCATTCCAACTTTATTTACTGTATCCACTCGGTACACATTTATTGACAAAACGATTCACTTTGAAGCATTTGCTGGATTGAGTGCACTCGTAATAGCGCTCTTGTTGTCATCCAAACTGACGAATTATAATAATAAAACCGGGCTGGTCCGTTATCCGCAGTGTTGTTTTTATTTTCGAATCATTAAAATTTCAATCGATGTTTTTGCCGTGCCCAAAATGCGCAGCAGAACGATTTACAGTAACTCTTTATCTCTATTGCAAACAATTCCGGTTTAATGCCGATAAAGCGTGGTGGGAATATTTGAGGATCGGCCTGTAAATTGTGCATATAACCGCACTCGATTCTCGAAAGGCTCGCTTTCAACGCTATAACATTTTCTATGCTAACACATTTATAGCGAATACATAAATAATGGCCACACATATTAGCCATATTTGCTAAAAACAAGTGCAAACTATTGAACATTTTCGTTCCTCGTCATGAGGGCGGTGATTTCATTACGGGGTAGTATCCCACACCAAAACAGGAATTTTATCAACGAGCAATTTGCTGTCGTTAATCATGTTCGATTTTCCGCTGCCATTGCATATTGCGCTTCGCGAGAGTAATTATTTTGCAATTAAGTAGACTCGAACTAGTCTGCTGGATTAGTTCGACAATGATTGATTTTAAATTGTTTTGATTTTATTTGGAAACAAGTACGCCGTTTAACTGGGATTAGAGCATGGTAAGCTTTTGTTGTTTCAATAATGTATCCTGAAGTGCTAAAGTGAAGAGTTGGATAAATCATATGCGGTTTAATTGACATTTGATTGCCACACAATCAACGAGCTGAGGATAAATTTAACATTATTTTAGCATAACATCATTAAGAGATTACTGTTGAAATGATTATTTCTTGCTCAATTGATTTAGTAACCAAAATCAAAGCAAAGACTAAATTTCGTTGTGCAAGTTGACGATTTTTGCATCGTCAGACTACGTAGCCGATTTACAATTCACTTCATAATTGCAGATCTAACGCTACAATCCTACTGACTATAAAGAATCTTTCCAGCTCGAAAAAGCAACAAATGTAATGTGTTAGGTCTTCCGTCTTCTTTAGAATTTGTCTGGAACTGGAACCATACTACTGAGGATTAGCCCAGTTACCTATTCGACCTGGTACCGGCACCGATTCCTGGTACTCGTTAAATATTATAAGCAGGTCGCATTTCTACATTATTCGACCCGTTGGTACTGCTTGAAGTACCATCACTACGGTAAAAATATTTAGACAGCGTATGTGGACACTTCAAGATGAAAATGGCGGAAAACTGGAATGGGATCAGCCACTACCTTCCACGGTGGGTGAGGTTTGAAAGAAATACCATGAAGCTGAAAGCCTACTTCCGGACAAATTCGACGTGCGTACTACGTTGGATTCGAGCCACTTCAACAACATGGGTAGCCAACGTTAACAATCGTGTGGCAAAACTGCAAACCATGAGGTGGCTGAAAATTTTTCGCTTCAAAGCGTCTTCTCCTATCGATAGTTCTCAACAGACTCAATCGGATTCGCACTTCAATCGGTTTCCCGATGCAGAATACATTTACACACAGCGTTGCCAACTTTATTTTCAAAAAAACTGGAACCTCTCTTTAAAAAAGACTGGAAAAAACAGGATGCCCGAATAACCAAATTTATCCTTGCAAAAGGGAATGTAGTTTAGGGATGCAAAGTATTTTAAAATAAAATGGATCTATTTTTAATAAAACGGGATTCTCAAATATGAAGACAAACATTCAATATGAAAACGTTCAGCTATTAGACAAAATAAGAAAACAATTCTCATATAGCAGCAAATTTCTAGTTTAAGATAGTATAAAAGCGATCGCTACTATTTAAATATAACTTTTAGATAATTTCACATTACAAGTTTTAAGAAATTTGAAATGTTGAACGAAAAAATTGGTACCTTCAAACTAACGCACTATGCCATGTGTAATTAACAGACTAAAAAAACAATCTTCATTTTAATTAACAATATCTGCTAATCTTGCACTCCATAGCATATCAATTTCTAATGTGTATTGAAATACGACAGGGTGTAGCAAAATATGGTTACTGAAAAACAATTTCCCTTGTTCCCTAGAGAGGTTGTACTCTTCACAATTTCATTTATTTTATTTTAATATTTATTACTAGTTTATATAGTGAACTACTATTGTAATGCAAATAGTGAGGAAATAATTTTGGCGCACACCTCTGGGAAAAAACTGGATAAAACTGGACAATATTTAAAAAAAACTGGACGATTTACACATTTGTCTGTTTGACTGGATCGAGTAAAAAAAACTGGAAGAATCCAGTTTAAACTGGAAGGTTGGCATCGCTGTTTACACACTCGATTTCTGTATTCATTGCATGACACGCTGCAACACACATAGCTGTACTCATCACTCTTGTATTTCTGACGACCAGTCAATCCGTCTCCTCACAAGGCATATATAGTGCCAATGTACTGGATTCCAAGGTGCTCTCTCGCGCAATATCTGTAAATTTATTACGTAATAAATTTCGACTCCATATATTTTCCATATATTTGTAGTCCACACCCAAGTAACAATTGAAGTTTTATAGCACGCTACAAATGCAATTTAAATTTTATTAGTGGCTATAAAACTATCAGAAAACCACAATTGTTACTAGGGCGTACTTTACAGAGATCGAGCGAAAGGGCAATAGCATTGCCACACCTTAGAATCCAGTACATTGATATAGTGCAACTCACACATCAATGAGACTGCGTGCATGTTTTTACCCTGTTGCATGCACATTCGTACCGATATACTTGGTTCATTAAGGTTGAATGCATATTTTTTATTTACATATTTCAATATTGGAATATTTCTTATAATTTTCGGTTTTAGATAAGTCATTTCAACAATATCTTATACACTACATCCGGGGAATCATGACTGAAGTCGAAAATCCAGCAGACTGGATTTCCAGGAGCCAGAAGACATCTTGGAAAATAATGTCTGGTGGAATGGACCCAAATGGTTGGAAAAGGATCCGCTGAGAAATCCAAAACAAGCGGGGAACTCAGCTGAAATCGGAGAAGAAGAAAGAACGGTACACCAGTATGTCAAATTCTACAACAATACTGGCCGAGCACAACGAGAACTACTTCAAACGGTTTGCGTTTTACATCGAAGTGATTCGCCGGACTGCGCGCTGGCTGCGGTTGATGAAGTTTCTTCGTAAACCCAAACACGACCGAAGGGATGGTTCCTTCCTCTCTACAGCGGAACTTCGAGGAGTAGAATACACGCTGATTAAACGTGTGCACAAATAAATGTTCGCCGAAGAGTGTTGCTGAAAGGGCAGCATTTGGCAGCGTAATCGCCGTTACGATGGTATAACCCATATATATCTAAGGACGGATTTATAAGTGTAAGTTGTCGAATCATCAAATCTGCAGAAGCAGAAGATGACAAATATCCAATTCCTTTACCCGCTCGTCATGTTTTTACTCATAAGCTATTGAAGCACTATCTACACGCAGGTCCCTAGATTCTTTTGGGTACGATAAGGCTGCGTTTTTGGCCTTTAGGAGGAAGAGATGTCGTTAGACAGATCGTTCACGAATGTCTACGATGTTTTCGTGATAAGCCAACCAGAATTCAACAATTAATGGGGGAACAGTCAGCACCCAGAGTTACGGTACAACGTTCATTCTCCAGAATAGACGTCGAATATATTGGCCCAGCTTATCTTCGACCAGCACCGCGACGGCCTGCTGCGAAAGCTTATTCATATAGAGCTTCTTTCGGATTTGTCTACAGATCGTTCCTTCAAGCTGTATGTCGATTTGTCCCGAGATGCGGATATTTTTGGATAACGGCACTAACTTCGTTGGGGCTAGGAATAAACTAAGAGAGTTCCTGATACTGTTGAAGGACAAAACCCATCGAGAAAAGGTATCTACGGCATGTGCTGCAGAAGGCATTCAGTGGCATCTTTCATCACCTAGCGTTCCACCTTTTTTAGGCCTCTGAGAGGCAGCAGTTCGATCTGCTAAAACACCTTTTGGAGGTAATCGGTGAAAATCCGGTATCACTGGAAGACTGTACAACTCTACTCGCACTGGTGGAAAGATTCCAATGGTTTAGACATTGACGCCATCTTACTTTCTTGTCGGAGTCTTGCTTCAAGCCCTTCCTGAACCCAATCTTAAAAATGTGCAGATCATCCGTCTGAATAAATTGCAGTTAATGCAACGCAAGCTTCAATATTTTTGGCGCAGATGGCGCCTGGAAAATCTGTGTCAGCTCCTAGCTAGGACCAGACTCCGATGATGAGCGGAGAACAACCCACCCAACAGTCTGGTGCGATCATCGTTCCGTTCTCCACCTCGTCGAAGAGGATATTTCTGTTTCTTTATTTTTCAGAAATCTACAATTTCTGGGTGGGTTAGATGTTTGCCTGATGTGATGTTGATGTTTGACTGACAATGATCCACCCTAGACTGCGTCCCTCTTTAGTATCGAAACGAATTGTTTTCACATCACCGTTGAGAACAACCCGCGAGTTTTTGTGCGTGAATGAGCTTGACCTGATATTGGTGATTACCGACAAGCTTCCTCCAGTTGGTTCTAATCAATGGCCTGCCAATTTTGGATTTGGTTCCCCTTGGTACATTACCCTTTCACCACCTAACCATCGGTCGATGTTGGACCTGGCTGCTCCACTGCTATCACCGCTATCGAATATCCAGGAAGGTAAGCAGTCAGCCCGCAACAGCAGCTACATCGACTTCTGATTGCGATGAAGTTCTCGCTAGGCGACAGTACCTGGTCGGTAGCGATTGGAGTTCTTAACGCTACTAGTAGCTGGGGCAACTTTGTGGACGGCTTTCGTTGGTAATGGCTTGCGGGGAGCTTTCCTCCGGTGGACTTGCGGACGGTCTGTTTTATACGGGCCATGGCACGAAAAGTTCTTCTCTACTGCTGTTGATGCTGGCTGGTAGTTCAACTACTGTCAAATGAATGATGAGAAAAAGCGACTCACTCTATCGCTCTCTTGCTCGTTTTCTTGCAATGTGCCTTTCCATTCCTTTCAGCTACTAACACTAGCATAACCCAAAAGTAAATGCTTCTTTCTTCCACCATCCAGTGGACAGTGTTGCCACACATGCATTTTCAGCTTTTCACCAATAACATTTCAACAATATTCTCAAAAAATGCTGCAGATTTGAAAAGAAGGGAAATATTTGTCGAAGGAAAAGATTTCAAAATTTTATTTTTTTGCCATATTTATCATTGTTTGAAAATTTTCTATTCGAAGGATATTCCGTTGAATATCATTAGATTTGAATTAACGCCTCGAAGCGTGGTCACAACTATGGCTATGTCACAGACATTACCCACCAATCTATTTTTGACTGCTCGAATATGTGCCTATTAGACCATATCAATCAAGTATCTGGTCAAGCTCATTCACTTCAACAAAAAATTACTCCCAGTAACAACAACAAATTCTAGACATATTTACTTGAACGGAGTTATTTCCTAGTGTAGACATATGTAACCTAAGATGAATTCCAAACGCTCAAAGAAAGGGCAGCTCAAATTTGAATAAAATAACCACACTAGAGGCTCCGCCATCCTGTCATAGACGAGAAGTTCATTATTCACGCCTGGTCCTAATAAATGTCACGCCTGAGCTTGAACGAATGGACTCCCCCACTCGGAAGCGAATAAAATTTATAGCCCCTGTTTGGCAGACTAATAGCCAACCAAGTTGGCATGTATCTGGTCATGAGAAAAGTCCTCGCAGATACGTGGAGTATAATAAATTGAATCCTTGGGAGAAGTTCAACCTTCATAGAGCATTGCGTAATTATAAGTATTTTTCTTGTGCATCATTTGATTTCCTGGAAATCGTGTTCGCTTCAGATTTCTCGTAGGCGGAATAACTTTGTCAAGCTAGTCGAGATTCAAAGCAGGATGACTTCGGATATAATACCGGTTTCCGTAGAAGGACGGAGCTTGATTGTACCTTATTTCAGGAAATGTGAGTCTCCAACATACACAAACATCCTGGCAGAGGCAAATACTATGACAGCCCCGAAGGGATGGAAGAGTATAATGTTTTGAAGAAATTCATGAAGCGATGATTTATGCCAGCAACGGAGCAGCTCAAGCAGTAAGTCTTCGTAGAAAGCTGTAATGAGATTATCATTGTTGCATTTGTATCTGTCAGCGATTGTTTTATAATTGGTATTACTGCACGGTGTTCTTGTGATAAATAATAGTCATTTCTCGGATTATTTGTATGATATGAAGGAGGTGACATGGAACTTTATTGCAAACGGAATATTATTACAACCAACTAAGAGAATCGCACATATCCCAACTTTTTTTAGTGTTGCTTTCAATTGGAATAATTGCTTTTTATTTGCGTTATTTACGTACAATTTCTAAAATAAGTACGACACGATCTAGTAGGTGTCCTTATAATAGTATTAAACGAAGGTTTAAACGCAGTCTACTACATGGTTATAAGTATTTTTATAGCGAATCATTCAACACAAGCTAGAAAGATTTGATTGATGCTTGAAAGATGTACAGTACACGAATTAAGTATGCTGTACACCTTAAAAACAAAACTACTACGACCCAAATCGAGGTGAAATTTATGTTTGTGATATTTTGGACCGAAACAAGCCACGTGGATCATATCTTGTCTTTATTGTGGTGTTTCTTATTGTTAAATGAATTAATTTACAAAGGGATCATCCATAAATGACGTAGCATTATATGGGGGAGGGGGAGTTTTGTATTTTGTGATGAATATGTGACGACAGGGGAGTAGGGCGTAACTAACATCGTTTTTCTTTTTTTTTTTAGATTTTACAGGTCAAGGGAGGGGGGAGAATTACTGT
The DNA here is from genome assembly GCF_030247195.1 of Topomyia yanbarensis. Classification (NCBI taxonomy): domain Eukaryota; kingdom Metazoa; phylum Arthropoda; class Insecta; order Diptera; family Culicidae; genus Topomyia; species Topomyia yanbarensis. Next base: position 307,745,813 of record NC_080671.1, on the reverse strand, counting down.
CAAGCTACGTAATTACCAGGGGGTATTTAGAGGTTTGTGACGAAATGCTACGATGGGGGAGGGGGGTGTTAAAAATCACTCAAAAATGCTACGTCATTTATGGATCGACCCAAATAACCCTTACGAAAATCTAAATTAGGTTAACTAAGGGTGTTCATTTCAAATTCAGCACTGTTGACAAGTCACCATATGAATATTAGGGGGCAGGAGAAGCGGACGAATACAGTCGACCACCGTCAGTAACCACCGATGACGGTAGGTTTTAAAAAGATACCCAGATAAGTTCATCCGAAAAATGAGCCGGAATGCCGGCTGGTTCTAATTCGTATGCCTGGAGCCGAAATGCTAACCAGAACCAGCCTGAACGCCGGCTCATCTCCAGCTGAACTTCACTCGGTAGTAGTAGTAAAAGAACTCCACCACACCTGTTAACTCTTAAAGGCACAAATCTGTTTATTTTGTTCAAAATTTTATAACAATTGTCTGTCAGCTTTATTACGTTATTAGGATATTTTTTAGGTATTTTCCACAATGTTGCTTTTAAACAGCTTTGTCCGTTTAAGGTTCAAATATTTGACATTACACACCAAACATTTTTTTCAAATTTTAAGCAATGTCCAGAAAAAAACAGCAATTGTGTTACCAATTCGACATTCCCCTATATAAGTCAGGTCCTATTTAGTTGGAATCCGCAAAATTAAAACAAAAAAATCATCGTCTCACCGAAACAATAATTGTGCCATTTTTTTGAAACTAGATACTCTGTTACTAAAGACAGCATATTCTCGTGTTTTCCAAGTTTGTAAAGTCCTTCTGCAAGCGATCCTTTTATTCTGTGTTACTTATATTCTTGCCCTTCGTCATTACGGTCCTTTTTGTCCGTAACAGCCCCGGGTGGTTGCTTACTTCATCCACGTTCAACAGCAGCAGAGAAGCAAATCTCATTAATTTCCACTGTGGCACTAGAGATAAATGAGCTACTTTTCGGTAAGAATATTTATCTGCTTAAAAGGGGCTCCAACGTAGTTTAGCGAAATAATGCAGCACCAGCTGGGAGAGCCACTTGACTTGACAAAATAAATGTTTCACCGGGTATAAAAACTAATTTCTCACAAACCTTTGCCAACCAGTCGTTTTTTTCCTTTCAAGACACTCATTTCGCTAAAGAGAGGTAATTTACGAAAAAAAATAAGATTCTACATCAGAAGAGAAAACTTTCAATTATTATAATTATTACAATCACAATCAAAGCGTTGAAATCTGTCGTTCATTGAATTATCTCTGTGAAAAATTAAACATATTGATTATATCCAGTATGGTTATAGCAATGAATCGTTTAGTCTAGTTATCATCAACAGCTGTAATTTTTATGAAAAAAACTGCTGCTTTTGAAAAAAAACTGATGATCTGGCAAGAAATTTGCCGCTGCGGACTCAAAACCAAGCTTTTCATACAAAAAAAAACCGATTTAATCCACCTAGCAGTGAGATGAGACATTTCTTACACATTTCACTATTGGATTAGTTTGCAGAACTCACGAGAAGTAGGCACATAAAAATTAAGATTATATTTAGAAATAGTTATAAGATTAATAGAATAAATTGACTCATACTAACAAATTGAATGAAATAAAACGAATGACTGAACATGAAATGCATAAAATTAAAGATAGGAATAAAATGAATCAGATAAATCAAATGAATCAAATGAATCAAATGAATCAAATGAATCAAATGAATCAAATGAATCAAATGAATCAAATGAATCAAATGAATCAAATGAATCAAATGAATCAAATGAATCAAATGAATCAAATGAATCAAATGAATCAAATGAATCAAATGAATCAAATGAATCAAATGAATCAAATGAATCAAATGAATCAAATGAATCAAATGAATCAAATGAATCAAATGAATCAAATGAATCAAATGAATCAAATGAATCAAATGAATTAAATGAATCAAATGAATCAAATGAATCAAATGAATCAAATGAATCAAATGAATCAAATGGATCAAATGAATCAAATGAATCAAATGAATCAAACTACTCAGTATATCCAAATATGGACGACGATAAGTTGTAACATTGTAGTTGCATCCCCCATCGAGAGTGGGTACTTTGGGAGACTTCTTTTCCTGGATCTAATTTGTGGATATTTTTGGTCTTTGATCCGTTATTTTTCATGAAAGTTCGTACCAATACAACGAATGTGCAGCTGATACAACTCATGGTTCATTCGCCTGCGCAACGTTCCGTCTTCCATCTGAACGCCACCATAGATGGTACGCAACACCTTTCGTTCGAAAACTCCAAGGGCGCGTTGGTCCTCCACGAGCATAGTCCAGGTCTCGTGACCGTAGAGGACCACCGTCTTGAAGATAATCAACTTCGTGCGGCGGCGAATTTTGTTCGACCGGAGTGTCCTCTAGAGTCCAAAGTAGGCACGATTTCCCACTAAGATCCGTCTCTGAATTTCTCTGCTGTTATCATTGTCGTCGGTTGCCAGTGAACCCAAATACATGAATTCGTCGACCATCTCGATTTCGTCACCGTCAATCCGAACTCGGGTGGGAGGTTCACATTGTCGTCTCTAGAACCTCTTCCTCTCATGTATTTTGTCTTCGAAACGTTGATGGCAATTCCAATCCTGCTGGCTTCAGCTTTCAGTCTTTGGGCATATATTTTATTCAAAATTCAATGTAGATACGAATAGTTTAAATATCGCACGTGGAATGTCTCTTTTGAAAATTTCCATCGGCAAACTTTCATATTACCCAGTTAAGCCAAATATTTTTCTGATATAGCCATGAATTTCCTTAATTATAGTGTAGATACAGGCTTTGAATACAATTGAATTAAAGTTGAGTTGATGTAGCAGCAGACAAAAAATAGTTTTGGTTTCCTCAAACCTTCGCAATTACAATTAATAAATATTTCAGATTGGCAGAAGATCTTATCACACAACTTAGAAATGCATACAGAAATAGCTAGATAGATGCGATAGAAGAGAAACAGAGAGAGAAAGAGAGAGAGAGAGAGAGAGAGAGAGAGAGAGAGAGAGAGGGAGAGAGAGAGAGAGAGTGAGAGAGATGGGGGGGGGCGTGTGAGGAATGGCAAATGATGGTTAATGCAGTGACATTATTTTTATAGGTATATTATTATGATATATTGATTCTTACATTCTTATCATAAATAATGTAAGTAGTAATTTTTGCGCTATAACCAGTATAACCTAAATCTTACAAAAGAGCTAAATTTTCGCTAGATTTTTGGGCTTCAAACATACAGTTGCTTTCGGTGACGCCACAAGTATAATTAAATTAGAAATCTTTTATCTCACTACTAGGTGAATTACTTGTATTGATATACCATCCAACATTTACCTCATGATTGAACGCAATGCCTAATCCAAGGAATAAATACTAGAACTCACTGTTTCTTTATCAACACATTATTTTGTCTTTGAAGTGAACTTATATATTGATTTTTGAAGAATAGTTCATTTATTATAAAGGTAATTCACAAAATGTTCTCAACATCGAATTCCTTGAATCACGTAGATGTGTTTTCATACCCCGATATTCCAAATCGGTTTAGTTTTGCCCCTAAAACACCAGTAAAGCAATGCTCTGTATGAAACAATCTCATTTTTAATTAATGGAAATTGGTAAGCGATATTGTATTGTTAGAAAGTTATTTGCAAAAAACCTGCCGTGTTTTGACAAAATTGCCCATATCTCAGAAAGTAAACAACATATCGAAAATCAAAAATAATAGTGTCAAATGGCAACGTTAGGCCTTTTATTTGAAACTAATTTCATTAAGATCGGTTCAGCCATTGCTGAGATAATTACATGACATTTTGTACATACATACATACACACATACACACACACACATACAGACATTGTCTCAATTTGTCGAGCTGAGTCGATTGGTATATGAGACTCGGCCCTCCGGGCCTCGGAAAAAGTTTTCAAAGTTTGAGCGAATCCTATACATTTCTTTTGTAAGAAATGTAAAAACGATGCACTCAAAGCTCTATAAGAAACCCGATCAGAATCAAATAACAAATTTATAATAGAATACAATTTTCGTTTCAAACTGTATCTAAAATCTAGTCTCATTAGTAGTAGCCCATCAGAAAACTGAGTTGATTCCTACGTGCATTTGCAAAGCGATGAGGAATGCAGAGTTCACAACCGGAGTGTATAGTATTATCTCACAGTGCGTTTTAAAACAGATATTAGCTATGATCGATGATCAGCTTAGTTTTAATGGACATTTTTTTATTCATTTCGTTTATTTGATGCGTTAGCTTGACGGTGCCAAATTCTTTTGTTTTTACATTTTAGATATTTTAAAACTAGGAGGTTACAATGTTGAAATATTTTTTTATAAAAGAGAAAAATTTTACAGCTATCTTAAGACTAGAAATGAGCTTCTATATACAAGAGAGGGGGCAAAAGATTTTTTTATGAAAAATTTTAAAACAAGGAATTTAATAGTAATAGTTTTACATTTCTTACAAAAGAAATGTATAGGATTCGCTCAAACTTTGAAAACTTTTTCCGAGGCCCGGAGGGCCGAGTCTCATATACCAGTCGACTCAGCTCGACAAATTGAGACAATGTCTGTATGTGTGTGTATGTATGTATGTACAAAATGTCATGTAATTATCTCAGCAATGGCTGAACCGATCTTAATGAAACTAGTCCAAATGAAAGGCCTAACGTTGCCATTTGACACTATTATTTTTGATTTTCGATATGTTGTTTACTTTCTGAGATATGGGCGATTTTGTCAAAACACGGCAGGTTTTTTGCAAATAACATTCGAACAATGCAATGATGTCTCACAAACTGCAATAGAAAGCTTGTAAAAATACCTTTCTAACAAGCTATAGATTGTCAAAATCCGTGCACGAGCGGCGGATATATTAAACATTTTGTATTTTTATTCCTCGCTTACCAATTTCCACTAACTAAAAATGAGATTGTTTCATACAGAGTATTGCTTTACTGGTGTTTTAGGGGCAAAACAAAACCGATTTTGAATATTTGGGTATGAAAACACATCTACGTGATTCAAGGAATTCGACGTTAAAGAACATTTTGTGAATTACCTCTATAATAAATAAAGACAAAAAAATGTGTTGATAGTGAAACAGCGAGTTCTAGTATTTATCCCTTGGATTAGACGTTGCGTTCAACCATGAGGTAAATGTTGGATGGTATATCAATACGCAGATTAACAAGTAATTCACCTAGTAGTGAGATAAAAGATTTCTCATATAATTATACTCGTGGCGTCACCGAAAGCAACTGTGTGTTTGAAGCCCAAAACTCTAGCGAAAATTTAGCTCTTTTGCAAGATTTAGGTTATACTGGTTATGGCGCAAAAATTACTACTTACATTATTTATGATAATAATGTAAGGAATCAATATATCGCATAATATACCTATAAAAATAAGGTCACTGCCTTAACCATCATTTGCCATTCCTCACACGCCCCCCCCCCCTCCATCTCTCTCTCTCTATCTCTCTCCTCTCTCTCTCTCTCTCTCTCTCTCTCTCTCTCTCTCTTTCTCTCTTTCTCTCTCTGTCTCCCTTCTATCGCATCTATCTAGCTATTTTTGTATTCATTTCTAAGTTGTGTGATAAGATCTTCTGCCAATCTGAAATATTTATTAATATCCAAGCCAATTTTATGTGTGCGATGTAATTGTGAATGTTTGAGAAAACAAAACTATTTTTGTCTGCTGCTACATCAACTCAAATTTAATTCAGTTGTAAGCAAAAGCCTGTATCTACACTATAATTAAGTAAATTCATGGCTATATCAGAAAAATATTTGGCTTAACTGGGTAATATGAAAGTTTAGCGATGAAAATTTTCAAAAGAGGCATTCCACGTGCGATATTTAAACTATGCGTATCTCAATTGAATTTTGAATGAAATATATGCTCAAAGACTGAAAGCTGAAGCCAGCAGGATTGGAATTTCCATCAACGTTTCGAAGACAAAATTCATGAGAGGAAGTGGTTCTAGAGACGACAATGTGAACCTCCCATCCCGAGTTCGGATTGACGGTGACGAAATCGAGATGGTCGACGAATTCATGTATTTAGGCTCACTGGTAACCGAAGACAATGATAACAGCAGAGAAATTCAGAGACGGATCTTGGCGGGAATTCGTGCCTTCTTTGGACTCCGGAGGACGATCCGGTTGAACGAAATTCGCCGCCGCACGAAGTTGATTATCTACAAGACGCTGATTAGATCGGTGGTCCTCTACGGCCACGAGACCTGGACTATGCTCGTGGAGGACCAACACGCCCTTGGAGTTTTCGAACGAAAGGTGTTGCGTACCATCTATGGTGGCGTGCTGTTGGAAGAGGAACGTGGCGCAGGCGAATGAACCATGAGTTGTATCAGGTGCTGGAAGAACCATCCATCGCGCATACCGCAAAAATAGGACGTTTGCGGTGGGCTGTACACGTCGTGAGAATGTCAGACGACGACCCGGTGAAGATGGTTCTTGAGGGCGACCCTACAGGAACAAGGAGACGGGGCGCACAGCGAGCACGGTGGATCGACCAGATAGAGGACGACCTGCGGACCCTTCGAAGACTGCGAGGCTGGCGACAAGCAGCAATGGACCGAGTGGAGTGGGGACGGCTTCTGCATACAGCAAGAGACAAAAAGGCTCTAGCTTGAACGGTAAGGTAAGTATATGCCCAAATATGTCATGTGAAAACTAAGAACAACTTTTTTGTTATGATATTATTGAAAATGCACATTCGTTGTATTGGTACGAACTTTCATGAAAAATAACGGATCAAAGACCAAAAATATCCACAAATTAGATCCAGAAAAAGAAGTCTCCCAAAGTACCCACTCTCGATGGGGAATGCAACTACAATGTGTCTTCTAACTTATCGCCGTCCATATCTGCATGTACTGAGTAGTTTGAACCATTTCTTTTTCACAGAAAAAGAATTGTATTGGTTTGTATAGGACTTATTTATCCATATTTCCTGCACGAGAATTCCGAACGAAACAATATGCAAGCTATAAGGATGAATGGAAAGAGACTGCATTGCAATCAACTGAATGCATGGCTTTTATGCCATCGACGTAGCCTAGAGATTTCACATTATTAACTTCAATGCAAATAAAAACTTTGAAATATCTACCTGGCTCATTCACGAATCGCATTCTCCCTCTGTCGTTCTCTGTTCAAGGGGCTTGAAAGAACATGTGACCTTGTCTCACTTTACTATATTCAATTGCGCGTTAAAATAGTACAACAGCAAATTCTGTTCTGTACATAAATCTTTTTTCGGGAGTATGTGACCAAAAAGTAAACTTCGAATTCCAAAGCAAATTGAACGTTCCTGATAACTAATTAAGGTCCAACAATAAAGTAGATACACCAGATAATCTTAAAACGACGCCGTCAAGTAAAGTAGCATGAAAACGAAAAGAATAAAACCAAATAAGTCGGAAGTCCTATAAAGTCCATTGTATATTTATTAGCCTTTTCTCAGAAGATGGGATTTTCAAAAACATTTCAAAACTTTCTGATGCGATGGTTCTCAAATTCGTACAATCCGGTTTATTCATTTTCTTTATTCAAAAATGTTTTTTAACTTTAAATATATGATCATTTCATTTTAATTACTTATTCCATTCAGCATATTTTTATTAGTTTTGTTCATCTGCGTCATTTTACTTATTTTATTCGTTTCATTCTTTGGATTCACTCTGATCAGTTTAGTTTTTTGCGCATTTTACTCATATTATTCATTTAACTTATTTTATTCATTGTTTTCATTGTATGCATTCTATTCATTTTTTTCCAATTTATTCAGTTTGTTCAGTTTCTTCATTTTAATAATCTGACTACTTTTTCAGTTTTAATCATTTCATCCAAATAGTTTATTTGATACAATTTAATTTAAAGAATATTATTTTATAACCTTTTACCATTGTTTAATTTTTCATTTTAATCAATGCATTTAATTCTGCTCATTTTCTTCTTTTTATTCATTTTATCACTTCAGATCATTTTGTTTATTTGATTCGTTTGTTTTATTTATGCATTTCATTTATTTTTTACTTTATTCATTTTGTTTATCCATTCATTTTATTCATTTGATCCATTTCATTTATTTGATTCATTGTATTCACTGGATGAATTAAATCAATTTGATTCATTCGATTCATTTGACTCATTTGATTCATTTTATTCGTTTGATTCATTTTATTAATTTTATTCATATCTTTAATTTTATGCACTTCATGTTCAGTCATACCTTTTATTTCATTCAATTTGTTAGTATGAGTCAATTTATTCTATTAATCTTATAACTATTTCTAAATATAGTATTTTTATTTGATAGCCATCTAATTTGATTCGTGCATTGTATAATTTTGATTCACATTCATTTTTCTACTCATTTTATGAATTTAAAAACCGATTATTTCATTTTTGTTTTACTTTCTATTTTGTTAGTTTTGTTGATTTTCTATAATTTATTCAGTTTATTTGAGATTTTATTCGTGCGAGACTAGAAACTGTTTTCATCCCACCTCTAGTTGGGTGCCTACTTCTCATGAGTTCTGCAAACTAATCCAATAGTGATATGTGTAAGAAATGTCTCATCTCACTGCTAGGTGGATTAAATCGGTTTTTTAGGAAATATTTACAGTTATCTTAAAACTAACAATATAGTTTGGTACACAAAAGGGGGAACAAATATTTATGAAAAATTTCACAGGTGTTTTAAAACTAGGGATACAATTCTATTTACAAGATTGGGGACAATGGTTTTAACAAGGAGGTAAAAATACAACTATCTTAAAACTAGGAATACGGAATACAAATTTGATTTTTTATCGGAGACTTATGCTTGGTCAAGATATTCAGAGGGGGGCTTATTTCCAAAATCGGTGTAGAAGCAGTTGTATCAAGGACAGGGGAGAGAATGCGTAGATGGTGACCGGGAGAGAAGAGCAAAACTTGCAACTTTCGGACAAACAGGAGATCAGCGAAACAAATTAGCGCCTCAGTCTAGTAGGTCGGATTGGCGGATGGTATTCTTCGGACCCGGGAATCCTTCAAAAGTCATCGGACCTCGAGTCGCTCTCGCTTCAGTTTCCGTAGTGGTAAGGGCGACGGCGGTTACATGGTGGCAGTCTGGAGCTTATCGGTTCCACAAGGCAGGAGGAAACTTCTAAAAATGAGAAATAAAAAGAGAGGGGCTAAATTAGGATATTTATCGTTTTTATGAAAGTATAAATAAGGGACATATAGAGGAAATCACGATTTGCCAGCATATCTCGGACTGGGACATTGGATGGTCTACCTCGGGCCCGAAGGGAATCCTTTAACTGAGACCTGGCGTCCAAATACCCGGCGCATACCCAGACAACGTGCTCGATGTCGTGATAGTCCTCGTCACAAGCACACAGACTACTCTCCGCAAGCCCAATACGCCGCAAATGCGCATCTAAGGTGTAGTGATTGGACATTACACGAATAAAATCCCGACCCACATCCATCCCCCTGAACCAAGGCTTCGTTGATACCTTTGGGATAATGGAATGTAGCCATCGTCCAAGTTCACCATTGCTCCACGAGGTTTGCCAACTGTTGAGTGTCCTCTGACGACAAATACTAAAAAATTCGTTGAAGCAGATTGGTCTTTCGTATATGTCACCATTTAATGCGCCCAAACTTCGACATCATTGACGTTGATTACAGAGCAGTGAGATGGTTTTCTGTTTCGTGAAAGGGAAACTGCGAGAATCGTATTGACTTCAAACTCTAACAGGACAAAGTATATGATAGGTGATAGAGAGCGAGACAGTTCAAACGGTGTTAATTTCGAGGTGGAAATCGATGGTCTACGGTACGAGTACGACACGACGAATTCATATTTCTTGGAATATTAGTAACATGTGATAACGATGTTTGTACCCAAGTAACAATTGAAGTTTTAAAGCTTAGTTTGCACTTGTAGCGTGATATAAAACTTCAATTGTTACTTGGGTACCTTAGCAAAAAGGCGTGTAGCGATTATGCATAGGGGTTTGTATGGTTTACGTAGTCTGCTAAAGTTCAGCTGCCTACATATACGCAAAACTTGGGTCTATTCGAATCGTTAATAGTCTCTGTTGTTCTGTTCGGATAGGACATATTCTCAAACTGTCGAGTGGGCAGTGTGCTTGAAATAAAAATTCTGCGTAAAATACTCGGCAGCACTGTAAAAAATAAAGAAAGGCAGACACATGCACCACGAGCTGTATCAGGTCTACAAACATGCTAACATTGGAAGGCTGATAAAACGCGGAGAATGTTGTAGGCTGGACATTTAGCGCGAATGCCGGAAGAAACGGTTGGTGAATATAGCTAAAGTTATGCTGAGCATACCACCTAAGATAGGTCGTCGACTTCTGGGCAAACCCTGTACTCGTTGGCTGTGTGCAATCGAGGATGATGCGCGTGCGGTTAGCGTTCAAGGAGACTGGCGGCGCAAGATTAAGTAACCGGGAAATCTAAAATCCATTCGGTCATTATTCGCATTACCCGGGTTGTTCGGGCAAGATTGTGCTGCGGACAGGTGCAAAAGAAATAGAGTACGAGTCAAGGACGAATGGCCAATTGGGTTGTTAAAACCACATTTACCCTTCCGGAAGTTGCGCTAGTGCACTGAGTGCACGCTGCTCTGAAAATCTAGCGAAATCGTCTTAGCTACTCGTTCAGTGGGCTATTTGCGCGACTTTCGGAGGGTTAATATTGACAAAGTTACATAGACTTATTGGCTTAACCCAAATCTTGTCGATGTAGATTACTGGAGCGCATGAAGGTTAACTTAACACATAATTCAGTTTCTGTCAGATCATGGTCACAATGTCCCGAATGTAATGGTAGGGAGGAAACGCCAGATAATGTGCAATTCGACTGAATAGGAAGGTGACGCTTACCTGTATAGACCACCAACTCTATTGGAGAAAGAAACAAAAATTTAGTAACTAGATAGAAGTATACGATATATCGGCTTTAGCTGCTGTTGGCCTAGCTAAGTCTTCCGTTGGGCACATTTCGTGTTGTTCCAGTTGGATAAATGCTGTTTGTTCGAACGCTATTCGGCCATGTGGTAGTTGCCAGAATCCCATTTTGCCATTCGGTTAAATACCATTGGGTCGAATGCTTTAGGTCCAAGAGCTATTTGGCCGGAAGTAATACTAAGATGACTATTTGACGGGATGACAGCAATAAAGAAAGACATAACGAATTCATTAAAGGGTGCATGGAGTCAAATATCATCATTTTTGAATTGCTATAACTTTTTCTTTAGGCATTTTCTATTAAAAACGGGGGATGAAATTAGTTCAATGTGTCTTGCATACATTGTGTAAGCTACAGTAGCAATTCAGCAACTGTTGCAAAAATGAAGTCGGAAAACACTCGGTGAAAGAAACCTAGAAAATCTGGATCTTTCTCACCGTTCCGATAGCAAGAAGCTGGAAATGGTCCTTTCTATGGTAAGTCGTGTTTTGAAGCAGTACAACAAACGTTTGACCTTCAATATGGTGCAAAAAAGCAGCAAAAATGGATCACCATATACGCGTTGAAAAAACTTCATTCAAGCAAAACTTTTGTACTGGATGTAAAAACGTGAAATAACACATTCAAAGACCAAAAGGCATCAAATCAAACAGTAGGGAAATCACGTGCGCGAAAGCTCTACACTCAGCTGATAGCGAAACCGCATTGTCTCGCCATGAATGACGAGCCTTATGTGAAAGCAGACTTTTGGAAGCTTCCATGACTCCTATTTTTCACTACTCGTGATAAATTTGACGTCCCTGAAGAAGTTAGAAAGCAGAGGAATCTAGGTTTGCCAAAAAAATCCATGATTGGTAAGCAATTTGATCGTGCGGAAAGTGAAGCACCCCGTTCGTGTCATCCGTAACGGCCAATGGATAGATGTGCCTGAACTAATTCCTCTAAACGCATCTACTTCCACTTCTGAGGATTCGCGATGGCCCTACCCTTCTTCTGGCAGGATTAAGTCTCGTGCCGAAAGAAGTTCTGAAGTGATGGTTAACAATATATGTTTTATTCTAATGGTAAATTTTGACGAACCTTTTCTTGTGATGCAATTTGATTCCGTACACCCATTAGTACTGAAATGATTTTTTGTCTTGATTACAATACCTTCTTTATAACATCAGCTATTCTTTCTATATATTTCTTTATTATATGTCTACATGGAAATTGTTCAACATTGGCCCGAAATGATAGAATTGAAAGAGAGAAATGCTCGTCTGGCAGGCAGCTGTGCCTGTGTTCAATTCTTAATATGATTCGATTTTTAAATTCTGATACCTGAAATGGTCCCCCCGATTGGATTTCAATCTTCGCGAATAACAAGAACGATCACGGATAACTGCTTCAATATTCGTAACCAGATGTTTCCGAACAATCCCAAAAACTCGACAAATAGAAATGAGCGATATTCAAGCGTATAAACAATAATATTTAAATTAACCTGCCCAGCTCGAATGACACCAACAGTCGGGATGTCAGATTTACAGAGTAGCCAAGTTTTCATTTCATTTTCACTGTTTGTAATTAGCAACACGAAACACCCAACGAAAGGCACGAGATAATGAGAAGCTCATCCACTTGCAAACAAAATCTCTCGTCTTGGTATACTTTCGGTTTTCTCTGCAGCAAAAATTGTTTATCCCTCGAGGACTTTTTCCACTCTCCACCACAGGCAAAAGTTCATAAATTCATTTTACTCGTCATCATGAAGGATATCTTAAGTTTCAGAGTGGTGTTTGGTTTTTGCAACTTTTTCGTTCTGATCCTCTTCCCGTCTCCCGATCCATCCAGTCCTATCTACTACAATGTCTCATCTTTACCAGTCCATCGTCGGTGGGTTCAGTCCTACTTATTGCATGCATAAGCTATCATCCACTTTTCAGTTTTCCGCGCGTTTCGTTGTCTGTTTGGCGGCCGCCGCATAAACGATGATGATAGCCACATCACCTCGTCTGTTCTCGAGGGTATACAAAGCCACGCTTTGCTAGTTTGGTGGAAAATTCAAGTAGATTCTTTTTTATCTTGATTCAAAGAGCGTTCAAATGCCATGAATAATGATGAAACCTCCCTGTAGGGTAAGCACTGCTTCGCACTGTCAAATCGACGAAATCTTTTGGAAGTTGATGTTGTTCTTAGTTAGCTTTATAGGTATAAACGTATTATAAATTAATGTGTCGGTAATGTTTCCAGTGGCATGACGAACATTTCTTATAGACATTCTGTTTTAGCAACATCCATGAATTATGGAAGCCACTTCCTGGCCATGTTTTTTACAAGCGACAATCTACCCGCAATTAAATTCCTGAAACCATTCCGCCTTCGTATACAAATTTGATTAATGCAAATCACGTCAAGCCCTGGAATTTATCAGTACGTTTGTTTTCTTGCGACGTTTTCAGTGAAGATAAACATTCCGTGTGCTAACCGCTCGACTAAATTTCCGACGGATCAGCACAAGAGGAAAAGCTTCTTCCGAGACACCGGAACACCTCAGCACAATTTCAACCTAATCTGCTCCCTCGAAATCAGAACCATTGTCAATCAGAGGAAGATTCAGGTAGCTATCGTTGAGGGTCTTATCACCAGAAAGTGCTTCGAGTAACCAACTAGAAAGAAAGGACGTAGATTACACTTACTGCCGCCCATGTATTTAGCTTTGCCCAAACTTGAAACATTTTCGTTATCTCAAGGTCATTCATTTGGATTAAACGCGACATCTTCCGAACGAACGAAGGGCAAACAGATTCTAGAAGAGCATCAGCACCAACCCGAGTGTGTGGCTTGATGTATTCGCGTAGGTGTGTGAAAGAGGGAGAGCGTTCAACCCCATCTTCATTTTGATTAAGCACGAATGATGACTTCTCAAAAGTTGATGCAAAACCAGCTAAACATAAATTGATCGTGGTGATGATTATGAACCTACGCTACACCACGATGCTTGGCTTTTTTGCTCGTTATTGGTTTGGTCGCCAGGGGTGTTCATTTTAATCGGGGACAAGGCGGCACCATTAAAAAGCTACATGGGAAGAATAAGAATGTGGTTCAATTATGTAGTTGAAGCTTTTAAATAGCTCTCATTGTCGCTTTGATGTCAAACGGAAAGCAACAGGAAAATTTATTCGCATTTTAAAAAACTTCTTGTTCTTGCTGGAGAAACGCGAAGAATATATGAAAATGTCGTCATTTCGTTGACATAAAATTTAAAATGTCAAAATGTTTGATTTGAAATGGCAATCAGAATATTTATAAGAAAAATATGTTTTTGACAGTAAATAGTTTGAATTAAAGATTATATGAAGCATTATTATTATGAAAAATTTCTAATTCATAGCTTCTCCGTCATGCGTATACAATTGATAAACCTTTTTGCGTTTAAAACTGTTCTGGAGTCTAAGCTAAACGCAGAGTCCTGTTAGCAGTTGGACACATCTTCAAGCTGGAATTTTAATAGTATGATTCAATGGTTAAAGTAAGTGATTCACATCCTACTCACAGTGCGAAACTTCTTCTAATCTCCGACAACAAACCTTCACAGAACGCTCTTTTGGGCAGAAGATTTTCTAGCAGTAATAATAATAATCTATCCCACGAAGGCGATTTAATAGTTGGAAATGCGGTTAACGGTTTACAACGTGGTTTTTCTGGCAATAGCGATTGGAAGCATGACTGGTCAGTTCAAGATTGTTCTCTCCACGGTGAATACTTTTGGCAGCTGTCATACTCGGTCGTTCGGCGAACCCTTGCGGCACTAGACCTGTGCGCCGCCGCGCCACGCCGCCGGTAAATTTCAACAAACGCCGACGCCGAAGGGTAGACCGGCGGCGTGCCGCCGACGCTTTTTTCTCACGCCGACAATTCGCGAAATCGAAAATCATTAGCTCATAATTTTATTCACAAATCTATGAACATTGTCTATGGTCCGAATATACGACGTTAACTGATTCATGATTTATCACATATTGATCTTTATTTGGTATTAAACGTGAAACTGTTCATGATATAGTGCATAAAGTAATAAATCTTTCACATAATCTTAATATACTTACGTAAACAATTACAAAGAATTCAGACTATTACTCATGGATTATTCGCTCTACTCTTTGGTTTTGAAATTTCTATGTGAGCTATTGTGTACAACTGCTAGCAACCAGTCTCATAGGCGCGAGTATTACAAGGAAACTACTAGGACCTGTAACCAGGGTTGCCATTATTTTTCAAAGAAAATCTGGCAGTTCAATTAAAAATATCTGGCAAAATCTGGCACTTGACAGCGACCTCATAGTCATCGAAATTTGGCATATATTTTAGTTTTCGTAGAATGTGCATCAATCGATTTTTGTAAAATTTGGGACATGTTTACCCAAATTTCCAAAATGTGTATGTAGCCGCTTCCAAAACTTAAAAATCTGACAGAATGAGAGATTTGTCTTTTTGTCTGGAAGCTGCCAAAACCTCTGGCTGTGCCAGATAAATCTGGCATAATGGCATCTCTGCCTGTAATCCTGTTATTCTTTTGTTAAGATTCAGTGTAATTTTCGAAATTAAATGAAACTGCGCTAAGCACCAAAAATACATTACCTAGCCACAATTCATGTCCGTGAAATAATTAAGAAAACTATAAGACACGTGACTCTGTGTAAAAAATCCGACGGTAAGCTCAAGACTAAAATATCACGATAACACGACGAGAATTTACGAAAATCGTTGCACAATCATTCAATTCTTTACTTTTTCAGTCAATAAAGCTAATATAAATCAATGTATCATCAAGTTATGAACTAGAATCATAAAAATATTAAATATATTCAGGTACAACCACCTACTAAACATTTGAGTATAATGGAATCTTTTTTTTTGCGTGAACTAGTTTTGTAAAAACACAAAAATTATTTTCAATACGAGGTTTATTTATCATTGATTGAATCGTGACCTATTTTGAATTTTTTTCTTGAAGAATAGTTGGGCAGAGTGATCTTGACTTTTAGCGACGTTGGTGCACTGATGTGGCGATGCAGAGGGTAAGATTTCTGGTCGCATAAATTATTAATCGTGTCATCTAGCCCCACTCAAGAAAGATTTTCAGTGGCAGTTGCATCAGCCCGGTATCACAGACAAAGAGGACGTAACACGAGATGAATTTTCATCACTCGTAGGTAAAACGGTCGATTTAAATTACAAAAATGCGCAATATCAGCGAACGTGGCGTTAGTGAAAAGATTTTGACACAGAGCTAAATGCGTTACTTAGTTTCTGCACCCATTCGAAAACGTTACCGTCTTTTTAATCTCATGCAAACAAAAAAATGGGCTGAAAATGTGAAACTCATTCTTGTCGAAGTGAGCAAGGCGGGAGTGGTTCACAACCATTTCTTAAGTTACAACACGATGCCGATCTGTGAGTAAGCACATAACAGGATGTTAGTAAATTAATTGATTCGGTGTATCGAATCTGAATAGATGTATGCAATGAATTAGAATTTGAAGATCCCCGGAACTGCTGGAGAAATTGGCGGTGTGCAGGTGCAACGAAAACTAGAGATACGCTCAGACCATTTTTAATCAGACTTGTTTAATGATCAGCTTCAACCCAATGGGAGCTGAAACATCAAGTCGTGGAATTATCATGAATGATAATAACTGTAGATTTAGGTTTCGTCAGGGTGCAGATCTGTATGATTCCAGCACATCGAGCATACTTTGCATTCAAGATATAAGCAAATCTTACGTTGAAAGAAAATGTAGTGCCATGAAATCGAATATGCCTTATCATCGCGGACATTTGGTACTTACAAGAAGTAAAAGTAAACGCCAGCCTGTAAAATGAAGTAATCCCAGCAAAGTTCAGCCGAAATTGAACTGGAAATTTGGCTTGTTCCAGTTCGTACACGGGATCCAGTGGCACAACCGATTCTAACTAGAATCGGATGTGTCACTGTAGCAGGAATACGAACTGGAACCAGCCAGGATTCCGGTTCATTTCCGGCTGAGCTTAACTGGGATGTGTCTACCTTGAAAGGTGTCCTTACACGATAATTAAAAGTGATATTTCTGCGCAGTAATGCCATTAATAACGCCTCCTGTTAGGGTACCTGGTATCTGCGGGAGTGACGGTAAAGAAGACTCAATTGAAACAAAAAACAATGAAACGACAACAAGAATTAATTTCCTCAAACAAAACAAAAACTGTTTTACCGTTGCTTAATTTCCCAAATATAGAACAATAAATAATTATAATGGGTCATTGAAATACAGTCGTTACTCTGCATTCTTCAAATTTGTCAATTGCAATCATTATTTCATGCGAAGTCGTAGTATGCGACATCGACAATTTTTCTATTTCGTTTTTCAAATTTTACTACTGTAAAAATAGTTCCACCTTTCATTTATTATCTTGCATTTCGCAAGCAGGGAGGGCACTATTAGGGAATCAGTTAAAAAAAATTGATGTGGTTGCGAGAATTATATTTTGTGCAATGTGTTCAACAGATGTCGCTAGTACATTGCGGGCGATGATTTTTTTAGAATTTTCTTCAAGCTGTAACGTCTGTTTGTATGTGCCACATACAATAGAACCCGAAAATTTGGGAAAGGAATTGTACTGCCAAGATTTTTTTTTAGTTACATAGGTGTCAATATTTGTTACGCCGACACACGCCGGCGCGCCGCCGCCGATAGGGTCCAACGGCGTGACGCCGCCAACGCCGCCGCCGCCGGCCAAATATGTCGCTTACGCCGCCGCCGATTAAAAATGCATCGGCGCACACCTCTATGCGGCACTTCACTCCGACCGTCGTTCGTATCAAAAATAGTAAACATTTCATTTTTGATAGTTTATGATGGAGAAACGCGAATAACGTATAAAAGGGCATCATTTCACGAATCAATTGTTTTTGTTGAAATAAAATACCAAATATCTCGAAAACCATTCAATTTTAAAAGATTTTAGCCAAAACTATTTTAAATGACATTTCGAATCATATTTTATAATAAAATTAGCTGACCCAGCAAACTTCGGCCTTCTCTAAATTGTACTCATGATTCGTGCGACCAACGAGATTGTTCGTAATATACACAAATGTTTATTAAAATAAGCAAAACATTTCGTTTCATTCACGAAAAATAATGTCGTTTTCAACGACAACATTCGTGCAATGTACATTAAATAAGTAAAATTTACGAACACTTTCGTTCATCAAGCGGCCATTTCTTCACACCACAGTAAAATCGATTTGGCCACATCGATTTTTTTAAATAAAAAAAAATCGAAGTTGTCAAACATCGATCCCAAAAGATCGACTGAAAACAATAAGAGGCTAAACAATACGAAAACTTTTCTAAAATAAAAGAAATGAATTCGTACGACCCACGAAGTCGTTCGTAATATACGCAAAAATTTATTGAAACAAACGAATCATTTCGTTAGATAAGTTAAATTTACTAAAACTTGTGTTCATCAGGCGTCCATTTCATCACACCACAATCTTTCTAGTCCTCAATACAGGTGAGCAGGTTGAAATGAAATCGATTTTGCCAGATCGATTCTTTTAGTTAGTTAAAAAAATCGTTGTCGTCAAACATCGATCCTAAAATATCGATTGCAAAAATAATGAATACGAAAGCTTTCCTAAGATGAACGAAATAAATTCGTGTGAGTAATGAAATCGTTCGTATTATACACAAACGTTTTTTAAAATAAGCGAAACATTTCGTTTCATTCACGAAAATCAGTGTCGCTATCAACGATTACATTCGTGCAGTGTACATTAAACATGTAAAATTTACGAAAGCCTTCGTTCACCAAGTGGCCATTCTTTTTCATGAAATGAACGAAACCTACTAGCAGAAAACAACGAATGAATTCGTGCATTGTATGATCGATTTCATTATATTTACGAAGTTGTATTATCAGTGTATAATTTTGTTTGGGACAAGTAGAGACCTTTAACTTTACAACTAAGAAGAGAAAAAAATGGGGCAAGGCAAGGCAAGGCAAGCAAATTTTGTGGAACAAATTATTTAAGATTATGAGGAAAATACCCTTTGAATGTTATAATAACATTTATCACTCTTTAGAACTTTTTAATTACTGTATATTTTCGAGGATTTAGAAATAAAATTATGTGACATCTTAGAAATTATGTGACATCTTAGAACTTCACTAAGTCAAGCTTTTGGGTTAATAATATTGTTGATATAGTAAGGGGGAGATAGGAGGGGCTCCTGAATTTTTTTACTACGTAACAGGCCGACGTGGGTACCCGGGTACCCACAAAAATGAAATGCCAATAACTTATGTAATTTCCAACCGATTTTGATGATTTGTTTTGGGTGTTTTGGATTCAAGAACTCATCCGCTTTTGGATTTGGTAAAATTGAATCGGGTTACTTCATTCGGTTCCCGCGAATCCGGATTTCCGGAAGCAGGTTCCAGTACTGGGATACTATTTGTGAACTTTAATGGAATACTAGCACAATACGAGATACAGCCTACTGATGCAATTCCAAGAATTTTGATACCCATAATTCTTGAAATTGCATCAGTAGGCTGTATCTCGTGGTTTTTGAGCCATTTGGTGATTTGACCCCGGAACAGACATTCCGGAGCAGGTTCCCGTGGGGCCGTGAGTGGCCATTTCATTCCAATTCCATTTTTTAAATTGTCATAGGGTCCCGTAACAATAAATAACTGACTTCCGAGACAATTTGAAGAGTTTTGATACTCATATTGCTAGGACATTATTAAAATTTACAAATCATACCCTAGTACAGGAACATTACCCCGGAAAATCCGGATTACCAATTTTAATTGATTGTAGAAAATGTTTAATCTATCATGCCGATGAAACGAGTAAAGTTTCATCGGAATCGAAAATGGTTCGTCCCGATTTTCAAGATGAATCTTGATGGAATTGTTCAACTGCGAATACTGTAATGCACAAAAATATATCTATCATGTTTGCATCTAAAAACCAGTATGGCTTAATACATATTACTTCTTAACTTTTGATGAAATTATCAACCGTTTGCGTGCCTCAAATAATAACACACAAAAGCTGTCGAATTCACCCAAAATTATTCAAATTATATTATTGGAATGGGACAAGTGGTTGTTTTAAACCCAAAACCTCACTTTGTCACACCTGAAAAGTATATCTCCGGTGAAGTTTTTTGTGGAAATATTTCGTGTTTCCAGGTTTTAGGAACCGTTTATGAATGTTACCCCTTTTCAGGTTGATATTTTTCGGTTTCATAAAAACACAGTTCACCGTTTACGTTTCAGTCTACTTTTTACTTCACTTGCATTTCCGAAAAAAGCAAACTAAAAATTATAATAATAAAAATTTTACATTTGAATTTGTATTTTCTTACTTATTAACCCAAGCACGTCTTGCTTTCGCTGGGGTAAATCGATTTGAAACTCATAGGGTAATTTCGGGAGAGATGCCGCGTCAGGAGAGATGCCGCACTCTCTATATATCGTATATGGGGTCACTTTTATTCGGTAATATGATATTGTGAGAATGTCTTTTGAAGAATTACAACACTGGTGTTGTAAAATAATCCTTAGTATTAACTCACGAAAATTTTATTAATGATTATGTGCGTCCAGTTGCATCACGAAGCGTCGAAAAATTTTCAGTATCACATTAAAATTTCGTTTTTTTAAATTGTTCGATTTTTATTTGGTAAATCATGTATCGGTTGACTACCTGAGACCTTTTAGAAGGCATTCTGATCATGATTACAGTCATCCATAATTTCAGAGAAAAATGTCGTCGTGCGGCATCTTTCCCCTTCAATTGGGATAGATGCCGCATCAAAATTGCGGGTAAGATGCCGCACATGATGATGGAGGATGCATAGCTAAAAAGTATTTTTTCGCATCGGAATGTTATTGAATGAACATTTTCGTTAGGTATAGGTTCTTAGTAAGGTATATCCACAAACTAACGGACCTAACACAGTGACATATAGGATTATGAGTCTATTTATCTATATATTTAAACGTGCAATATGTATCCAAGTATTAGTTGCTTTGGTTTACTCTTTAAAGTTTCATGCACTAATTTTCGTGAATGCATTGATTTGTAGTGATGTCAATATTGGGATAAAATCAAAAATTTCAAGGAATTAATGCTTTTTTTCAAAATGAATCTTTCAAGATCGAAACTAAGTTATATGAATTCATTGTTGGGAGAAACAGCCAAAAACTGTTTTTAAGGAACCCCTACTGACACATGGATAAATATCGCTCCTACAAATTTATAGATAAATAGTACCGTGAATTAAGTTACAAAAACATAACCGTTACACAAGGTTGCGAAAGAAAAATAGTTTTAAAATGTTGAAGAAAAAATGTTTCTAGAAATGGTAGTACCCCCTTAAGAAAAGTGTAGGTGCTAGCCGATTTATAGGTATAATCCAACTTCAAGAAACCCAGCTGAACACCTAATCACAAAAAACATCAACGAGAGCTAAAAAGCACATTTGTTTACCATCTTTCAGTTTGTGACCAAGATGCGGCGTCTCACCCGCACATGCGGCATCTCTCCCGCAATGACATTTTTTTTAAAAAAATACTCTCAAACATTTGATGAATTTTTTTTCACCATTTCACAGTATGTTAGAAACTTGTTGCAATTGATGAAAATGATTTCATCGAATATTGAATGGTTTACTTTGATGCAGGATCGATTTTTTAGAAATGTGCGGCATCTCTTCCCAGTTTACCCTACTACGTTTATTTCTCCCACTGGCGGCGTCCCTCTTCTCTTTTCACCAGTGCCGTTTCGCGTCGATCGTGGGGCTTAATATGGAGAACCTCCGATTTTAGTCTGTTATACTCATGGTTGATTCTCTCCAATATTCTCGTTTAGTTGAAATTGAAGTGGTGTCCACATTCTCTAGCATGGTGTTGTAGGCCGGATATCGAAGTGCTCTTGCGTATCGAGATTTCATACTGAGTAATGCGTTCCTCTAGATTACTTGGCATAACCAGTACAGTAGTTATCATAACTTTAAGTAATTCGCGCGCGGAAGTGATTGCTAAGAATCGGCATTCTATTATTTGCTTAGAGTCGGCATTCTGTTCTACTAATGATACCGAAATGACTCAGTTTCTATTTCTTGTTTCATGTTATTTTTACAGCTTAATACTATTAAAAATCTCTCTTACTATGAAACCATTACATGTACATGTGCTATTCCAACTATATACAAAAATAGTACCTGACACAAGAAAAAAATAAGAAGCACATGAATACCTCTTGTATAAGATTCCACATTTTATTCAAACGATCGCCAGTACCTACACGATAGAAACCACGAAAAATTCTTCGCGCGATAGAAAAGTGAATGGAACTGATTTATTAAAAATATAAGCAATGCACCTCATAGTCGGCTATCCGGAGTTCAAGTTGATAAATTTCCCAAATTCTCAGCAGTCGGCTGCCCACAGCAATTATTACATGTTACGCTATTTGCACACTTACTAACAACTCTCCCCTTCCTGTAATACCTGTGGAGCGACATGCATTGGACTAACATTCCTTCTTTTCCCAGAAGATCTGCATTCGGACTTGACCGGCGTCGATATTGATCAGCATACAGGGATCGCTCTGCTTAACCCGGTAACTATCGTAGTTAACATCCTAAGCGAACCGAAGTGTTTCTAATAGTTAACAGAAAAACAATACATAGACGCCTCGTGTATGTAATGCGAGGAGTGGATGGATAAAACTGCCTTCACTGCAACACAGCAATCGAAACGGTGGAACACAAATTCTGCGAGTGTACGCGAGTAGGAGAAGCATGGACACTACTACAACGAAGGATAGCGACATTACTACACGGATGGCGAAGAGTGAGCTTTACGGACCTAGCACAACCGACGCTGAATGGAATACACCGAAACACAAAAGCTACAATTCTTCGACTGTTCGCAGTTTATATAAAAATAATTACCGAAAGTGAAAATATCGTTAATTTAAATGCACTGCAATTTCACTTAGAAAATGAATTGTAAATATTTTATAAATAAGCTAAACCATTGATTTTACAAAAAACAAAGGTTAGAGTCACTAAGTCATGTGATGCTTATGATATTTTAGAATGCAGCTGAGGTTCAATGTGTGAAATCTAACTGTTTAATGTAGAACTACGTCTATGCTTTCAATTTGGGTATACTTTGAAATTTAATAAACATATGAAATGAAATATTGTGTCTCTTTTTATGTAAAACTTGGCTGAAGAAGACGGGGACGTGAAAGATCCATATTTTTACATGTTATTGAATTTAAATTCAAGTGAATTGTGATATTCCTTTTATGTGCATCTTGTGAAATGTAAATATTTTTAAGTGTGTAGCTTCATTTAAAACTTGTTCAAAAAATAGTGCGGTCCTCTCCCCAAAGGCCGCAAAATGGGCCCATTACCTTATACCACTGAATGATATTTATTTGGCCATTACTTCGAAATCGTTAGAACTGCAATAGGTTCCTTCGAACGTTCAAAACTGACCATTCCCACAGCAATCTGCATGGAAATCCAACCGATACACCACAGTTTTTGCTACTAGCTCTCGCTCAGAAAAGGGTTACGTCTCGCCTTTCAATCCGTGCCGAAGTGGTGGCATCCGGCAGTGGCAACATTCTGAGCCGGTATGGAGTGGGTGGCAAACAAGAGAGCATTGAAGTGGGCAGATAAAAGACTGCATTGGCAGTTTTGTTATGAAATACGGTTTTTATGTTCGTTCTCCTCTGAACTCATTCTAGCCAGTTAAGCATCAACATCAGCATCAGTTCACCCTGTGGCAAACGGAAACAGTCGGAATCGAGGCCGCCCGGAATGGGACGGAAGATGACTTTTGATAAAATGAACTCGGAAAGAAACTCTACCAAGCCTCACTAATTTAGTTAATTACTGAAGCTATCGTGGATGCTGAGCACGCTTTTCTTGTCTGACATTGGCCGCACTTTACTTCTTTGCGGTAAGATTTGGTCATGCAAGGACAGAAGAGATACAGATTTATTCATTTTCTGTTTAACCTAAACAAATGAGTTTTCACATCGAGCGAATCTGTTTGCAAATTAGTTTCGAAAGCAAGCGCGTTTTCTGCGAGATGATATAATATAGATTAAAAATTACTGCCCAGCCGGGCCATCGAATTATGATAAAGAGCTCTCTATAGATGACAAACCGTCCTTGTACAAAGAAATGCAAATTTAAATCCATAAAGCAGTTCAAATATCTTTTGGAAGTAAATTAGATGCATTTACTATACATCCAAATGGAGGAGCGATGGGCAGCCGCATTTATAAATATTAATCAGTTATGAAGCGAAGATGAGTCCTATTTCAGCCCACATTTGAAAACTTCTTCCAAAAGCAGTGTGCTAACAAAAAACTAACATTTTGTTTGAAAAAAAAAGTCTATCTGCATTCAAACTAAATTTCTGTAATGTAGACATATCCAAAAGATTTGCTCCCAAACTACATAAAGTACTCATAATCACAATAGTAAGTAAAAATCCAGACATTTTTCAGAAAAAAAACTTTGTTCCGATGACTTTAATATTTTAGTACAAAAATCGATCGCAATTGATATCGGCTTCCGTTAAAAAAAATTAAATTCCACTAAGAAATTCCAATAACACGTCGAAATTTAAAAATTTAATTTATTCGATAAATAAATTTGAATTTATTGCGGTACAAAATTTCTTAAACCAATCGATTGCAAATTATTTTAGCTACGATTTTCTAAAGGGAAATGGATGTTTCCTGCAATTACTGAAAAATGGAAATTCAAATTCTGTATTATGTTTCGAAAAAAATTCACTTCAATACTACTGATCGACTGGAAGGTACAAAATTGGCCCTCTAATAGGTAGTCGCGAACTATGGCAAACATGGAGGAAAGGGAATGCCTTTATTTATAAAAGTTTTATGCCCACTTGCCGTATATAAATCAATGATCCAAAATATTATTGCGAAATATTCATAAAAGGTTTACTTTTTTAGTTATGAGAATAGTTGGATGAATTTCCTATTTTTGCTGAATAAATTATTATTTCGCATCTTCTTACATAAATAATATTTTTTACCAAAGCCACCCTTCAGAATCATCAATTCCACAGGGTGGTGTCAATTGAGCTGACATTTCCTTGGTCTAAGTAAACTAATTTCTTTGGTTAGTGTTTATTTGACCAACTAAGAAACTAATCTACTGTGCATCTGATGCACGTGAGGAATACACATGGTCTTGTCTGAGTCGAATGATGGCTGCCTGAGGATCGAGAATTGACAATTCGCGAGAAGATTCGAAACCCTATTAACAATTTGCAGCAAGAATAAATATTTTATTGTCATTTAAATTGGTTTATTTTTGGTCCATTAAATCATCAATCAATTCTTCCAATTGTATCGAGTACTTTTATATACTTTGGGCTAGTTTATACACTATATTATTGATTGTCATGTTAACCACATTTCTCCATGATTATAAAAATATTATAGTTTGATTATTGACGTAAAAGGTAGCAAAAATAGGATTCCCTTCTTTATTTCTTGCAACTGCTGCATTTTCTGGACACATTGGTGTTTCAATTAGTTTCATATTCATAATCATATTGTTTTCAATCTAGTTCTAGTAATTAGTATAAAAACCCATGCGCATGTTATCGATTATATATTCGACATACAGAGGACATATAAAATGACAAAAGTGGAGATACAGAGGTATACGTTCTCTCCATAACAAAGTTTATTACACTAACATTCCTTTCCTTCCCCGATGACTGCATTTGCTGATTCTCTGTGCAATTTCACTTGTCCTGGTCAATTACGAAGTAACACTACACATTGGATCCGCATTTGCGGCGTATTGGGCTTGAGAGAGTAGTCTGCGCGCTTGTGACGAGGGCTATCACGACATCGAGCACGTTGTCTGGGTGTGCGCCGGGTGTTGTGACGCCAGGTCTCATTTAAAGTCCCTCATTTACATTTTTGTCAAAACGGTAAATATTCTAATTTAGCCCATCTCCTTTATTCTCGTTTTTAGAAGTTCCCTGTCCTACCATGTGAAGCCGACCAGCACAAGAGTTCCACTATGTTACTGCCGTCGCCCTTACCATGTCTGCATAAAAATAATTTAAAGCGAGATCTCCCGTTTGCCTGAAAGTTTCAAGTTTTGTTCTTCCCCTGCCATCCATGTCCGCCTACTCTCCCTTGTCCCTGATACAACTCCTGCTACTGTTACAAAAAACAAACTTGTATTATATTCCTAGCTTTAAGATGGCTTTAAACTTTTTCATAAAAAAAAACTATTCATTCCCATCTTGTAATATAGCTGTGAAATTTCTCATAAAAACTTCCCGTAAAAACAACTTCTTGTATATTAATCTGTATTCCTAGTCTTAAGATAGCTGTATTTTTTTTCTTAAAAAACCTGTTTTAATCCACCTAGAGGTGCAATTGTGCCTTTCTCATTTCTCCAAACTATGATTTAATAGCTGGTTCGTACAATATAACATTATGGAAATATTTTTCATTCTTATTACACTTGGTAAGTATATATAAGAACATCTTTTTGCATTCATCGCGGTATCGGTTTGAATCGGAGTTTTCTATGTGATCGCACTCCACAACCCGTAACTCCGGAGCCGGAAGTCGGATGGAGATGGAATTTAATATCAGTTTCCGGGGACGCAACACCTTTCATTTGAGACTAAGTAGATCAAATCGTTCTAGCCATTTTCGGGAAACCAATATAACCGTTGTTCTGAATTTGATGCTTCCGGATCCGTCAATGGTGGCCAGTGTGGCCAAAGAGACTTTGAATGACTGTTGGTGACCTAGATCTACAAATTCAACAGTTGTGTTTACATTTTGGAAAAAAATTCACCTTTTTACATTCATCGCAGAATTCGTTAGATTCGGGATTTGCTGCGTGATCGTACGTATCACCCTGTAATTCAGGAACCAGAACTCGGATCCACACAAAATTCAACAGCAGCTGATGGACCCTTTCATTTAAAATCAAGTTTGTCAAAATCGGTTCAGAAAATTCCGAGAAACCAATGTGGACAAATCAACAAATTTTGTTTTGTAACAATACTCTTCAACTCGTAATCCGGAACAAGATGTCGGTTGAAAATGAAATTCAATAGCAACCTATAAGATACCTTTCATTTGAATCTTAGTTTGTAAAAATCGGTTCAGCCATCTCCGAGAAACCGATGTGGACATTTTGTTAACAAATCCGCACATACACACATACATACATACATACATACATACATACATACATGCATACATACATACATACATACATACACACGTACATACACACATACATACACACAGATATTTTGCGATCTCGGCGAACTGAGTCGAATGTTATATGAGACTCGGCCCTCCGGGCCTCGGTTAGAAAGTCGGTTTTTGCAGCAATTGCATAACCTTTCTATATGAGAACGGCAAAAGAATAATATTTAATTAGCTTAATCAGCATGAGTTCAATGTTATGTTCATGTGATTATATTTTAAAATGTTGGTGGAATGGGTTTGAAAGTGGAGGGAATGGGGGGTTAGCAGAGTGGGAGTGGAGGATGCGTCAGAAATCCTTCATCTTATTTCGGTATACGGGGTGGATGAAGGAAATGCGGGCGTGAGGGTGGTCCAAGGGGAGGGGAGTGATGAAGGAGGGAAGTGTAAGGGCAAGGCGGGGGGGGGGGGGAGGTGCGGCGACGCAATACTCAACTGCATATTTTGCCTTCCATTTGAGACTTGGTTTGAGAAAATCGGTTCAGTCATCACCGAAGAACCGATGTGACTTTAATTGTGGAATATGCCCGGAATTCCGGACTTCCGGAATCGTCGATAGTGGACAATATATTCAAAGAATGTTTGATTGGCAATCAGTGATCTAGATCTGCGATTAGAAGTAATTTGGGGACCATTTCAATAGTTTTTAGCAGTGCTGGGAAAATCACCGAAAATCAAAAATCATCAGTGATAATTATCACTGCTGATCATGCTGTGCTATGATCACTACCATAAAAAAATCGCTAGTGATTTTCTCTGAAGCGATAATGTGCTAGCAAAAAATCATTGCAACAAAATCACCGCCTGTGATCACGGCCTGATTATGATTTTTTTTTGGATCAGGATTATGAAGTTGAGAAAATCAGGTACGATAGAAAAGATGCAAAATCGGGGTTGATGGTATTGTACATGATTATTGTAAGAAACTCCTTATGATGATTATTTAGCCAAATGATTTTGGGAATGAGAGCGATCCAGCATACATGTAGGGATGCAAAATAATCCAAATGCTAACGATTTCAGCTTTTCGGGAATGTGCTTTATATTGAAGGACAAGTTGTTGGTAGTTGAACATCAATAGTTTTGAACATTTTCAATGCACAGAAGGGTCCGCCGATGCGCCAAAATGGAATTTTTTTCAACTTTTCGGGAAAGTGTTTCATATTGAAGGACAAGTCGTTGGTAGTTCAAAATCAATAGTTTTGGACATTTTCAATGCACAGGGGGTCCGCCGATGCGCTAAAATTGAATTTTTTCAACTTTTCGGGAAAGTGTTTTATATTGAAGAACAAGTTGTTGGTAGTTTAAAATCAATAGTTTTGGACATTTTCAATGCACAGGGGGCCGCCGATGTGCCAAAATGGAATTTTTTCAACTTTTCGGGAAAGTGTTTCACATTGAAGGACAAGTCGTTGGTAGTTGAAAATCAATAGTTTTGGACATTTTCAATGCACAGAGGGGTCCGCCGATGTGTCAAAATGGAATTTTTTCAACTTTTCGGGAAAGAGTTTTATATTGAAGGACAAGTTGTTGGTAGTTGAAAATCAATAGTTTTGGACATTTTCAATGCACAGGGGGGTCCGCCGATGTGTCAAAATGGAATTTTTTCAACTTTTCGGGAAAGAGTTTTATATTGAAGGACAAGTTGTTGGTAGTTGAAAATCAATAGTTTTGGACATTTTCAATGCACAGGGGGGTCCGCCGATGTGTCAAAATGGAATTTTCTTCAACTTTTCGAGAAAGTGTTTTATATTGAAGAACAAGTTGTTGGTAGTTGAAAATCAATAGTTTTGGACATTTTCAATGTACAGGGGGGTCCGCCGATGTGTCAAAATGGAATTTTTTCAAACTTTTCGGGAAAGTGTTTTATATTGAAAGGCAAGTTGAGGGCTTTTGTAAATCAATAGTTTTGGACATTTTCAATGCACAGGGGGGTCCACCGATGCGTCAAAATTGATGTTTTTTAACTTTTCGGGAAAGTGTTTTATATTGAAGGACAAGTTGTTGGTAGTTCAAAATCAATAGTTTTGGACATTTCCAATGCACAGGGGGTCCGCCGATGTGTTAAAATTTAATTTTTTCAACTTTTCGGGAAAGTGTTTTATATTGATGGACAAGTTGTTGGTAGTTGAAAATCAATACTTTTGGACAGTTTCAATGCACAGGGGGGTCCGCCGATGTGTCAAAATTGATTTTTTTTGGAAAATTCTTTTGTTTATTGCCTTCTTTTTATAAAAATGACAAAATCGTCAAAAGCTGACAAAATTGGGGATAAACAAAATCGGGGGCTGATAAAGGTCTTTTCTTTGTCTACAATAATTTAAGGCTAAAGATTGCGTTATCCATTTTTTTATTTTTCGAGCAATTCAAAATTGTTCAAGTTACTTAGAAAAGTTAATAAAGTTAAGACCCGATTTTTTTAGCTCCCAATTTTGTCTACCCAGATTTTATCAGCTTTTTAACCCGATTTTGTCAGCCCCTGATTTTATCAGCTTTTTAACCCGTTTTTGTCAACCTCATATTAACATACGTTTGATAAGCTCTAGCAGACGAACCAAGTCCAATTCGTGCAAATCCTTTCTTGAGCATATTTTCTGTGCCTTAGAGTTTTTTTTTATTTTGTGCTGGAAGACCTCCTTAAGTGAAATTTATACAAAATCAGAAAAAGTTATAAGCCTATGTTTAGGGACTATAGAAGAATACATTAACAGCTTCGGTTTATAATAGTAAATTAAGTGTTTATTATAGTAAATTAAGAGTAAAAACGAAATTAAATTTTGTTTTGCTATTGTTAGGATTATATTGTTTTGTAGACAGAGTTGCGCTAAATAAATTTAAGTGTTGGATACGTTGTGCATAAAAACGTATTGACTCCAAAAATAAGTCTGTTGAACTTTTTTTTCGTAACTAGTTCGTCGGGATAGTGACGGATATCAATATTTTTGTAATTATCTTTGTTTTTGGAACGAGTTTGACGAGTGGGTTTTGAAATACCGTCATCGGTGATTACTTTACGCCAAAAATAGAACGTTTTGTACATTACACTCAAGAACTACGATCACGCAACTTCAAATTTGAAACTGTTCGATGTTTTACATATAGCACAAGTACCTCCAAAGTCATTTAAAAGAACATTTGGAAAATCAAGATTGAACGTGAAATCTAAAGAGCTAAAATTGGCGTAAAGTCACCCCCACAAGGGGGCTACTTTACGCCAAAATTTTTTTTCATAAAATCATGTTAACTCCTTGATTTATTGTTATGGATTATGCTCGTTATTTATGTGTAAAAGCAAATGAATGTAGCGCTCGTAAAAATAAAAGGATGTGTTCAAAAACTGCGTACCACGCATCCAATAACCTTGTTTTGGAGAGTCGATAGGTCCTACAATGAAAAAAAGCAAGCCGAGAAAAAAGCTCTACATGATATACTTGATATTGATGATGTTGAGCCTTAAGAATTAGACTACCTTGTTTTAGTATTTTTCTAAAAGTAGTTTTAATTGTGTTACGGAGTGCAAAGGCTTTTCCAACAGAAACGTTTTTAATGGTCAGGTCAGTTCGGGAAATATTTTTTAGAGGTGCGCCGCCTCTAATTTTTACCTACAATCGGCGGCGGCGAGGCGCACGCCTCTAATATTTTTTCTTTCTTTTTAATAAATCGAAGCTATTAAAATATTCTTCTATCGTCCCTAGACATAGCCTTCTAATCCTTTCGGATTATTTCGTTAAAATTTCCCTTAAGGGGGTCTTCCAGCGCAAAATTTAAAATAAATGATTTTTTGGTTTTTGCTAATTTTGCATCTCTAAGACAAGAAAAATATGCTCCAGAAAGGATTTACTATTTTGCCAATTATACAACCTCGTCCTTCACATAGTGAAAAAATCATCTTTTTAAAAACAAATCTACTTTGAAAATTTGTTCGAGGCCGGTCTCCTTTGCTTAAACATTTATCAAAGCCCCTACTGTTTAATATTTGTAATACATTGACAGACCCCAAGCTCATTTAAAATGTCAACAATTGATTTTTACCTGCCAACAACTTGCCCTTCACTATAAAACACTCCCAAAAAGTTGAAATCATTCCCAATTAGATACTTCGACAGAGCCTCCTGTTAATTGAAAACGTCCAAAACTATTGTTTTTAACAGCCCTCAACTTGCCCTTTAATATAAAACACTTCCAAAAAGATGAAAAAAAAATCCATTTTGATGCGTCGGTGGTCCCCCCTGTGCATTGAAAATGTCCAAAACTATTGATTTTCGACAGCCCTCAACTTGCCTTTCAATATAAAACACTTTCCCAAAAAGTTGAAAAAAAAATCCATTTTGACACATCGGCGGACTCCCCTGGGCATTGGAAATGTCCAAAACTATTGATTTTCAACAGTCCTCAACTTGCCTTTCAATATAAAACACTTTCCCAAAAAGTTGAAAAAAATCCATTTTGATGCATCGGCGGACCCCCTTGTGCATTGAAAATGTTCAAAACTATTGATTTTCAACAGCCCTCAACCTGCCTTTCAATATAAAACACTTTCCCGAAAAGTTGAAAAAAATTCCATTTTGATGCATCGGCGGACCCCCCTGTGCATTGAAAATGTCTAAAACTATTGATTTTCAACAGCCCTCAACTTCACTTCAATATAAAACACTTTCTCAAAAAGTTGAAAAAAATTCCATTTTGACACATCGGCGGACCCTCCTGTGCATTGAAAATGTCCAAAGCTATTGATTTTCAACAGCCCTCAACTTGCCTTTCAATATAAAACACTTTCCCAAAAAATCGAAAATAATTCCATTTTGACACATCGGCACCCCTGTGCATTGAAAATGTTCAAAACTATTGTTTTCAACAGCCCTCAACTTGTCTTTCAATATAAAACACTCCCAAAAACTTGAAAAAAAAATTCCATTTTGATGCATCGGCGGACCCCCTGTGCATTGAAAATGTTCAAAACTATTGATTTTCAAAAGCCCTCAACTTGCCTTTCAATATAAAACACTTTCCCAAAAAGTTGAAAAAAAATCCATTTTGATGCATCGGCGGACCCCCCTGTGCATTGAAAATGTTCAAAATTATTGATTTTCAAAAGCCCTCAACTTACCTTTCAATATAAAACACTTTCCCAAAAGCTGAAAATAATTCCATTTTGACACATCGGCGGACCCCCCTGTGCATTGAAAATGTCCAAAACTATTGATTTTCAACAGCCCTCAACTTGCCTTTCAATATAAAACACTTTCCCAAAAAGTTGAAAAAACATTCAGTTTGGCTCATTGACACCCCTAACATATCCATAATGTTCGAAAATAGATAATGATCATTGATCCAAGAATTAAATCAAATCGCAATCATGGCTGATAATGCTCACTTGTGATTTTTTTCAGAATTGCTCGCTGCAGATAGAATCATGCCGTGATCACCCTCTCAATTATCAAGTTCAACCACAGATCAAAATCACCACTGATAGAGGGTAAGAAAAAATCGGTAGTGATTTTGGTGAGATGATCTTTTGATAGTTAAGAGAGTGATCACGGCATGATTTTATCGGCAGTGAGAATTTTCGAAAAAATCATAAGCGATAATTATCAGCTATGATTGCGGTTTGATTTTTTTTTTTTGATTATGATTTTCCCAGCACTGGTTTTTAGCCTCTGAGGTATTACGATTGTACCGATTAATATGGGAAATTCCAGTGTATCCTTACTAACACCCCTGTAACTCCGGAAGCAAGAGTCAGAACCGAATGAAATTCAGCAGCAGTCAATGGTATTACTGTATCTTTCACTTGAAATTAAGTTTGTAAAAATCGGTAGAGAATTCGTAGAGGAATGGGTGTGATATTAGCTTAGGAACTTGGCGGGTTCCCCGGGGGCGTCATGAACCGTCATAGGTGGCCAATGTGGTCAAAGCTGCTTTGATTGATCATTAGTGATCCAGACCCGCAAACTAAAGTAATGTTACATCAATTTTAATATGTTTTACATCATTTGAACATCATGGTGGTACCAGTTTATATGGGAATTTGCTGTGTGACCGCACTCTTCAACCCGTAACTCCGGAAGCGGAAGTCGGATCAACTAAAAATTCAATAGCAGCTTATGAGAGCGTTATACCTTTCAGATGAAACTAAGTTTGCGAAAATCGGTTCAGCCATCTCTGAGAAAATTGTGTGAGTTTAAATGACACACACATACACACACATACACACACATACATACACACACAGACATTTTCCGATCTCGACGAACTGAATCGAATGGTGTATAACACTCGGCCCTCCGGGCCTCGGTTAAAAAGTCGATTTTTACAGTGATTGCATAGCCTTTCTTTATATGAGAAAGGCAAAAATCTATTGTTCAATATTGTGTATCGAATCGTATTTTTAGTATTAAGATAGTAGTAAAAAAATGTTCCTTTCAATATTTAAAAAAAAAATGCTCATTGTAACCTCTTAGTTTTAAGATACTCAAAATGTCAAAAAAAGGAATTTGGCACCGCCAAGCTAACGCATTTGTGCCTCATAAATAAACGAACTGAATAAAAAATACGAAGTAGTAACTGGGAATTGTACAATCATCATGCTCATGTTCATGTTCATACTCAAACTTTGAAAAAATGATGAATCAAATACTGATTATTTGTTCACTTTCAAACGACAATAATGTCTTCAGAAAAGTTATCAAGGTCTGTCATTTAGTGCTATGATTATCGTAATTAATCCTCATAGAAGTTTGATTGTTCAATGTATATTTTTCCAAATCGAAGAAATGGGAAAAGTTATGGAGATTCCTTTCGATAATATTTTAGCTTAATACACTAAGTCTGCTCTTCAAATATTTTAGAAGTTTAAGCTCGTTATATTTGGATGACCACTGAAAAGTCGTTTATTTAATATCTTCTCCAATAACATTCCCATGAATTTGAAATGTTCGATGGGGAAGTTGCGTCAAAATATAATCCTACGTCTACAGTTCGTGCAATTCCATAGGGCTGCCCCTTGTAGTTTTTTATTTAAATTTTCGGTGAAATTAGTTCAATGTGTATTGTTTACCTTGTGCAAGTTTCACTAACGATTGTGCAACCGTTGCGAAAGTGGATCACAAGCAAAAAGTAGAAGTTTTCAAGAGAAATCTCAATGTAATTGAGTGAGACGCAGTGATTCAGTTCAATAATTCAGTGTAGGAAAAACTTTATTTAGGTAAAACATTTGTACAAGATGCAGCAAAACGAAAAACGTGAATGGCAACACTTGTAATAACAAATTTCCGCAGCTCTATGGGCTTTTTCTGCACTGCTCGTCATAAGTCCATGAGCGTTGAGCAAATTGGAAACCAGATAATGTCTAAATTTGCAAAAAAATATGAATTGGCAGGCAATTTGCTAGTGTGGAAAGTAGAGCACCCGGTAGGTGAAAACCGGAACGTTCAATATATAGGTGAACTTGAAACAATGCCTCCAAATACGAAATACCAAACACTTTTACTTCTCAGGTCTCAAGATGTCCCTTTTCTTTTCTGGCCGATATAGTCTCGCGCCATTACTCGAAAGATGTTCTGAAGTCGTGCAAGGCTAAGTAGGTCAATTTTATACCAAAGGATCTTAATCTGCCAAACGCATTGTTTCAATTTCAGGTTTATTGGGTCATCAGGAGACAGGCACTTCATAAGGAAGTAAAATTGGTAGTAAGAATGGAGAAAAATGGTTCTACACGCAAAAACAAGTCCAAATGTTGTTCATGGGCAATATAAAAAGTGTGGCAAGTGCATTTGGATACAGTAAAGAAATTTAATAAAGCGACAACGAAAGAAGTTCAATAGTATGTTTTTTATTATCGGAGAGTTTGAAAACGATTGGTAGAATGGTTGATTTTTGACAAAGCTTTTTGTGGTGTAGTTCGACTCCGTACGCCCATTAGATATTTTTGCATTCAAATTGCAAGTTTGTCTATCAATTAATATGAAAATTAAAAAAATGTTTGAAGATTTTGCTAGAAAAGCTTTTTCACCGATAGCTTCTTCGTGATGCAATTATATTTAAAATATATTCTTTCTATTCAGACTTTCGCTGATAAACAATAATTTGTTTAGAATGCTTTTTTGTAGCTTCATCTAAATGGAAGATGGTTGGTTGAGAATTTTAAGATTTTAGGATGAATCTATATGTAATTCCTTAAAATAATCAGTACTTCTATTGGTGTCACCCTTGTAAAAATACAACTTTAAAAAAATCGAAAAACCGATCGACTAGTGTTTAAAATATAAAGTAAAATTATATGCTGGATAGTAGATCATCACTACAACTCAAATTATATATTTTGTAACTGAAATTCTATTTCAGTTTCAGGTCCGGAATTTTCGCTCTCTAAATAGCTCCTACAAATAAAAAATGTCATAGGCATAAAACGATTCCAATAAAATCCAATTCCCAACAAACGTTTGCTCAAATTAGCAATCTCAAACAAAGCGGTAACTGCTACATAGGCAATATCCAATTTTCCCCTCAGTTATCGGTGACCCTTTGGGCTATCGATTCGTTCCGCTGTCAGGTGTCGATTACAGTTTCGAATTAATGACCGGTGCGCCCTGAAGCCTCTTGTAATATTGTGTACGGTTCAGTGAAAAGCAAAGAAAAAGAAACCCCTGGACGGGAATCAAAATTCAAAGTAACCTCTAATCTCCTTGCTGACAGCGGGTTTACAGTTAATTAAAACGATTTAATTTATTCAACTGGCGTACAAACGAGCTATTCA
This sequence comes from Topomyia yanbarensis, assembly GCF_030247195.1. Lineage (NCBI taxonomy): Eukaryota > Metazoa > Arthropoda > Insecta > Diptera > Culicidae > Topomyia > Topomyia yanbarensis. The sequence goes on along the minus strand of NC_080671.1, from coordinate 307,709,605 downwards.
AATTACGCCAATCTAATACTTAACCTTTGTCACGTGAACATGGACTTGTTCCAATGTGATTTCGTAGTTCCGAAGCATTCGGTGAGAAAATGATATGCAAAGGATGTTGTGGTAGGGGAAATTGCTCCACCCCTTCAGAGACGCCGTTGGGATTAATAAGGCGAAAGAGCTTTCACTGTAAAAGCATCAGTGGGGAAAGGATTGCCGTTCGAATGTCTTTCTTTCGGAAGCTGATACACCCTGAGGATATTTATGGCCAATTTTTGTGTCAACATTTACTTCTGTCTTGGGCTAAATGCAAATTCAAGCCGATTGTCATTTTCTTCGATGTCATTCCATGCTCCAGAAACATGAACCGCGCCTTATTGGCTCGCTCGCGTACTTTCATCTAAATTCCAACTATATTTATGGACATTGGCTAAATTGACAAAAAATAGATCAAGGCAATTTTTACTGATTTCATCAATCGCACACTCCTTCGGGACCGTTAGTTATACATAAACCTAGGCGCGGGTTGAAAATAATTTATCCGCTGTTGGAAGATGAGAAATTCAGTTTAAATTAACTAATTATATTGATTCACAAAATTTCAGATACTAGGATTCGAATATTTTTCATTTATTAAATTTATTCAAAATTATGGATATTTATAATCAAAGCATTTTACTCTAAAATATTGAAAACTTAATAAACATATTTTAAAATAAAAATCGGATGTGTTTTTCCCTATAGTACATGTACACGTTGCTACAGTGATTTTAAACTCGTCAAGTAAACTAGTATACGCTGTAGGTCTCATCAAATGCAATACAAAACATAATTTGAAAACTATAAACTCCGCCGCTTTGGTGCTGGTTTGCATTTACCTAACTAACCATTTTAATATTACTGATAAGATATTTGGATTTACCCATTTTCCACAGCTATTACAGTTCAAATTACCTGCAAAATAACGAATTTTGCAATCAAAGCGGGACCCAGTCGTCCCGACTGCTTTACAGCGCACACAGAATTACTAAAATCGCAATTTACATTTTACCCTGCCAGTAGCAATAATTTAAATAGTCATTGAAAAACAGAGCATACCCATAGTTTCCAAAATAAATTTTCAATCGAATTCATTCATCTTCGTAAATCTGCAACCCGCCAGGCCGTAGATAATTCATACACTAGGGATACAAAAACATCGAACCGCGTAGATAAATTTGAAAAGTTTCTTGCTAATACGTTGCCACAGAAAAACGTAAACTTTTCCGATTGATAAAAAAGAACAAACTTTCTAATCTGCCGTCGAAGCGGTATCGAACATTGAGGCATCTGTTTGTGTCAACAGCAAAGACTCCCTGGCTAATGTCAGCAATTTATGATCACATTATTCCAAGCTGACAGAAACATTCCACGAAATTCGAATAAATCAGTATCGAGTCCGGAAGAATAATTTATCTTCAATCCGCCCCACGAAAAGGACAGTGCGCACAGGGTCCTTCCCGAATGATCCAATAACTTTGTGGGCACGGACGAGACATTCGGGTCATGCCCGAAAGGACAAATTATTAATTTTGCGTGACAATCGAACGTTTTCTTTGAATAATAACTGTTTTGCTCCCCTTTACCAATCCAATATTCGTTGGTATCAATACTTGAACCTACGAACGGTTTAAACTTGTACTCCCAAGACTTGCTCTTCGGACTCATTCGATGGCTACTTAATATTCACGCCTTATTTCAACGAGCAGAATAGAATTTCATGCTTTCTCTATATTTGATTATCTTCTCACCCGGCGGGAAGAAGCAAAATTTCTATCGGTAGGTAAGGCGATGAGCCTATTTTAACCCTATTAGACAACGTGTTCAACTATTTTTGAAAATTTAAACTAAACTATTTATTAGATACCTTTCGCGGATTAATGTGTCAGCTATCTCTTAATCATCCATATAAAACATTTAAACAGATATCGCTCTCTTTAATACATACATGAATATAAATCCAATCCAAAATTTCACCTCGTCGACTAATTGTGCAATGAATTTACACTCTGTTGCGTCGAAAAACGTCAAATTATATTAAACATGGGGACATTCGTACGATTTGTAAAACGAATTATTTTACTTTCGCCAATCAAAACAACCATAAACATTACACACATGAATGGTTATATTAGTTATTAGAAAAAGAGCTCCCAGAATTGCTAACAACTGGTGATGATTCATTTCACATCTAACATCGCATTATCATGAGACGAATTTTCCGACAGATGGGATAAAATCTTTACAATCAGCAGTCAGTTCAACAGTTTAAAAAACGATTACTTGTTCCCAAAATTGCTGCACAGTAAATTTTAGTGTTTAGTGCAGAATTATTGTTTCAATTGTGTTAGTTTAGGGGAAGATGGGGTAAAACGCACCCTTTAAGGTTGGACAGAGAAAGGGTAAAATTCGCAAACGAAAAAAGCAGTTTTTTCCACACCGTATGTCAGATCTTCATAAAAATCAATCAGCAGTACTGTAACAACATTCTACATACGCTGATTGATTTTTATGAAGATCTGACATACGGTGTGGAAAAAACAGATTTTTCGTTTGCGAATTTTGCGCATTCTCTGTCCAACCTTAAAGAAATTTGATCGTAACTTAACTAGAGAACATTAATTGGGAGAATTTCATTATTAACATAATTTTCCTCTGTAATAACAATTATAACGCTTTGCAAAATATTCAAAAACGTAAAAAATATTCAATTTTTCAAAATCAATAAAAATACTTTTAGAAAAGTAGGCATAACGTACCTGTGCGTGGGTAAAATGCACCACAGCAACGGGGCATAATGCACAATAACAAAGGAGCAGAATGTAACGCAACAACGGGAAAGAATGCTCTGAACAAGCAAGTTATTTTTTTTTCTTTCAGGATTTTACATTATTGCCATTCAATTGCCTTAGGTAATTATTAGGTCTACAGAATGATTTTTTTGATTTCGATTGAAAATCAGCAAGATCAAAGTAGAGCGCATTTTGCGCTGGGCGAGCAAAGATATACATCTAGTAAAGCCTGAATCATATAGTAGATGTGTCATATAAAGCGCGGCAGAATAACGAACAACGATAAATATAGCACAGGAATGCACTCATATAATGGTAAAACAATCTTCGTATGAGCTGAAAATCCTTATTGCATCAGCCACAATACTTACAGAAGAGATCTTTTTTGTGTTTTTGTTCATATCTCGAGCTGCAATATATACGGTTGTGGAACTATGACAGTGTATGGAATTTCAGCTGGTGATACTGTTTTTCAGAACTTTTCAGCTACTTTTAATATAAGCAAGAGGTGGTCGCTTGACCGAAAGCGGCCAAATTCCGAGCATCGTGCTTTCTTACGATTTTTTAGAAATTGAGCTATTCGTAAACTCTCAAAACGATAGAGCTTACTTTACCGACCATTCATACGAGAATTTGAGTCATCGGTTGGCCACCAGGAGGCAGCACCCGCCACAAATAATGGGTTGGACCGCTGAAACCGCAGTCCAATCGTTTTAATCGATCCTGGCGTCATAGTAAATGTTATCGGGAAACTGTTTTGGAGCCTGCTTTACAGCCGTGTCGGTCACAGGCCATGAACTTTTCATCAAGACTCGCCATCACCTCACAAAGCGCGAGTGAACCAAAAATAGCTGAAACCCATCATTCCGAACTTCAATACACCCACACAATGGCTCTCGAACGCACCAGACGTGAATCCAATGAATTATTCTCTCTGGACCATTTTGAAGAGCAAGTCAGGGTAGCTTGCGATTCGTTTTTTGAACCTCGTAAGGCCATAGTCGCGGTAAAAGGTGGTCAAATCCAGCAAACGTGAAGTGATTCTGATTTTTTGATATTTTCATACAATCTGTACTTTGAAGTAAATAAAAATAATATTCCAATCCGAATCTATGGCTTTTTAAATTGTTTACTAGATATGGTCGGGTTTAAATTTTTCCGAACCGGAACCCGACCCGAATCCGAGAGTTTGAAAATTGAAAAACCCGGACCCGACCCGAACCCGAAATATTAAAATGTGAAAAATCCGAACCCGACCCGAGCCCGAACATATTAAAATTGCAAAACCCGAACCCGAAAACGAAAATTTTGTAATACCCGAGCCCGACCTGAACCCGATAATTTCGAAATTTAAAAACCCGAACCCGATCCGAACCAGAAAATTTATAATTTGAGAAACCCGATCTGAACCGGTTTTGTTAATTTTTAAATTTAGGCACCCGAGCTGGATCCAAGGCTCATCCAAAAGAATCACCCAAGGCTCATCCAAAATTATTATAGAATCAGTCGAACGTGAAGTCGCACCACACGTGTCCAATTATATCTGCCTATGGTAAAACAAATTACTGGCGAGGGGAATTGGCATTTATATTTACTATTATTAAACGTCGCATTTGTAATATTCTGAGAAACTTATAAATCATCGATATCTTAACCGGAAGGTAGGATAAATCGGCAGCTAACGCATGGGGAAGCAAAAGGCATAATGATGACAGATTCAAACAACCTTGCCCGTCGTACTTAACTACTTAACGTACTTTTTGATCGAATAACCTGAAAATCTGAAAAACATTTGCCCATGATTCTGTGTACCCGGATTGCTTGGCCGCGATGATGATGATGATGATGATGATGTTATTTTTGAAAATGCATAGAGTCGAGAGGAAAACCAGAATAACTACTTCCAAAATTATTAATCGCTTGTTGCACTTGGTTCATCGATTGAAACAGTCGCGTCGCGGAAGAATTTTTTTCAATCTTCGTGAAGTGGAATGTTTTCGGAATGGATATTATTGAGTTTAGGCGTAAGAAAATCGTCTTTATCCAGTTCCATCACCTATGCCATTCAGTACTGATATCATTCACCACGTTGGTTCAGGCTGAATGTTTCGTTTATCAGAACAACCTAAAGGACCTGGTTAAAAGTGAGCTGTGAATAATATGACCGTGTTTATATAGAAGACGACAAAATAAAGATACTACTACACGATCTGATACCGCGGCGTACTTGTCTGAAGTTCATTCATGAACGTCGCAATACAAAAAAGTCAAATTTTCCCAAACGAACCACCCAAAATAGGTAAGGCGAACTAGGCCAATTCGTACCTAGTAAGGGTTTATGAACTATTGAGTTGAAACGTGTTGCAAGTACTTATTTTTTCCTGTCAGCCTGATCAATTGCGTGCAATTTTCTAATACGCCTTTTTAGACCTCTTCTGTATGAGCGCTTCCGCATAAAGTACTTCAAATATCCGAATTACCCCAATTCTGGTCCAATTCGGGTCATCCATTTCATATCTATTTTTTGCAATAGATGTGAATACGAAATCAATCTTATTTGTATTTGAAGGATCAGATTGGTAAAAGATTCGAACTGGACCGCGAATTCTCCACAATTCACACACAATTAAATCTAGTTATGTGGCATACTTTCCTTTTTTAATTTATCAATGAATTTCAAACAAATTTCTTCCACTATTGATGTATAAATATGTTTATGATACCGCTTTGAATTCAAAGTCGTGGGCATGGGACGATTTCATTGCTGATTTAATTTTTAAAATCGGTACTCCTTCCTACCTGCCAATACCATTCTAACAAATGGAACAAAAATTACACGAACAACACGGAGCACTCATCCAAAACAGACTATTGTACTCAGGCGGTATACCTTGCGCGGAAGACGCTGAGGAGAATACATCACAACCGGTTTTCCCTCTTCCACTGCCATCGAATCATATGCAGAGCCTTGAATGTCTTCATCTGATATACAAATGGTCATCGAGCTGTTTGTTAGGTTATAATGAAAATAGCCAAATAAATAGCCCCATTAGGGAAAAAGCTGATAGAAATGACGGCAGGATTACATTCGTAACCCGTAAGTACAGGAGACAAGGAAAACAGGAAACTTAACGAATTGGCAAACAAATGATCCCTGTTTTGCTACGCACAAAGTTTCAAAACACTATGTGTATGAGTGAACAAATATGTTCGTCAATAATGATGAACATAACCCATTCTTATAATCTTACACACCTTCTTAAGAAAACTAATATTTTCATTATCGCATATGCTTTGTTCGAAACCAAGAGGTGCGACAAATGGTAACCGTAAGCTTTACTGCTATAATACGCACACTACCTTATGAATCCCAACGCTTCATAGAAAATAAGGGCTAAGAAATCAAAGACTCCTGGGCTTTGAAGCTCCATTTGACTTTATTGCTGCAGACGTTTCGCTCGCCTACGGTCGCGCCGTGCGTTGAACCGACATTTGCGCGAAGCGGAGTGAAACCTGCCAGTTGCACCCCAGCGTCCCGAAAAGACCCACCCTCTTCGACGTGAAATATGTTAATCTTTTCTTTTATGGTTATACCGGGCATAAATAGTACTATTATGTGGATCCGAATGATTCTTGTGTGCGAAGATGAACCCTAATCAGTCTTTCTGGCATCATGCTAATGTTGGGTTGATGCTATATTTCAGGGCAAAGCGTTTGATTCAATGCAAGCTGTTTGTAGAATTAAAAGAATTGTCGGTAGCCAATGACGGACTGAATTGTATATAAAAACAGAGAGTGATAGTATTCTATCGGTTTGTTGGAGCTATGTTAAGGTGGAAGGGAGAATGGTATGAAAATCGAAAACGAAAAAAGCTAAATATCCATTAAAACCAATCAGCTATAACCGTAACTGTATATTAAATGAGATGATTTCATGAATATCTAACAAACGATGTGGCAAAAACTGCTTTTTTCGTTTTCGACTTCTGTAGCATTTTCCGTTCTAGGTACTTTAATCGTTTTTGTTGTGTTGCAAGTCTGGCAACATTCGTGCGCGTTATTAGGATGGGACGTACTTGATCTGCTTTTTATTAATTGTGGATAATTTTCAATTCAAACAACTTTTCATATTGCAAAATTCGCCATACTGGATCGTTTTAAAACGCAAAATCCTTCAATTATGTGTAAATCAAAACTCTATTATGTAACTATTGCAACATTTAATAATTCAGCCTAATGCCTTCTCTATATATCTAGTTTCGCCGGCACTTCGCTAGCTCGGGTCTCAGTGATCCTGAATTGCTGGAGCTTTCAACTGAAGGAAGTTCAGCAAAATTATAGATGAGCTTTAGAGGCCGTGCAGCATCCGGCAGGTTGATTAAAGTGAACCAAAATTGTACCACTGGGCTTCTGCTCCCATACTGTAGAAGGTGGAAAAACCAGTTACCCATGCTGTTTCAAGGGGTTACACAACTCAAGAGCACGAACAAATAGGCATATTTCTGGAATCGACTTCGTGTAAAATGTGATTTATAAAGCACACCGAAATTATTTTAAACTAAATGGTGGCTCTACAGAATTTGTTTGCCGGTGCGTTGTTTTACAAAAACGATCCACAAACAACTGCAAACATATCTGCCATGATTTTAGAGTCGGAGCCCTAACCCTAAGTTTATTCGATTCCTCAGAACGAATCAGTTAAGTGGGCAATTTTGCATATTTGTTCCATACAAATCACTTGGAAAACGTGGAATCTCAATATCTCAATTTCTCAATTACATCTTGGAAAAGATTTTGCTTAAATAAATGAATATATAAAATTGTACACCTAAGCATAGTTGGAACTTGTACACATTTTTCGGGATCTGTAAAGCCACCCTTACATTCACGCTCTGCCGAAAATGTCTTGTGTCTCAGACTGGTTAGCTTCCAAGCCTCTATGTTTGGTCTCGTGACATGTCATGGAATCTAAATGCGTCATCGGTCTTAAGACTGGTCTTGAGAATAATTTTTCTGACGCATGCAAGGCGGTACCAGTCACAATGTTTTCGAACCTGTAAGGAAGTACAAAGATAAAAAAAAAGTCAAGAAGGTAACATGATTTTGGAAAAAAAAACTATTTGGCGTGAAGTAGTCCCCCTGTGGGCCAATATTACGCAAATTTTTAATTCTCATGGTCAATCTTGATTTTCCAAAAGTTTTTTCTTTGGAGGTACTTCTGCCATATGTAAAACATCAAACTGTTTCAAATTTGCAGTTGCGTGATCGTAGTTCTTGAGTGTAATGTAAAAAAGTGTCCTATTTTGGCGTAAAGTAACCCTCGATGACGGCATGTATTTGGTATTACAGACATCGATCCGAAACCGCCAAATACGCCAAACCAGAGCATGAACTGTCAGCTGACCCCATGCGCCCACCCATCGTCTGTTTGACCCACCAATCAGCTAACGGAAACGTAATTAACCGTTATATAATTGAAAGGACACCTACCGTCGGCGAAAATAATATAAACACATTGCCAACCACTTCTCAACATTCGAACACAGACAGTCAATTTGAATTGGACCTCATGCGCCCTCCCATTGTACGCCTCACATCACAATCAAGGAATGGCGACAGTCACTTCTTAAAGGTCAGATTTCGTGAACCAAAAATAATGAACATTGTACGCCTATACATGCCATATATGAAGGACCAGCACCTATCTAGTTATGTGAAAGGAATGACGCCGACCAGTATCAAAACGACGCTCGCATCCGAAGGACTGCCGACCACACCTGACCACTTTCTGCGTATTTTTACCAAAGTCTTTCAGGAATATGGGCTAAAACCAGACGAAGCAGCAGCAGACCTTTACTCTTATGAAAAAATTTTATCAAGAAAAAGAACTCGCCACCTTCAACAACACCGCGAAACTACGCATAAATTTGGAACGTCAAATTTTCGATAGTAACCTCGCCCTCTATAGAGGAAGAAAATATAAACGTAAGCAATTTAAATATTCCAAAAACTTTCTCGCATCAACAATAGAATTTGATTGAAATTTTAGACTATTACCAAAACTTTAATCGAATGAAAAGCCCAGTCAAAATCAAGAAATCCAACAACAAAAAATTTCATCTTCTTGTACTATAATTTTTTTGTAACAGAAAGTAGCTGAGATGAAAGCGTAAGAAAGAAGGTTTTTTTTTGCAAATCAATTTAATGTATTCCGACACAACCGTAATTTGTCTCTTTACCAGAAAAGGACTGGAAGAGTCCTCATAGCCATAAAGGCAAACTTTCCTTCAAAAGAAATAGGAACCACGAAACACAGAAATTGAACATATATATGAGCATAAGCAGTGATAGAAGTGTACATATTCTTCTCTGTGGATTTTCCACCTGAAAATGCTCACATAAAAACATTTGATTTTTTTTTTCAAGCTGTAGAATAAGGTGGGCCGAAAAACACGATGATCGAAAAATCCAGGGAGCACAAGCTGATCCATGAAATAATGTCGGAGCCGGAATTTCGTGAATTTTCATTAGGGGTTAGGGGTCTCGCCAGCCCCCGTATTTATAAATTTTATTTCTAATTTAGTATTTTTATGAAATTTCGGTACAATTTACACCGAAACCGGGTTTCAGCTTATACAGGAGTCGCAAAAAGTGCATTTTTTGTTCTTATTCGAGGGTCCCCACCCAAGTAGCAATTGCAACTTGTTCAAAGTTTTAAATGTTACACAACTGCTACACAATATTTTTTATTGTTGAATATATTTGAAAAGAATTTCCACGGGTTTTTAAACTGATTGTGCAACTATGTAACTATAGAGCTGGCCAATAGTGTTAAGTATGCAAACATCCATAACTGTTGTGAAACTAATCAGAAACTTTGCTAACTTGCACAAACAGTCTAACAAGTTGCAAATGCCTTTTTTGTTTGCCATTCCACCCTAAAACAGAACTGTCCAACTACCGAGTGCTCGACAAATGGCACAGCTATTGTTTCCATTATTTTGCAGCAATTAGGAACATGTTGCACAACATACAAACAAAGTGCGTTTTTTCCATAACATAGTTGTTACCAAGAGAGTTACAAATACTATACAGTAACAAAGCGTGCTACTTGGGCAATTGCTTGATTAAGAAATCTGTACATATTGGTTGCTGAAATCGAAAAATTCTCGGTGACTAGTGGCGTAAACATAATTGCGGACCCCCCCGATTTTCATTAATTTATTGTTCACAGTAACTTCAATAACTCATTAAATAATGAAGCGATTGCTTCGAAGAATTTTACCGTTGGAAATTAAAAATCTTCGTTCGACTATCATTTAAACCAGCGTTCAGAGCGGCCATATTGGATTTAGCTGCTATTTTCAATTCAATATTCCATTTTCAAATTGATTTCAAATAAACGTTTCGACGTGATCTGGTGATTAACTGGCTATATCCGATAGTTTCGTATACTTTCAACTTTTTATCTTAATTTGACTTATTTCCTATTTTTTTAATAGCGAAAGATTTTTATTTTGATAATTCCAGTATTATAGTAGTTGTGAGAGGTTATTAACAACGTTTCGTAGTATAATAACACTCCATTGACTGAATTGTTCAATTTCAATAGAGACTGGTTCTTATTACCTGATTTAATAGAGAAAAATTGTGTTCATTTAATAATGTTTGACCGTGTGTCACAAATGTAGATCAAAGTTTTTAATTATTATTTCAATGATATATAATGTTGGTATTTTCTACAGAATGTTTAAAAAATATAGTTCGATTAAAAAGTAAAAGAAAATCCATATTTTTTCCAACTATGTGTTCTAACGTCGTGCAGAGTTTTGATTTGAAGGTCGAAATGCAGAAAAAACGTTGAAGATTTTTTCCGAGTCCCAGAGGGCTGAGTCTTGTGTCGACTTGGCTCAACAAAATCGGACAATTTGGAGAAGGAATCTTGATCAGACATCACCGCCTATTGGTTCATGATAATGTCAGATGTCAAGAGGGATTGTGCTCTTGCTCTTTTTATTTTGTGTTAATCCTTCGAATTATTGATGCTGTTTCTTGCTTGCTTTGTACACTTCGTGGTGTGACTGCTCGGATCAGTCGTTCCTAATTTTCCACTAGCATCAGCTGAGAGTTTCCCAGCGGCGGAATTTCTCCCGATACCTAAGCCCGTTTTCGAATGCAGTGCATTCGAAACTTGGAACTTTGGAACCTTTTGGTATTTGGACTGCAAATCCTGTCTGTCTAGATTACATTTTCCACAGAATGTATCACGAGAAAAATACGTGGAACGCCATGAACGAAGCCATTGTGCAAATTATGTATGCCAGCGTACCGGACGCCACGTTCTACCGGAAATCGCCAGACCGTCCCCGACACCCTCCTGGATAGCCCGTGAACAGGGTAGCTCCACCGCCTAGGACAAGAACAAGTAGGTTGCGTGAGTCGTCGCAAGCCAACCGTACGTTTCGCTCGATCCGGAATCGCTGAAATGACCTTGACACCCACTGGTTGGCCCGTTGAGTAGGATAGGTTCACCGCTGAGGACGATTCGAATAGATCGCAACAAAGTCGGGAGATAAATGGTTCACGCGACGGGCATCGGTATCGGGAGAAATTCTACCACTGAGGAACTCCCAGTCGGAGTAGGCTAGATTCACCACGGGGACGATACGAGTAGATCGCCACAAAACTGGGAGCTAAATGGCGCTCGTGAATCAGAAAATAAATGGCTCACGGAAACGTGAGCTAAAAGCTCACGGAAGTTTACCGGTCCACAAAGATGTTTAGATCTGAATCGCTCTAATGTATGCAGAGATTGATGGAGCCCAAAAGAAAGTCGGCATCTAGATAGCTCTAAATTCCCACGAAGTAATGCTTGGGTGTTGTTCCGTAGGTAAAAGGTGGAAAGAAAAGTAAGGCGTCTATGCCCCTCCCTCCCTACAAAAAAAAAAAAAATCGCCGGGACAATTTTTTTTAAATATTTGCAATGGTCGTATACGGATTTATTTATTTTCAATCAGAGATTACTTTTTTAGCGTTTCTTATGCAATTTTTAAGCTGGTCTTCGATTTTTACTTCCTAATATATTTAACCCTCCGGAAGTCGCGCAAATGGCTCACTGAATGAACACCCGCTGGTGCTCTAAGACAATTTCTCTAGTTTTTCTAAGCAATGTGCACTCAGTGCACTAGCGCGACTGCCGGAAGGTTAAAGTGGGTTTTACAAAGCGTGTTTAGTGCTTATGAGTTTTGTTTTCTGTAGCCCTTATAATAGCTATGATAATCCCATTTCGATTTTGAAATAAGCTTTCAAAAGATTTTTCCAATTATTCCAATTCGGAAATTATTTTCAAATCGGAAATGGTAACTCAACTCGTTCTAATGTATACTGTCGAACAAACAAATCAGAGTCTATTATGGAATCAATATTTTCCAATATCGTAAACCATTTTGATTAATATTCGGTGGAATTACAAAATTTTCAGCCACGGTTCTACAATCAATGGCGTTGCGTTACATTGGCGTGTATACAGAACGAGAGAGAGGGATTCAATCTGCCTCATTTGAGTACCAACCACTACGTTCAGTTTATGACTACTACTTCATCCCAGGCTATCGTTTGTTCGATAATTCGTTCTTTCATAATAAATTCAATGTTGATAACCCCATGAAATGATATACTGAATGACATATCGTTTCGAAATTAATTGCATTAAACATCCAAGCCCAATGAACCGCACACCACAATGAAATCGACTCTAGCAGCGGACGAACCACCAGGGAGTCAGTGGTTGAATGGAAAGCATTGCACTATTGTTAAGCGCACTAGTTCACTAACTAGTCAACAACTATGTATCTCGGCAACACGAGCACATCATTCCAAAGAAGGAATATAGATTTTCAAGCGACGAATAGACTTAATGATGTGGCCACAGACGACGATGTCTCCGACGTAGAGGGAAACCTTCAGATGCATATATTGAATGAATAAGCTAGCTGAAGATGAATGTTGTTGACAATTTTATTGACAAAGAAATATGTTGACGAGCTGACGAGTTCAGATATGTACAGACTGTGGTGGCGTTGTTTTCATTATGCGCTATCTACTGTTGCCGTTGCGCGACAAGCGAAAAGATGGAAATTTGATTATAGTAAATGTTGATTGACGCTTGATTTGATTTGAGTATCTATTATTTTTTTGTACTTTATGTTAACAGTAACTTTGTTTAATCTTAGGACTAGTCCGCATGTTAATATCAACTTTGAGCAATCTTTTGACTAGGTCTACATGGAAGCTGATCGCACAAATTTAAAAGAAACCAAGCCTGATAATGGAATCGTTTTTTCAATTGTTTCAATCGCTACGAATTTTAAAGATTTTTTATTCTATATATTCTGAGATATATGGTAGAACGAAAGTGAACCGTAGTGAAGTACGCGTGCAACGGCGTCAGACCAACAACACGATGGAGGCTCGCACTACTCGGGAGGTTGCTTCAATCGAGTCATCATTTCTAAACTTACGGGCGTTGCATCAAGCGTGGCAATCACATTAGTGCACTGAGTGAAATCGTCTTTTAGCACAAGCGGCTGCCCGGTTAGGTACCCATTAAAAAGAGTTCCGGAAGGGTAATGTCGCCGTAATCGCCGGAAAGCGTAAAGTATATAAGCCAGTTATCGTATGTTCAAACCCGACCAAGTAGGGATCTCAAACTTAACAGGAACATGGCACTAGTTCGGGGTAAAATGACTGGTCCACATAATTTTACGTCGTATAATATTAAAAAGAACCGTAAAGCGATCTCATTTTTAAAGATCGTCAGTTTTTGGAAATCATAATTTACTGAAAGATGGGTTTGCTTTGTACGTATCTTTACCCTATTGGAATCAAGCAAGGCGTGTAGTAACGCCATCTTCAAAATAGTAGCTGCATGCTTTAAAATAATCTTGAATAATTTTTTTCGTTGTTTATACTAGCTCCCAAATTTATACAATATTGATGTCACAGTTTCTGATCAGTTATTTCTTTCGGAACGATGGAGGTGTTTCAACAAATTCACAGTACTTTTCATCCGAAATTTATTGCCTTTATATCGAAGGGATGAAGGTACTTTACAAATAAAATACTTTTTATAGCAACCAAAGCTGCTTTATTGTATGTCCTCAAGAGTTTTCAATTGCATTTTATTTCCTTCGGACTTCGAATACATGCGCAGGCTTTTTATGATCCATGCTGCATCCTTTATCCTTTTGGTGGATGGTTTTTTTACGATGTTCTAATATTATTCTGTCGAGTGGGATTGGAGTCAGCATAATCTCCCACAAAATCGATGTCGACATCGCTTCATAGCACAACAGTTGCAGATTTGATGTTGGGGTTTTACATGTTCTAAACTCTAACATTGTGCTTTTTGAGCAGAAAATTTTGTCTAATAACAAGATAATTATTTGTTCACACATGTGGCAGCATCACCCAACGACCAGTTGAATTTACTTCATTTCTAAAGCTTGCTTTCTCCTGATTACTATGTGCTGTAGGACTAGGATAGAATGGCACTTATTTATCCTATATATGTAATTCCATTAGTTGAAGCAGCATCTGTTGCTCCTGTTGAACGTGTGGGTCCCGGTGAGTAAAATTTAAATGCGTGGGTGGAGGTGGGGAAGAAATGCACAAATAGGTTATTGGGTTTCTGCAACCTAACAACTAGGGATTATTTTTAGTTATAAGGATCCAAAAAATTTCTTAATTTCATCAACTCCCTGTTTAATTGACCATAATTTTATAGTTATTTGATAAAACAAATCATTACTGATTTTTTTCATAATGTTATTTTCAACTTTTCTCTTTCTAAGTAGAAAGCAAAATTTTCGATGCAGCAGGTTTTTTATCTATAGTAAACCATCTAGTTCAACTTTTGAACATTTTTATTTCAGTTAAATACATCTCTCTCTTTAAATATAGTAAGACAATGAGCGCCATTTAAAATCGCTGGATAATGTTTATTTCGGATTCCGGGATTAGTTTCTTCATGAGCCTTTTCATCCCGATATTTGTTTTATTGAATATATTTGAGATCACTACAGCATTAGGGGATCATTCATAATTTACATAACCCAGAAAATTGCATAAAACTGACTTCCTTCTCCTTCCATGTAACAAATTGCCACCAATTTCGTTTATCCCCCCTCCCCTATTACGCAAGAAGTTTTTTACTAAGAACGGGAACGACCACTCTGTTTGTAAATTCAAAGATGGCTTTTTGGTCTCGGGTTTCAATCAAAAAACATTTATTTTGCGTTAAAGTTCACGTTTCAAAGGGAATATCCTTTCATCTTCAGGACAACTACAATTTGTTACAAAGCATTACTAACATTTTTCACAAAGGACGATATTAACAAATTTTCTCATAACAACTACAAATATTTTCCTTGTCAGGTAGGGTGTATTATTTGGACAGTGTCCACAAGCGGCAGCTCTATATTAAAAAGCACAAACAATATATACGGAAACAGATTTGAACGTACATTTGATTTGAAAACCACAAGGCCTCGCCTCTGTCCTTGGCCTTCTTCACGGGCCGCGGTGCATCCGGTGTCGGCTTCTTCTTAGTGACCAGCGTCCAGGGATTTACGCCCTCCTGCCCCGGTTACGCCGAGTTGCTGGTACCTTCTCTCTGCCCGGCGGGGTCATTTTCACCCCGGTTTACCTCGACCAAACGGCGTATGGCCGTGACGGTTACACGCCGTATGGTGTTGGTTTTTGCACCTTCGCCTGGTGACTTCCTAGGGCGCTTCGCGTTCGACGTCGTCTAGCGCTTGCCCTTGCCCTTGAATAGAAGGGGAAGGGGACGGCTCCTGTCTGGGTACCTATGTCGGCCTTCTCTCTTCCCTCCCTCTTGGAGGCCACTGTCTGGGTTTCTCTGTCGGACTTCTCCCGACATTCCACCCTCTTGGCGTAAGCCTGCTGTTCCTGTCTTGCGACACGAACAGCCTTCCTGAGCACCAGCAGACTCTGTTTCAGCTCCTTGCTGATATTTTGCTACGCGTTAGTGAAGTCGATTATAGTATCGAGCTGCTCCACCAATTTACGCATCGCGGTTAGTGGCCCGTCCAGCGCGTTGGCAGGGCTGTTTTCTAACACTGCTGGGGGGTCACTGGTGCAGTCAGATGCAGCCCCCGTCGCACAGAGGAGTAACTAAAACAAATTCCTGGCCAATAACCAATTTTTTTTGATTTTCTATTTCGTTATATTTTTTTACATACCTAAATGCCTGCTGAATAACGTAGCAAAATTAGGAGCATGTCAAAAATTGTTAAAGATTTTTTGCATGGATGTAAAATGGTGCTATTTTAAGGGGTTTTTTAATCATTTTAATTTTATAACCAATTATTATTTCAAACGTAGTTGAACACAACCATTTGTATAACTTCAGCCTAAAACTAATTGAAAGTATTAGTGTTGCTGTGCATTGCACCAACTTTAAAAAATACGTTTTTTAAACATTTTATTCCAAACTTGTACAGTCTGCGTCGGCTTTCGGTCGCGAGCGGTTGCATTTTGCTTTCCCGTTAACTATCACCTCGCGATTTAGCGGCCTAGGCCGCGGATACCAGAAGCTCTATTTGAGCATCCAATAGCGACATTACAAAACGTTTATCGGTTTCTACTTGGACAAACGATCGAGATCCGAGAAACTGATCGGATACTGGGTGAAAAAGTGTTATAGTGTGCTTTTGATATCGAGTGACCTTGACTTTTAACTCTGCTATTGTTACGAGCACATTGAGTGTTTGCCGGGAGTTTACTACACACAAAGTGAACCACCCAGGCAAAATTGCTTGTGGTCGGTAACTGTCGAAGTGGATATAATGGCTTCCTCCAGCGGAGGTGGTCACCAATGGAACCATAGAAGTTTTCCTGCCTTTATGGACCCGCATGGACAATTTGGATCTCTTACAATATTACTCCTGACTGGAAAAGATGGTGCAGTTCTCCCCAAAAATCCATTTATTATTGGAAAAAGCATCGAATCAGCTGTCGGAGCCATCGAAGATGCAAAAAGCGAGAAGGAGGGAACCCGCTACGTATTAAAAACGAGGAAACAGAACCAGATCGAAAAACTGCTAAACATAACCACACTTAATGATGGAACGAAGGTAACAATACAGCTGCACCCCACCCTAAATACTAGCCGTTGTTGCATATCATCATATGATCTAATAGACATGGCCGAAGACACCATACAGGAATATCTGAAGGAACAAAATGTTACACACGTAAAACGCATTACAAAAAAGGAAAACGGTAAACGCATCAATACTTCAACACTAATTCTAACCTTCAATAAAACGACCTTCCCGAAACATGTTAAGATAGGAGTGCTGCGCGCTGCAACCAGAAATTATTACCCGAACCCATTGCTGTGCTATTCATGCTTCCAGTATGGTCATCCGAAAGCTCGATGCACCAACGATGTTACAACTGCTCCGGTGACCACGTAGTTGAAAAATGTGAAGAAGAATCTCATTGCATAAACTGTGATCAAAGCCACAAACCGTCCGATCGGCAATGCCCTGTATACCAGCAAGAAACTGCAATAATCAAACTAAAGATTGATCATAATATATCGTTCCCAGAAGCCAGAAAACGCATCAATGAGAAAAAAGAAAGCTACGCACATGCTACAGTTCAGTCCCGATTCAACGAAGCAAAGCTGGACTCTCTTCTAGCAGCCACAAGGAAAAAGGATGAAGAAATTTCGAAACTTGTTCTATGTATAGCTGAAAAAAGTGCCATAATAGAAAAAAATGGGAATCCAAATCAGCCAGTTGAAAGGATACATAATGAAAAAACTCAACAGCCAGAATCCAACTTCAGCAGTTAAACCCGACGATTTGCCTACCACTGAGCAAACCCTGAGCAACACTAACAAATGCAACAATTCAAAGCGAAGCGAAGAACCTGATAACCCCAGAAGAAAACAAAAATTCAAAACGCCCAACGATGCAACATACAGCATAAAACGGATCGACACCTCTCCTAACGGCATATCACCACCTCCGAAACGAACAGCTATGTCTAACTCGAACAACAAAACCAACGACGACATTCTTGTTTTAAAGGAGGATATGGTTATTTCATCAGAAAACGATGACGACGATGAACAAAGTAGCATCAGAACCCAATCTGACACCAATGGAGCACGCAACGAAATCTAAAATATATGAATTAATAAGAACGACGCACCAGGACCGGTCACCAACTACCATCAACACAACCATAAACTTTTTAGACAGCAACATATGCCCAAACAACGAAGGACATATACAACCACCTAGCAGTTTGAACGAGGGCTCGTGTAGAGCAAGGCATTTCCCCGTGTTGACCCCGACCACTGATGTTCCAGGCCAACCTGACGCTCCACTGGCGGCTGTTGACACGGGGGCCATGTCTTCACAGGCAAGTACCCGATGGAATTTTGAGTATGCTTCTGCTCCAGAAAATTCTAATACCATTACAGACGACAACATCAACATAATGAACAAAACCCTGAATCCATTAGCTTCAACATGGTCACCAAGCAGAAGCACAGAAAACCCCCTATCACCCTCCCCTGAAAGTGACACCAACTCCATCACACCAAACAGCCAAAACGACATCATTGCTATTCAATGGAACGTATGCGGAATGCGATCAAGACTTACTGAACTTCAACTACTACTCAACACGTTCAACCCAAGAATCATTGCTCTCCAAGAAACGATGACTAAGGGCACAAATCCAAGTAAGGCCTATGACTGGTACTTCAAACCTGGAGCTAAACCAGATGTACATGGAGTATGCATCGGAGTTAGAGGTGACACGCCCCACCATACAATTCGTCTGAACTCACCACTACAAGCAATCGCAATCCTAACGGAAGCCTCAATTCGCGTAACATTTATATCATTGTACATTCCCCCTAGAACCAACGAACAGGAACTTATCGAAAATATAACCAATTTACTCACTCAAGTAACAGAACCTGTCGTCCTGATGGGAGATTTCAATTCCCACAACCCCATTTGGGGTAGTCAAAAAGCGAATGTGAGAGGACATAATATTGCGAGTTTTGCTATCGACCATAATTTAATGATCTTAAACGATGGACAACACACTAGAATCGACGGCAGAACAGGGAATACAACAGCCATAGACCTGACGATGACTTCCAGGAAAATAGCTCATAAATTCATCTGGACAGTTGACAACGATTCCCGAGGCAGCGATCACTTCCCCGTCATACTGGCCTCCACACAACAGCGAATCTCGCTACGAAGACGCATACGATCGCTTGAAGAACAAGCTGATTGGAGCAAATACGAAGAGGAAATCCTCAAGCGCATCCCACCGAACAGTACACTGTCTGTGGAAGATTTCAACAGAGCGGTTTTGGAATCGGCAACAGCGAGCATCCCTCGTACTACTGGACAAGTAGGCCAGAAAGCAGCACCATGGTGGAGCTCAGATATTAAGGCACTTATCAAAGACCGAAGGAAGAAATTGAGGAAACTAAGGAAGCTTGAAGAAAACCACCCCGAAAAACAAACAGCATTGCAAGAATTCCAGGACGCTCGGTACAAATCTCGAATAGCGATTCAGAAAGCTAAACAACAAGCATGGAAGACTTTATGGGCAGTTTCAACCCGCAAACTCCTTCCACTGTAATGTGGCGCAAAGTAAATGCCTTTTGTGGAAAACGCACACACGCAACACCAGCTCTTAGAATAAAGGATACAATAATCGAAAACCCTAGCGAAATTGCAAATATATTAGGGGATTATTTTCAAAGTGTGTCAGAGAATAACAGCAAGCAACTTACAAGGAGGGCGAGCATGAAACTCCGCAGCAAACAACATCTAGCGACAACCAGATGATAAGGATGACTTCAATCAAGACTTCCAACTACAAGAATTGCTATGGGCGATAGACAGAAGCAGAGGTAAATCAGTCGGCATCGATGAAATAAGTTCCGCGATGCTTAAACATCTACCGTTTCATGCTAAACTGGTGCTTTTGAATCTGCTAAATTCAGTTTGGAAAACTGGCTTGATCCCAAGTTTGTGGAAAGAAGGTGTGACTATACCTATTCCAAAAACAGGAAAAGACCCCAAAGAGCTGTGCAACCAAAGGCCAATCACTCTTTTGAGTTGCGTCGGTAAGACCCTAGAACGAATGGTTAACCGTCGTTTGGTAGAATTGTTGGAGAACCGTAAGCTTTTGGATAACCGTCAATATGGTTTCCGCCGAGGACGGGGACTGGAACGTTATTTAATCGACCTAGAACACCAAATTGATCTAGCATTCAAATCAAATAAACACTGTGAAGCCGCTCTTCTGGACATCTCGAAAGCCTATGACACAGCAAAGAAAGAACCGATACTACTTGCCCTTACAAAAAGTGGCATTAAAGGACGAATGCTAAATTTCATACAAGACTTCCTGGATAACCGAAACTTCAAAGTAGCAGTCGGCGATAGTTTTTCGGACACGAAAGTTCAGGCAGTTGGCGTCCCACAAGGATCAGTGCTCTCTGTAACCTTGTTCCTAGTTGCGATCAACTCAATTTTCAAGGTCATACCGGAAAACGTCATGATCTTTCTTTATGCGGATGACATCTTATTACTAGCTATGGGAGCACCTGTCAGCACTAGAAAAAAAAAATACAAAATGCAGTTAAACTAGTCTCCGATTGGGCTACTAATACTAGCTTCTCATTAGCAGCAGCAAAGTCGTGCACTTTACATATGTGCAGAAAACATAAACACAGACAAGTTCCAATAGTGAGAATCAACCAAGAAACAATACCGAAAGTGACCAGTGCACGGATATTGGGAGTAACTTTCACTAAACGATTGAACTTTGAAGCGCACCTGGGGGAGTTGCGAAAGGCTGCATCCAATCAGATTAATTTTTTAAAACTAATTGGAGGAAGACTGAAAAGCGGTAACAGGCAAACATTGTTTAATTTGTATAAAGCGCTAGTAATTCCCAAAATCACGTACGGAATCAGCGTTTATAGTCGCAGTGGAAATAGCGCTACAAATATACCACAACCAACCCATAACACAGGCATACGAACAATTACTGGAGCGTTCAGGAGTAGCCCTTTAAGATCAATTTTCGCAGAGTCAGGAGAGTTACCATGGGAATATATCGTAACACAAAACTTGACTTCCAGAGCGATACGGTATCTGGAGAAGAACACCGGTACTGCATACACTACCGAAACAGAACAGAACATACCTGCAATCGAGCGAGCCAAGACGGAGTTTTATAAAATAACAAACCAAGATTTTCCTGCTATAGCACAGATGATCAGAGTCGGGGGTCGGCCTTGGAACCAACAAACACCTGCAGTAGACTGGTTCATCAAAAATAATTTCAAAGTAGGTCAATCAAAAGATGCAGCCAAGGCTCTGTTCTTAAGCAGAGTAAAAGATAAATATTCACATTTCCACAAAATCTATACGGACGGATCCGTCGATGCCCATAGTCAAGTAGGATGTGGGGTTACAGATGGGTTAACAAACATTGCATACAAACTTCCCAGCCAATGCACAATATTTTCAGCTGAAGCTATGGCGATTCTCATTGCTATAACCCAAATAGCGAACAATTCAGTACGATCAGTAATATTTACTGATTCGGCCTGTGTTATATCAGCAGTGGAAACGGGAAAATCCAACCACCCTTGGATTCAGCAAATAGAAAAAGAAATGCTCAAACACTGTATCACACTATGCTGGGTACCAGGACATTGCAAAATCCCCGGAAACGAGAAAGCAGACCAACTTGCAGCCAAAGGTAGAACAGAAGAGTTAGCAGCCCGTCTAGTACCGGCCAGCGACATCATCAAATGGGTTAAACAGGAAATTAGATCAAGCTGGGAAAACATTTGGTTTAAAGAACGTTGCACTTTCCTTCGTAAAATCAAATCTTCCACGTCCTCATGGAAAGACAGAGCTAACCCAACGGAACGGAGAGCGCTATCGAGACTACGCATCGGGCACACAAGATTGACACATTCGCATCTATTCAGTAAACAACCACCCGAGCAATGTGAAACCTGCGGGGTTCAATTAACTGTAGAACACTTGATTATTGAGTGCCGGAAATATGCCCAAGAACGACGAGACTCCAACATTTCTAACAGCATCGAAGAAACTTTGAATAACGACCAGAACAGCGAAGATAAATTAATGAATTTTTTAAAATGTACAAAATTGATTATTCAAATTTAATGTAATTACTCTAGGCATCAGGGACGAATGACAACAAAGTTAAAGTCCCCACAAATAAAACTATCCTATCCTATTCAAACTTGTATGATAAAAAAGTTACATTATACGGCGAGATTCGGCAAAGTTTCTGAAGCAGTATTACAAAACCAGATTCCAGCTATCCGAAAAACATAAGAACTCTTCCGATCTGGTCCGATCCACAAATTCCAAGCGATTTGAAAATATTGAAATTTTTAGCAATTTGAAGTACACCGAAATGCTGTAGGGCCAAATACTATGTAAATATGCTCAAGCGTCCTTTTTCTTCCCCCTTTTCCACTGATCAACTGGAAAAACGAATGTATTCACAAAGATCACCTCGAAATTACTAGTATTCGAAAGGATTTAGAAAATTGACCTCTGCACTGGTAGGTGGATAGATGCCACATTATTCCCAAAACTTATTATTGTCTATTTTTGTTCTAATTAAGGCATAATAAAAGCAATAGCAAGAACAAATCATTTTGGCCAGGATTTGACCCCAGTTACTCCTCTGTGCGTCGCTCCACTACTCTCCCCACTGGGGGGAGACCTCATCAAACCACCTTTAGCAAAGGGGTTTGGCACCTCCGAGTGTTTGTTTTTATTATTTTTCACGTCGCTCATTGATCCCACGAGTCGCGCGAGAAAGAAAGGTCCGCCACGCCAGAGCTCAGCAGTAACGTGGTAAGGGACACTTACTGTGGGGCTTGCCCAGGCACCCCACAGGCTCCGTTAACGATCGAGCATCTTTTTCACCCCCTCGATCACTCATCCCTCGGTACGGGTCGCTTCACGCCTTGGACTTGGGGTTATGACCTTTTTTGCTTTACGTGGTGACCGCGGCCCAGATCATCACAACGATTCTCCTTTACCAGGGCTTTGGACCTGTAGCTCTGGTTCTCAATAGTTCCAAGTACGTAGGTTATTACAGACATGCTACTATTGAGATCCATCATTCGCTAGCGGAGTCGAAAATGTCTGTTTCATTCGCTAGCGGAGTCGAAAATGTCTGTGTGTATGTATGTGTGTATGTGGAAAAAAAATGTCACCTCTGTTTCTCAGAGATGGCTGGACCGATTTACACAAACTTACAACACAAACAAATGAAAGGTACAACCTTCCCATCGGCTGCAATTGAATTTTTCATTGATTCGACTTCCGGTTCCGGAGTTATAGGTGGAAGAGTGCGACCACGCAGCAAATTCCCTTATAAACTGAAATGAAAAATTCTCAAAGGAGGGAGTAAGGGAAGATTTCAAATGACTTTAAAATACATAAAACGTTGAGATTTGATATTGAACATAACCAGCCATGGAATTGTAGTTTGGACAAATGAGAAAGGCACAATTGCACCACTAGGTGGATTAAAACAGGTTTTTAAATTTCCTAATGTTTTACTCAAAGCTGAATCAATTTGATTAAATTATTCTATTAATTTTATTTATATTAATCATTCTACTCATTTTATAATTTTGATAACTTTTTATCCAATTTTTACTTAAATAATTTTTGATTTCATTTGTCTTTTTTCTTTTTATTTTGACTATGTAGTCACATTTTCTTTTTTACATTTTAACGACATTCAATTAGCTAGAGATTACTGGATAGAGAAAGTTATGAAAATTTAGAGCTTGAGTACTATGTACTCAAGTGAGCGCAAGGATGTGAAATATACAGATCGGAAAACTAGAAGTGACAGGGACATTAGAACAGGCTTAATGCCTTACGGGCTTACCTTTCGTCTTCTGTTGATGGGGTTCGAGCTTAGGCAGCATAACTACGAATAACTCAAGTCCACAGCATGTATCCTGTCTGTCTTTATCAGGAGACATACTGTGGACCTGATTGATTCTTAGTTATGCTGCCTAAGCTCGACCCCCATCAGCAGAAGACAAAAGCTAAGCCCGTAAGGTATTAAGCCTGTTGTAATGACCCAGCCACTTCTAGATTTCATGTGTTTTATTGATTTTCTATAATTTATTAATTTAATTCGAAGTACTATTCGTGCCGAATTCGAAACTGTGTTCATCCCTCCCTCATATGTCTTGTGCCTTTCTTCTTTCTCCAAACTATGATTCCATGGCTGGTTATGTTCGTTTTAATTGGAAGTGTCTGGTACATTCTTAGTACACTTTGCATCTACACACAATGGCTCGCCAGCCACGAACCTGATGAGCTACGTGTCGACAGTGAAACAGTTGAAACAAAAAATATCATACTTAATTTGCCCAATCAGAATTAGTTCAATGTTGCCTTCCTGCTTACTAATTTTGTCATGCGAGGGTGGGTGTGTGAGGAGGGTGAAAAACCCACGAAATAACCACTCCCCAGCTTAATTTGGGATGCCTTGTGATATAGCGGTGGTATAAAGCTGCTGGGGTTGAGAGGGGAAGGGGTATGAGTGATGGATGGGGTGGTGGTCTGAGGGGTGAACTAAGGGGAATTTAAAGGGGCGGTAACCAGTGAGGGGGAGTGGGTGTAACCCCTCTCTGTACACACCTGTTAAAACCTAGAAACCTTATGTCGGTCGAAAAAAATGGCCCTCCGGGGCTGTTAAGTTCACGATTTTCAGAGTGATTGCATATCCTTCTGTGTGGTCGCACTCTTAAGCTCGTAGCTCCGAAACCGGAAGTCGGATCAACTAAGAATTCAATAGCAGCTTATGAGAGCGTTACATCGTTCATTGGAAACTAAGTTTGAGCAATTTGGGTCAGCCATCTCTGAGAAAAGTGAGTGATATTCGAACCTCGGATAGCAAGTTGGTGTTTGGAGCAATTGCATACCCTTTCTATATCAGGCATAAAGTTCGAAAGGTTCTGGTCAAAAAGCCGTCTTTCTCATCGTTCCGTATACGAATAGGTAATAGTCGTTGGCTCAAGTGCTTGTGGAAGGTTTTACGCCTCCGAAGTGGAATTCCGCCATTCGAACGGATTACACTTTATTTGTCCTCGTGCAATCAAATGACACTTCTGAGTATTTTATTATTGATTTGGGAGGGTTGCCACGAGGGAGAAATAAAAACGTGAAATATAAAATTGTGATTGTTTTTCCTTATCTATCTTCACTTGAAGTTTTTGCTATTGGTACTATGGAAAAATATGAGGAAAAAAATATATCAAATGCCACAACTTTTGAAGTAACTCTCACATAGTTACAATGTATATCTTTTTTTAAAGAAACATCCTTGGCATTGCAGTGGAAAAATTTCCGTTTCTTGAAAATGACGAAAAGTTTTGGGACATTTTATCACAAAAATCTCATATTTCTTAAACCTATTCGGCTCTACGATACAAATCATACATATTTTGCAAGTTTTCTTAAGTGAAAAATACTCTAACTTGTTATTTTCGAAAATCATGATCCGATTGTAAATCCTCATGAAAATAGAATTAGTATAAACAAGCCGTCTGGACCAAAACTTTGCCATTAGTTTCTAGCTAAGAAAATTAGAGATGCTACAGTAATTAAAATGGAGCAGCCAATCACTGGATGGAACAGGATTTGATAGAAAAAATCGCGCCCCTGCATCACAAAATAAAGTCACTCCATAATAGCTAGGTTAGGAACCATACCATATTATTTCTTTCTTCCATAGTTGAAATTTTGCAGCAGTGTCTGCTTCGGGCTTCCTGTATGTAACCGTCACTGGCGTCAACACCATGTTATTAACATTTCCACTCTCTTGATTTCATAGTTTCATAGTTGGCAGTGAAATAAAAGCCTTTAATTTTTTCCTCGTTTGAAGCTCACCAATCCCTACTGAAACTTCATGAGCAGACACCACCTCGGAACTATTCCCAGCATTTTCTGTCATCAAATGTCGTCCTTGTTCCACAAAGTCCAAAGTAGAGAAGTGAAATGCAGTCGACGAAATCCTGGCGTTTACTGCATCGAATCCAGGCTTCACATTTCATGTGATGCAAAGGAAAAAAGTTTGCTCCAGCAGAACGAAACATCAATCGCTTTCGCTTGGCCGAAAAAAATCAACAGTTGCGAGAAGTCATGCTGAAAAGGTGTTGAGTGTTGGTTGGCTCGGTTAGGTGAGAAGCGTGGCATGGCAATATAAAAGCGTATTCCGGCAAAGAAAAACTTCTTAGCCGCTTCTGGTTACCGTGCACCTAGCACCGTAACGAAGAGCGTCGTCAAACTCATTCAAGCGAGAGTAAATGTAGCAAGCAATTGTACTTTATTCTGTCAAGTCAAGTACTTCTCGAGAGGAGACGCAAAAGAGCCAGAGTAAAGCGATTCGGTTGCCTTTGACATACTGAAGTCAAACCGAACATCAACTCGGGCTCAACAGTTGACTTGCCGGCAACTGCTTCCAGACGGATCTGGCAAGAATATGAATATAGTTCTACTTGCTAAACAATATAAAAGTCGCTGCTATCTTTATGAATGCCGTCCGACCAGAGGCAGACCATCTTCATCGCAATCTGACCTGCCTGCACCTAGCAGTATATAACCCGCCTTTCAGTCTACACCTTGCACTCGGTAGCACCGTACGTACATGCAATTACGTTGCAACGTTCGTTGTGCGAATTTAGGTTTGCAGTATGCCCCATAGTAGTCGTGCCTTTCCACTACCAAGATCCTTAACAGGATAATTCATCGACATAGCACACAACGGCAGTGAAAACGGTACGATTTATCAGTTCATGAAGCCTCTGTTGCCCCATGACCAAGATACATACGGAAATGGATCATCGCTAGCATCAGGTTGCGTGTGTGAGGGTAAACAAATAATTTGCATTTTATTTAGATATTCTTCCTCGTCGCTGGCTGCAGGATCTGCAATGGGATAAACCCATAGGATTCCTCAAAAAATCTCTATAAACTATACGATAGCGCCACGAATGCACTGCAGAAGCTGTTGTTATTCGAAAAAAATCTATGAAACGTTATTTCTATCTGCATATTCCATATAAAACGCCGGCTGGAAAATTTTCACTGGGTACACGTGATATTTATTTGAATGGAAATTGCTTTCGCACGAAACACTAGTGAGCTACTGTGTTCTGGAGCTATGTACTATGCTTCTTGTGTAGCGTCGAAAATCTATCTTACTTGAAATAAAACTGCAACTTTCAATAAATTAGACTTTTGCATCCTTTATATAGAAATCTGTTTCATAATCTAAATTGTCTTTCTAATACTCAATAAGCTTTAACCCGACCAAGCACACTTTTTACGCATACGGTAATTGTGAATGTCGGCTTGAGAATAACCCTGTTCAACAAAAGAAAACCAACTGGGGTGTGTGTGGCGATCGCATATTGTTTTTCAGAAAGCAGATGGAAAATGATGAAACATAACTTTTTAAATTTGTCTCCAGTTGGTTAGGATCGATTTTCAGGATTATTTTTTTTTTTTATTTTATCAGCTATTTAAATTGAAAACGTAGTTTAAGTCGCTATTTTTGGTGTACATTTGAGTTGAATGGCGTAATGACACATTTCACGCACTTCTATCGCTTATCTCATGAAAATAAATCTACTAATATAAGAAAAAGTTCTTCTGAAATATGTTGGTATAGGTTTAAGGCCCCCAAATCATAGATATATAGAAATTTTGTAAAAGAATTTATTAACGGTCGTCAATGAAAACCAGTAATGCATTTATGACTCGTTTTCAATAATTGAATTGATTTTTCCCTATCACACCTGTTGGTTTTGCAAGAAAATTAATTTGGAGTTATCTTAAATGCCATTTTATTCTTTACATATTGTACAAAGATTTTGTCTTTGGATGTATATTTATTGAGTGAATGGAACGCAGGAAAAAAGGGGGGGGCAAAAATTGACCACTTCTGCGTTGTCCCCTACCGCAAAAATCATGCCTTTTTAAATTTTTCGCGAAAGCAAAGCACGCTATCTGTGACATTTTTTTTAGAAACCAGTAGTACTCATCAATACCTTTCTAAAAGTGTGCTATTTGTATATAACAAGCTTTGAAATCGTTCTCTTACAGGGGTGCACCGAAGTATTGTCCCCAAACGCTTTTTGTTACAGTACGATAAATCCCTCTGCAGAGTTACTTTGAGAGTCTACAGAACAGAATATAGACATAAACGATATAACCAACCTATTTCAGCAATAGCACAGCAATGCAGTGGTATGAGGGGCCTCAGGGGCGGCGAGAGTGGGGACGCTGGGGTGGCCATTAGGGGGATGTATCGAATAACGATAAATAATCGAGTTTTAATTACATATTTCAATAAATAAACTATGTAAGGATAAATCAACAATTTCAGAACAGAGTTCGAAATGATTCCAAAAATATAGAATTTAAAGCATTAGAATGCCAAACAAGTATAAGCGCGCAAGGACGAATGTGGTTATAGGGAATGATACTCACCCGTCCTCCTTTAATATTCTTTCGAATTGACGGGATAATTATTGACCACTTGGAATAAACCACGATTTGTCATTTCGGAATTGATTTTTTTCTACATGAACCAAACATCATAGTTTAAAGCAGATTTATAAGGTTTTTGTAGCACGTTAAAGTCAAAAATTTTTCCTGAGAATACGCATTTTTCAGAATTCGCAAATGAAAGATACAATTTAATAAAATTCTCCATTTTTCCATCATTTAGGTGATTCAATGACAAGTCGCACAGCTGATTCATTGGATCGCTATTGTGTGAATTTTTTAACGATTTTTTTGTACTGTAATATATCTAAATTTTCAAAAATCCGGGTCTTTTCCTTCTTTTCCAAAATTGCGTAAAACGGCTACATTTTGAATAATTTCCGCAATCATCACTATTAAGTGTCGTCTTGCAGATCTATGAGTAGAAACGGTTGTACAAACGCCAGAGGCAGAACTGGAAGGGCGATATTGTCTTTCTAAATATTTACTTCAACCGTATTACTTGTATGGTTTTTGTATGGTTCACTCGGTGTAATATATTAATATAATAACTGCTTGGCTGAGTATGATCGTCTGAAAGCCTTACCTTTGTTGAGTTGCTTCAGAGTCACATTTGTTTATTTTTAAAGCAACAAGAAAATAAATATTGAACCACATTAATAACTTTTTTTTGATCTACCCTAATCAACAGTCAGTTTTATTTTCAAGATTTTAAAATGTTAAAATCAAAGTCAGTGCGCCAAAATTACTTAAAAAATCTTATTTTGTCAACAGCGATAAAAATTTGAGTCACCCTAATAAACAGTTTATTTTATTTCATAAATCAATTTGATAAATTATTTAAAATTCAGGAACATAAGTTTCTAACAGACATCATTGCAGTCTACAAACAAGAAAAATCAGCATGAAACAGTTTTCAAATCTCTGTAGATTATTTTCTTGTATTATATGTCAATGAAGTTAAAGATTGCGATCTTTTAAAATTGGATAAATGTTCGAAAAAAATTTCAGCGTTCAAGATCACCTAATTTAATAATGCTTGTCTTTAAAAGGTTTGGCAACTTCTAGAAGTTTTCCCATATAAAACAGTGCATACTCTGATATAATAATTTAAGTGATTAATTCTCATAGAGGTAATTATGGAAAATAAACTCTTCAAAAATATTAAGAGACTTGGTGCCTTCAGTATAGTTGTTGATAAACCTTTTAAACAATTTTGTTCTAAATATGAAGGCTTAAGGAATGCGGCATATCGAGATATAAATGAAAGTTTGTTCTCCTTAGTGAAGAGAAATTTAGGTAAAAACTATTTTTTCTGCACTACGGAGAAAATTGTTTAAAACAATCATTGCGAGTTGAGAACAATTAACCTATAACTAAATTAGTTATGGAATTTGCGTTTCGACTTTATCAGAAACTGACACTAACTTAGTGACAGGACTAAGCTAGCGCCGAATTGATGCTAGCTCCGAAAAACGGAAATACTTTTAGAATCTTTAAATATATCTTTTTATAAGCTTCGGAGACTCATACCTTGAATGCAATGTGAATTTATTGTTTATTAACTACAGAAAAGATTTATCAAATACAGTAATATTAGAATAACTTGTTGTAAAGGTTTTCTACTACTATATTTCGATACTCTGAATAGTCGACCAAGTTGTTTGAAATAGCATTTTCAAAAACTTTGCTGGAGACATTAAGTCTCGACCCAAACTTGCTTGAACAGTAAATTCTCCATAATTACTTCTAGGAGGATTAACTACCAAAATTATTTTATGAGAAGATGAACAGTTTTACGTTTTGAAATTCTCAATGTTACCTAACATCGAAATTTGGAAGTTTCTAATGATGGTGATCGTGACCGTTAAAAATTTATCGATCATTGATTTTATTTTTCTTTTTTATTCAAGCTCACAACTTGACAACGAGTCCTAGTACCTAGTACGCGAAATTTTAGTACGCCATTCAACTCAGCACTCAAATATACACCATTAATAGCCACTGACTTGACATATATTGAAATATTTATTAATTCCAATCCTGCTTAGAGGCTATTCATATAGTCTATAATACATCAAAAACCAAATTCTCATAAAAACCGATCCTGACCTGCTAGATGCAAATTGTGAACGTCATTTATCATCAACTTCCAAATAGTTTCCGAACTGTTATTTTTGTTATTAACCATATCGAATTTTTGTCTAAACTCTACGCAATCTAAAAAAAAATACATTTTCAGTAAATGTTGAAATGTATGCAAGTTTTCGATGAGTAAGTTTTTTTTATAGACAATTAACCTATTCAAACTTAGCTTCCCATTCGACAAATTGCCTCTAATCCATATTTTGGAGCATCTTTCCAAAAATGAGCTAATAATAATTCAGACAGTTATTTCATTTTAAATTGAAGTAATTTGACAATTATGGGATTTCGGCTAAGAGATAAGTTACAAGATCCCCTTCCCACAATTTTCCAAAAGTCAACTTAAAATGACGCTTTAAACACGGTTCTCAATGTAGTGATGGGAGAATATTTTTCCAAAAATATTTTGTGGAATATTTAATTAAAGTCGTCTGTATCAATTAATGTTTCCAATCCAATTAATTTTGGTTTGGGGGGGGGGGGGGGTTAACCCCCAAAATCCCCCTGGCTACGCCACTGCATTTAAAGTTTGATAGCTTCTTTTAACAAAGGCGGATTCACTAGCAGTCTTCGACAAAGTTGTAGACAATTAAATTGTCTCTGTTATTTTCACTTACAGTGATAATACGATGCATACAGTGCCACCTAGCGGCGAAATTGCAAGCTAGTGGGTTTTCTCCATGTAAATTGTCGAAAAATCTTATACAAACTTCAGACACGTGTGTCCGGTAGCTAGACTTGTCCGATTTGCTTCCATTTTGGAGCAAGTACTACTGGTGGGACTAGGAATCAACTCAGGCATGGGTCGATAGGGGTCATTTTTTCCTGTTTTTCTCTTCTATACCGGGCCATTCTGTGGTGTGCGGTGTGTCCTCTTCTTAATCCATATTAAATTGATTTCAAATTTCATTTGTCAAATACACATGAAGATGAAATATATCTGGTTTGGCATTTCATATCTTTATTTTGAGATATTTACTGGTTTAGAGGTAATATACATCGCTTTGTTTGAGCTTCAACAAACACTTCAGTCGGTAGGTTGAAAAATCAATATTTTGCTCTGTTGTCCCCTAACGCGACATTTGCACCTCTCAGAATGAAAGGACAACCTGAAAAACAACGAACCCATAACATTAACGTTGTGTTAGGACTTTTTAAGTATTCAATTAAGTTTTTTGAGCGTACATCGCTGCATTTTTCTAAACTACGAGCCGTTTACAGTTACATGATGCGCGCAAACGTTGTCCCCTAATGCTGGAATGTTTCTAATAGGATATTGTGTGAAAGGTAGCATTATGAAGTTGTACACCTTCAATGTCAAGAATACGAAAACAAATGCTCAAAACGATTTTTATGGTCGAAATTCTATACTTTCGAAACCGTCAACTTAAGAGGTTTACTATATTTTAAGAAGTTTTATTATATTATGCAAAGCATTTGTGTAAAAACAGTAATAAGTAGAAGTAATAATGGAGAATTATCTCTTTAAAAACATTATTTCGAGACTTGGCGTCTCCAACAAAGTCATTGAGAATAATACAATAGGATTGGGAAAATCGAGGCATTTAAAAACCAGTATTTTTGATACTAGAAATACAAAAACCGATAAAACCGGTAACTAGAAAGAGAATAAGTAAAACAAATGGTATTTACAATGCAGTCATTTACACCTTGGTTTGGTGCCAATTCATACTTTACTAACGAATCAATCGTTCAACACACGTTTGAGACGGAGAGAGGGAGTGTGAATGATAGTTGACGGTGAGACTATTTTTCTTATAATGCACGATATTTTGCTTCATTACATTTATATTATAAATAACTCAAATGACACTGTTTGGCATTATGACCAGTACAATTTACATCTTGCAATAAAAGTCAGGTTATGCTACCAGTCAATAAATTCATACGAACTATATGCGAAAGCTTTACCCTTACTGCTGGGTGGATTACATGGCGATCTGCGTGTTCATATACCGGCAAACATCAAACTCAAAATTGAACGCAGCGCTTTATATAAAAACCTCAACTGTGGAATATTTTTTCACTTCATCTCTCAAGTGAACTCACATATTATGTACTTTTTTAGAAACAAAATATTTGTGCAACCGAATTCCTTGAATTAGGTACGTAAATATGTTTTCGTATGATTAGAGGAAAATGTAACAAACTGTTTGCAGAATCAATTCTGTGATGCAGGATTGTACACATGCCACAAACTGGGCAAGCCCCACGTGCATCAAAGTAGATTTAATTTGAATTAGGTGCCTAGATTCAATCATCCACACAGTGACCGAAATTAATTTGATCAACCCTAATCGTGCTGATTGCGTTTCAACCCCGACAACGATCTGCTTCCAAGCCAATATTAACCGAGCAAATCGAAACAGTTGCTACGGATGCTGTTAATTGTGCTTTGGGGTAGCACCACAACAGATGTCAAAGGACACACCCTTGCCAGTTTCCGGGCAGTCTCTTTTGATAGTAAAATTTTCATAACCTGTACATTCAATTCTGTTCGCCAGTGAGTCGCCAGTCTTGAATTATGAATAATCATAACCCGTTTTCATAAGTTTCCAGCTCCAGTCCACAAGTGAATCGAATGGGTTTTACGAGGTAGGAAGTCGTTGAGAAGGTTAGTGCAATTGCCGTTGCTGATAAATCCGAAACTTTCCGTCTGCTTTGCAAACACCGTTTGTGCTTTCTACTTCCATTCCATACCGTAACCGCTGAGCAAGTTTGACAAGGCAGTAAATTAGAACTTTTTCCATCAATTATGCAACAGTTTCCATCGTCTTTGCCGGTCAGTGTCACACTCACGCTGACCGTAGATATAAACCAATTCAATTAATATAATGTGGTGCAAAGATTTATGTGGTTCAGGAGAACGGGTGACGCTAACTTTATCCAATTTCAATATTTAATTGAATTTTCAAGTTTTTCGCCACTCTTGGCTCCGTTATCGGATGTTGGATATGTGCTAGTGCCTAGTTGATTTAGATGCGGATTTGATGAATATATGGAAGTGGAATATTTGAACGGTTCCTAGATGCAAGGCTAACGGATTATTATATTGAAGTCAAGCAAGCAAAAATCGGAAGCTAACGACAGATAAACAATTTATCAGATTACGCTGCAATCAGCATATTCTCTTAGTCTCAATGTTGTTACACCTTCGATTACAGATTTACGTTCCATTTACTTTGCAGATTCGATTAGGACGACAAAGACATAAAAACATATGTTGCCACTTCCGTACATCTAGGGCTATCAAGAGCCGGGTCATAAATTACTGACTTTTACAACCTGGTTATTTAAGTTATAATTGTGCACATTGTATAGATTCAACACTTTACAGTGTCGTAGCCAGAAATATGGTTTGGAGGGGCTTTGAGAAAAATCGTAGATTTTCTAAAAATGGCACAAATCCCCGACTATGTACGGGGAACGTGCCATTTGAGCCAATATATTCTGATTCCTGATTCCAACTTCATATCTTCATAGATATCATAGATAACTTTTTTAGTAAATGAAATAAAGTTAAAGAATATACACTGTTCGAAAACTTCTCTTAACGTCATGATCACATAATTTCGAAACCGGCAACTTCGAAGGTTGGTCGTCAAATAGTGAATATTTCCCAATGCTCACATATCTCATGCTTTCCTGTTCGTCTATTTATAACATTGGGTGCTACCGCCTTCTGGAATTGTACTGAAATGAGAAGAAGCGAGCAAGCTTGAGCCCTATAACCTTACCGTTGGTAAAGGGCGAACACGAAATTATTGCGACACCGAAAATATCATGCCAATTTTCTTATAATGTTTAAAATCAAACCAAAATTTTAGGGTAGTTTTATACATATATTTACTTCAAAAATCAAAAGAAAAGTTAATCGATGGAGCCTTGAGTGCAAAATTGAACGCATTTTCTCTTGATGCCCTCCATCAAAGTCTTTACAGTGTCATTCGGTACCGGTTTCTCAGTTTATTCCATTTTCTTAACATGTCCTTCTCGTCTTTGACTGTCTTCTTGCTCTTCCGAAGCTCCCGCTTCATCATTGCGCAGTACTGCTCCACCGGGCGCAGCTCCGGACAGTTTAGCGGATTCATGTCCTTTGGAACAAAATGGACAGAATTGGCCTCATACCACTCCAGGACACTTTTGGAATAGTGGCATGATGCCAAATCTGGCCAAAATAGCGGAGCTTCGTCGTGCTGCTGCAAGAACGGCAAAAGGCGCTTCTCGAGGCACTCAGATTTGTAGATCTCGCCATTTACTGTGTCCTACGTCACGAAAGGCTCACTCCTCAGTCCGCAAGAGCAGATGGCCTGCCAAATGAGATATTTGGAGGCAAACTTCGACATTTTCTTCTTCATAAATTTGTCGTCCACATAGAACTTGCTCTTGCCGGTGAAAAACTCCAGCCCCGGAATTTGCTTAAAATCGGCTTTTATATACGTTTCGTCGTCCATCACACAGCAGCCATATTTTGTTAGCATCTTCTCGTAGAGCTTCCGTACCCGAGTTTTAGCCGTCGATTGTTGCCGCTCATCGCGGTTGGGAAGTTCTGTACCTGGTATGTATGTAGTCCAGCTCTCTTCTTTGCATTCTGGACGTAGCTCTGCGACATGCCGATCTTTTTAGCCAAAGCACGGATTGAGACGTAGGGATTTGCTTTAATCATCCGCTTCACCTTTCCCTCCGTCTTTTTGTTCTCCGGTCCCGGTTTTCTTCCAGCTCCTTTGCCGTGGTCCAACGTCAACGCTCCTGGAACCGCTTCAACACTCTGGAGACGGTTGAATGGTAAATGTTCAACATTTTTCCCAACTGCCGGTACGACAGGTCAGGAAATTCCAGGTGTTTGGAAAGAATTTGTTCTCTCGACTCGCGTTGGTTCACCTCCATTTTCGTTGAATCGAAAAACACGACTTCGAGTTTGACAGCATGTAAACAATACACATCAATGAGAATGTGTGCAAAATCTAGTTGATTTTTACCCAATGGTAAAAAAGTTATGCCCTGTTGAATGTGTCGCAATAATTTCGTGTTCGCCCTTTAGAACTAAATACTTGTCGTTTGCATCAAGCTTGGGCTCAAGCCCAAGAAGCGGCCAAGTGAACATCACGCTAATCTCTTCCTGACTGACGACAAGCTGAAAACGCACAAATTCGAAGCCATACACACCAAAAAATAATGAAATTTAAACGACATGTAAATCAATACGAATGTAAACATACAACGATTGAATCAAAAATTTGATTGAAAATTACGTTGAAATCAATTGCATCAATCAAACAGCATACAATTTTACACTTTCATTCATGTAATATTACATGTCATCCATTTTACAGCACTATTCGAGTAAAAATGCATTGAAGTGCATTGGTTTTCCGTTTAAAGAAACTGTAATTTTCAATCCACGTGTAAAATTATAATAAAATTAGATGAAGAAAGCACGACAAGTCGTGTGTATTTGTGGTGGAACTTAATTTTACATTTATATTCATACTCCACATATGTGCATGAAAATAAACTTAAAATTACAAAATATTTTTTTCTGTGCAGCATTGCAGAAACTTTGCTTAACGAGGCAGAAGGTGCGGAAAATCGAGCACATTCTATCAGAGTGACGGCATAACAATCGAACCGCGAATCAGCTATAGTGTGCTAGGCAAGGTACGCCGACGCATGATCAAGTGGTAGGCGATCAGCGAAAGGATCTGTGTAGTGTGAATCAAAGGCCATTTCTTCAACTACAGCATCGTAAACGTGCACTGTCCTCACGATGCGAGACCCGAGGACGAGAAAGATGGATTTTACACGCAACTGGAGCGTGTCTATGCCCGCAGCGGAATGTCGCACCGAACAGTCTGTACACCGTTATATTTGACAAGGTCCAACAATATGTGAACTTCGCAGCCTTCCGCGGAATAGCACTCCGAAGCTCCAGCATCCTCCGCAAAGGTGTCAACAAGGCCACCTGGAGATCTCCTGATCAATAAACTGAGAACCAAAACGACCCCGTTCTAATCAACGGGAATTTCTTCTCCAACATCACAAAAGTGTACACCTACCGCAGTGCGAATAAAGATTCAGACTACTACCTGGTAGCAAACTGCATGCGCTTAAAACTGTCGATGGTGTACAATACTCGTTGAGCACGATACCCGAGGCTCACCAGTGAGCAGTTATGAGACGATCGTGATGCTGAGGAATATGCACAGCAATTGGAGACAGCACTACAAACAGAAAAGCAGCTAGGCGCATCGACTCTTGAGAATGGCTGGAGCCAGTGGCGGATCCAGCGGGAGGGTCCTGGGGGTCCGGACCCCCTCCGAAATATTTTTACTTGCAAGAAAATTTTAAATTTAAATTTAAAATTTTTAAAATCTAAATTTCAGACCCCTCCCGAAATTTTTTTCTGGATCCGCCCCTGGCTGGAGCAGCACACAAACTGTCATAGGTAGCACTGCCGAAACCGTGCTAGGTGCGAGATCTTAGAATGGAGAAAATAACCGGTTTGATGGAGGAAATAACCGGTTTGATGGAGGAAATAACCGGTTTGATGGGTAGTTGAGGAGAATATTGCAGCAATGGCGGAGATGCTGTAGCACAGTACGAGAGTGAACGAGAAACCAGAATCGTAGCAATTCTGTTTTGCGTGGGAGGGGGCAGAGGGCATTTTTTACAATTAGCTAGAGACTAGAAGATATAAAGTATTTTTAATATTAAGAGCCATAGTACTCAAAGAAGAGCGAGACTGTCCTGACTCCTGTGGTAGAAGACAAAGGGTTAAGTCGTCGGGAAATTCTAAGCTTGCTCATATGACCTATCCCACGCTTTTTTAAACTTTCTTGCTACAGTCTCGCTCGTTACAACGTAAAAATAAAACATTGACTCACTCTTAGTCGATAAATAAAAGGAAAAAATAGAACCATTGCCAGAAAACCCACTCCTTGAAATGGCTAAGGCCTTACACTCTTATTACCAAATGAGCCACGAGAAGTCCGATTTCAGCGAAGGTCTACCGGATATCGGGGAAGTCACTAGCTTTTGTGGCAGTGTGTGGGAGGCCCTCGTATAACATCGCGAAAGGCAACCATGGCTAAGTTGCGAGGAAGAATGGACGGAGAAATTGACGAGATGTTGGCTGTCGCCGTCGAAACCAATGCGGTACGCGAGGCTATGCAGTACCTTTGAAATTGGGCGGCACTTGGACCAGATGGTGTCCAAAAGTTTTAGTACAAGAAGCTGACCGTTGTTCATCTCACGATGGCTGTATGTTTCAACAGGGCGTTACGCGAACCACGATTATTGCTGGATTTCATTACCCGTGGTACCACAATTATACTCTCCAAGGACAGCAGCACGTCCAACCTAACAAACTGCAGACCAATTTCCTGTCTAGCAAGTCTGCACATGGTCATGAATACCTTCATCACGAAGTACGTATGGGCCTACTGTGAGAAGAATAGCATCCTAACAGAGTAGCAGAAGGGATGCAAGAAAAACAAACATGACTGCAAAGATAAGCCATCATCGATGCAATCATTGTTGGACAAGCCATGTGTAACCAACGCACAGTGATCACCTTCCATACAAAAGTCGGACAAAACCTCAAAAGTGGCCCGAATTTGATGAAAACTTCACATTAGGGTAAAATTTTTAATTTTAAATCCTCAAAATTTTGGCACTTAGTGTGGTTCGAAAATTCAACATTTACGAATATAAAGTGCAATATTTCCGAAAATTCATTTTCAAAAAATTTGGTGCGGTGATTTTTTTAGCAGAATACACATTTTTTCAATTGTTGATAATGATAAGACACATTGCGAACCCTGGGTAGTCAAAGGCTACCATGCGTCTCCTTCAGATGTATCATCAAAAACACCTTTTTTCATACCTCGGGGCAGAAAGGGGCAAAACAAGATATTCATTTTCGGAAAATCACTAATTTTCAAGTATAATGAACAACAAGCGATCTTTCCGAACCATTTCAAAAAAAGTACAGTCACTTTGAACATTATAACCTTAAACTATTGCTCGATTTATTATTTGCTTTTCATGTCTGAGCGAGAGGAAAGGCTTGTATCGACTAAATCGAATGGCAGCTATAATTCCAATGAATAACCTTTCAAATGAAATCAGTTTGACCCCAATCGGAATCTTAACTAAAAAGATTTATTCATTTGAATACTTAGGTTTGAAAATAGTTTTAGTCAGAATTCATCATCTATTTCACCTTTGAAGTTCTGTAAAAAAATTGAACTCTCGTCTTCGGGACATAATATTTTGAAAAGACTCTATTCATCCTGTTAAAAAACAGAGAAAAATGTTAAATCACGAAAAATCTAAAATAAATTTTTGAGGTTTTGTCCGACTAGGCGACACTGTGCAACGGAACCTTAGTATGGCCTGTATCCATTACAAGGGGGAATTATACTCCATACCGCACTCGTTCTTCATCAAGGTATTGGTGCTGCATAAAGTTGATCCGGTAGTCGTGACGTTCCCGCGGCAAGCGATGGAAAGGGGGACGACAACATGGCAGTTCTGAAAGACGGTGTTGTGGTCTAGAAGGTTCCTTATTTTGAGGGGGAATTCCTTTAGACCGCTCAGTAGGACACTCAATCGAAACGGACATGGCTATCAGATAAGGTAGCTCACCGGAAAATGTGACCCATACCTTCTACATACACGATCTCAAGATCTATGCTGAGTCGACGGAACGACTGGGTGTAGTCATCAAACCATTCGAATGGATTAGTGGCGACATCGGCATGGCGTTTGGCCTAAACAAATGTCGATCTGTTCAGCTACTACCTGCGCGATTGGTCGATGAAGACGAGACGATTCGGGACATAGTACGTGGCGAATCGTATAAATATCCCCGGGATTCGCCACACCGGCATTAAGCTTAAGCTTCCAGATAAGTTCTTGAGTCGAATGAACTGTGTCTTGAAGTCTTTTCTGAACGCGGAAAACAAGGTCACAGCAAACAATTTGCTGTTCCCGCGTTGACCCACATTTTCGGCGTCATCAAATGGAGCCGGACTGACCTGGAAGATCTTGAGTGAAAATTGAGGAAGGTGTTAGGTGACAAACGGGACTGCGTCATCCCCAGTTAGCGATGGAGAGATTCACATTGCCACGGAATGAAGGGGGACAACAAATAGTCGACATCCAGGCACTATGAGTAGCGCAGGTGCCACAATTGCAAGTATAGTTTGTGTAAAATGCCAATCGACATGGAGTATATCTTGCAGTTTGTGCTGCGGACCGCAACTATAGCGCACTTTGCCTAAAGCAAGCGAACTACAACCTTAACTGCAATCTGCAGATTGCCGAGTAGACGCAGAAAGCTGTGCACGGTGCCTACTCCCACCAATGGGAGCAACCATACGTCGACAAGGCTGCATCGAACCTGTGACTCAAGCGAGGTTAACTATCTTTAGTGATCGAGGTCGACATGAAAGCTATCCAGGACAGGATAATGCCGACGAAGAATGGCAGAAGGTACGTTTGGCACCAAGACGTCGAGCATATATGCCGAATGTGTCATTCGCCGCTCGTGATCATCGACCATTATGGTAGGTTGCCGTGCATTAGCCAACGAAGCCTATACCGATCGTCACAACAGCATTACTAAGATTTTTCACAAGCAATGGGCGCTGCAACATGGTTTTTTGGAAGAGATTATACCGAACTATCGTTATCTGTATGTGCATGTTCTGGAAAATGCCCTTTCAAGCAGCACTGGGATCGCATTATTCCATCGGACCAATTCCTACACCAGAACCGCTCAAATATGCCAAGGGACGACGCCAAGTCATCATAATCGAAATTGGAAAACAATCTGTAAGATACTCACGGTGGAAAAATTGCCAGATAACGCCCACTGGCCGTACATTTGAACTAAATTTGAAGTTTGGATAAGGTTCCGAGAATTGTTCCCATTGTGGTTTCCGTCACTGGAGTCGTTCCCAGAAAGCTAATGGAGGCGCTGAGGGAGCGGAAGTTGGAAAAGGAGCTGGCTGCTGTCCAGAAGATGGTGATACTGAGCACCGGCATATTGCGCGCACGAAAGTCACTCACTGATAGCGTTTTCGAGTGAACTCTGAGCACGGTTTCAGATTCATTTCTGAGCAGGTTTCAGTAGCTAGTATTAACGAAATCCGCTCTCAGAGCGATCTGAGAATGTTCATTCGAAAGCGAAACAAATTTTATCGTCGCAAATAGTAACAACTAAACGCGGCGCATTATGGAATGGGAAAAATACATTCGAAATTCACTCCACTGCATTCATCTTCTGATACATCTCATGCTTCCAATTGCTGTGTTTGTCTCACGAAATGAACGCCAGGAAGTATACACTGAGCTTGTCGCAAAGCTCATTTGCAAAAGCAGCTGTGCGGCACTCAAGTGACTTCCGTTCATTCTAAGTCGGTGAGCCTCTCATTCTCTCAATATTTTCTAAGAAATCTTGAGCGTTTTTTCAAAACGTCATATCTGCAATAAGTTACTCTCTTTGTTTACTTTCTCTTTCGATTTTTACGGCGTCACTATAACACTTTTCACTTATTTTACAGTACAGATCGAAAGACGGTGGTTTTAACTAGCATATTATGCGAAGAGCTGAGGAATAAATGTTAAAGTGGCTGAATTATTAACAGAAGAAAAAGTAAACAAAGAGAGTAACTCATTGCAGATATGACGTTTTGAAAAAACGCTCAAGAAATATGTTTGGGTGTGAGTGAATCAGATTGGAATAGTATTGTTTTGGTTTGCGAGCCACTCGATGAGTCTCATCTTGATTCAATCATCATATTCAATCATTGAATCGTTCAATCGGTTCTCTATCCCTTGTAGAGGTAATACATGGAAAGATTTATGGTTAGAACTGCAAAGGTAAAATAGCTCAAGAGGGAGGATGCGTAAGCTTATCGTTTAATAGCTAGCGTGACCTACCAGTTACTGACTTAATTCTTCTGTATCATGTTGAAGTGTTATTATTATTAAGTGTATTTTATCAATCTATTTATCTTTTGTACACTTAAAATATTATCGTTACAGTTAAAAACTGGAAAATGTAACCAGCGACAATTTTTTCTCTTGTTCAATGCTAATTCATGACGTTGGGAGTTTTGTGCATTATAGCGCATAATTATATGAAAAATTCGCACTACTTCCGACGTGATTGTTCAAAACCAGAGAAAATACGATTGTGGCTGGCTGGATTTTCTAGTTTTCAACTGCACCAACAATATTTCTTTACATATCATGACGCACATGAAATTCAAGGCTATAACATCCAAAAATAATGTACGAGGCGTTATAACGACCAAATAGTAGGGGAGACTGAGGAGACTTGATCCCCTTTTTTATTTTTCAGTTCAACTCCGTGGAATGATAAAAAAAAACTATGTATTTTTTTGTAGTTTTATATTGTTTCTAGGGATGACTAATAATCATAAAAAAATTACATGGAAATATTATACTGGACATGAACTATGAGCATTTCTGGAAAACAACAAAAAAATGGAAAATTCTTAGATTAGTGGAGACTCGATCCCTAATTTGGGGACACTTGATTCCTTTATGAAAACGTGTTTAAAAGAGCATGTAGGGTAATAAGCCTATTTTTGCCCTGTTTCTACTATCATCCTACCCATCTGAAGCCTTTGGTTAGAGCAGCGTCTGCCATCTTTGCTCAACGCATTGACTCAAATGGTATTGCGATAATGGGGGTACTCGATTAGAGATTTTGCTGCGCTCAAACAGAAGATTTTCACCATTCTCAAGACAATTTTGTTATTATATTGGCTCTTAATAAGAGGCGAATGACCTTAACGTTAAAACTTCTATAATCGAAATAAAAAAATGGACCTTAATAACAAATCAAAGAAGCTGAAATAATAAAATTTTTGTAGTAATAATGTGGTACCCTTCTTAATAGGGCAAAAACGGGCACATTTCCCCATTCAATTTTATAAATGGATTGTAGTATTGATTAAATTGTTATGATTAGATATTGTTATTTTTGTTACTACATATTACGCATCTCTCACCTGATTTTTTTTTACGAGTTCCCCAAATCTCCGTGCAATTATTTGAAAGCTGTCTTTATTATGGTTGAGGAACGTCAAATGCGGGATGAATGGTTGCTACGTATACTGTAGTAAACAATTACAGTTATGTTTCTTTACGATGAAGCGTTCATTTTTGACATTTTTTTATGACAACAATGACTTCAATTGTTCTGGTGTGAATTTGGTTATTTTCAGTGGTGTGTATGAAGTATGGCGAAGGGGATCAAATCTCCACGAATTTGAAGGGATCAAGTGAACCCATAGCATCTATTTCAGCAAACTTTAGTAAAAATATAGTTGAACAAAAGAATCAGCTCAATCATAACGTATTCATATAATTGACATTCTCCTGTAATTCTGTATCCGAAAGTAGAGTATGTAGTGGGTAATTTTATCAATTTTATAAAAGTTTGAAAATTTGAAAAATAAATCTTCTTCAGTTCTTCTGAGACTTTTTTTTAAATCGGTAAAAATTCGGTTACACAAAAGTCCAATTTCTTTTTTCTGTGTTAATGAAATTTATGTTTAGATAAAACTACGCAGCTTTATAGTATATTCGATTAATGTATTCTGATCCGGCTTTGAGTTACAATGATGGGATCAAGTCTCCCCGGGGATCAAGTCTCCTCAGTCTCCCCTAAATTTAAAAAAATAAATGCATCAAAACATCTAAAATCATCCCAACGGAACACCTGTAAGTACTCTAGTCAAACTAGCCACAACCAGTTTTCAATGAAACAACCGATAATGAGCCGTGATCGTTTGTTTTATTTGATCCGAAATTCTGACAGAAACCTCAAACCAGTTCAAATTCTGGATGGGAATGAAACCATCTTTTTCGGCAACTACCGATAGAGCCAACCCCATATAAGGTGTTTATACGCGATTAAAGAGTTTAAGCAGAAAGTCGAATGATGCCATATTAAATTTCTAAAGGGCGAATATCTTTCGAAATAATATTTTTGATACGGGCTTAGCGACTAGTTTCCAGCAATAGATATCGGACGTCAATAAAAATGCCATCTGCTGAGAAAATGCGATTCGATTATTTTCGATTTATTATTATATTGTGTAAGGGATCATAAATTTCCGTGCAAAAAGCATGGTTCTATTGACTGAATTTTCAATTGCGAAATGAAATGTTTTTCTTTCATATTTTAAAATTTACAATAAATATTATCTAGCAGAATTTCAACATGATAATGCACTCACTTCTATTAATTGTTGCCGAAAATAAAAAAACTAGCTATGCATTTACCAGATTTAGCATTTCCGATAAAGCACAACAACGAAATGTCAAATTTCTGACAGCCATGAAAATGCTCGTTTTGTAATGTTACCATGACTAAGCAACAGTTCGTTTCTGATTCGGCCAGCGGTTCTAATTGCACTGTGTCTCGCTGAATCTGTCCAACAAATGAAAGTTTTGGAAAAAAATACTACACGGATGTCACTATATTTATTGTAGCCTAAAACAACGTTAAAAAGATTATTTCAAAACCCACTCGTCAAGCTCGTTCCAAAAACAAAGAAAATTAAAAGAGCTTGGAAAAATATTGATATCCGGCATTATCCCGATGAGATAGTTATGAAAAAATTGTTCAACATACGTATTCTTGGAGTCAATACGTTTTTGTATACAACGCATCCAACACTTACAACTATTTAGTGTAGCTCTGTATACAAATCAATATAATCTTTGCAATAGCTGCAAACAAACTATAATTTCGTTAA
The DNA here is from genome assembly GCF_030247195.1 of Topomyia yanbarensis. Lineage (NCBI taxonomy): Eukaryota > Metazoa > Arthropoda > Insecta > Diptera > Culicidae > Topomyia > Topomyia yanbarensis. Next base: position 307,665,139 of record NC_080671.1, on the reverse strand, counting down.
TTACTCTTAATATACTATAATAAACACTTGTGGGATTGCTACTACGAAGAGAGATGAAATTGCGCTCTGCAGCGGTATAATGAATTTGCTTATAAACATCGCGTTAGCCTTTCAAAAGAGTTAATTTTAAATGTCACAATTTATATCGCTTTTCGAATGCGACGCTACTATCTCAAATCATTCCCAAAAGCGACGTCGAGTCCACACCTGTGAAGCAACGATTATTATAGAAGTCATATGTGAAATACTATTCAAACTGTGTTATATTTTCATGTAATTCTCCGGCTTATAATTACCGAAAGGCTTCCAAGCCGAACAAGAAATTTAAAGAAAAATCTAATTCCTACAGCTGTACTTAGACCATATATACAGCGCCTCATGCTTATTATTGGAATTACATGCAAGGAACCCTCTGAATGAGTCAACAAATGCATTCGAAGAGTGAGCGAAATTTGGTTCATCTAGAATTGAAATCCTGCCTGTTCGCTTCGTTACTAGTATTTTTTTAACCACTCACTCACATAGTGCTTTCGCTAACCGTTCAGATTGCACACACATGGTGGTGGTGACAAGATTCATCGCATTCTCTCATGGTTCGCTGCTCTATGCTCACTATGCTGATTGTGTGCGGCTGAACCAAGCATGAATGTCTATCAGATGGAATCAAACGAATGAGTGAATTTTCCCATACCTGGGCGCATATTTCTTGAGCGTTTTTTCAAAACGTCATATCTGCAATGAGTTACTCTCTTTGTTTACTTCTCTTCTTCATGTATCCCTCAGCTCTTTGCACAATATGCTAGTTAAAACCACCGTCTTTCGATCTTTACTGTAAAATAAGTGAAAAGTGTTATAGTGACGCCGTAAAAATCGAAAGAGAAAGTAAACAAAGAGAGTAACTCATTGCAGATATGACGTTTTGAAAAAACGCTCAAGATTTATGTGCTACAATAATGTTTCGATTATATCACTATGCGTTTATATCAATACTCGTTTATATCACCCTCGATTATATCACAGTTTTGTCTCGATTATATCACGCTTTTTGAAAAACAGACAAGGCACACTACGTTGTGATCCAATTTAGCCACATATTTTGTCCTGATACTTTTAAGATATTTTTACAATTGATTTGCTTATTTACATGTAGGGTAATGAGCCTATTATTGGGTTTCGGACTATTTCGTTAAGGGTTTATATATGATTGGGTCGGTCAAAAAGTCGAACTTTTTTATTATTTTATCTTAAAGAATAGATTCTTAAGAATGAATCTGAAATCTTTTAAGAGGTCTAGGTAGTAGAAACAGTAGTTCAGTAGTAGTTTTTGTCTTAAATTCTTCGTAACTTAAATGCCGTGTCCTTAAGAAGGCGTCTGGTGTAGCGGGTAAAAAAGACTTCTTTTTTATTCGCTTAATTGTTAGTTATCCGCAGGAAAATCTAACACAGTGATGAGAAAAACAAAATAGAAAAGATATGGTAGGTATGCCGAGATATGGCAGTTTCTCTTGAATGGATGTGAAACCTTTTCTTTTGAAAGGACTACACCAACGATTGGATATGGGACTATTTATACGGATGTTGAAACAACGAGAACTGGATCGTAGTCCCTTCGAGTACATCGTAACGTGCCAGATTCCTTCAAGTTTAGATGTGGGTGGTTCAACAATTTAAAAAAACGGTACAGGATACGTAAAGTGAAGCTGTGTGAATAAAAATTATCCGCTGATGCCATACCATTTGACCTAATTCGTTGAACAAAGATGGCGAACGCTGCTCTAACCAAGGGCTTCAAATGGGTAGTATTAGCAACATGGCAAAAATAGGCCCATTACCCTACTATAATTTATTCTTTTTGACTAACTTTAACTTTTTATTACTTTTTGTTTATAGAATATAATCTTTTGTTTTGTTTTGAATATATCACGCTTCAAATATATCACGCTAAAATACAGACCGACCGTGATATAATCGAAACATTACTGAAATACATATATACGCTGCGCCGCGGTTTGTTGTGACAGTTTTCGGAAGTGGAATTTTGGGCCGATACTAATTAATACAGTGTAAACCATAACAAATAGATCTCCTGATTGCTTTTTATTTGATCATTCTTTAATTTTTTACCTTTATCTCTTGTATCTATTCTATCCATCCGAAGACCTTTAAAATCGTGACCGGCCATCCTAGATTCCGATGACACTTTACACGTTTCACCGTCATGGAAGACTGAACATTTTCCACAGTCAATAAGATTACTTTGACTCAAGAGTAATTTTTTAAAAGGTGTGACATGAAGACTTTTCGAAAAAAAAGTTCGGTTACCGTATTTTATACAATAAAACTATCTGAGAACTAGTTACAGGGAATGAATACTTTTGCACGAAACATGTATATACAGAAAAACTCCTTGTATTATTTTTCATAAAAACAAAAAAATTATGTTAAAAATCTTAATTGCAAAATACCATTTATTTTAGTTTGTGTCAACAAAAACCTAAAGAGAAAAGAAATATTTTGAATGCGATTGCATGAAGAGCTTTCCAGAATTTTTTTTCTAATGAATAACTTTATCATGTTTTTAAATGTTATACTAATTGACATATAAAACTGTCATTTTATTTAACATTTATTTAAAATTCATTTAACAAAACCCTTCCATAATGCGATAGTTGTCGAGACAATTGGAATTTTGCTAAAAATGGCCACATTTTGTGGTCGGCCGATTTCTTATGGAACCCTTCATTTGTATTATGATGTTAGAAAACAAACTAGAACAACCCGAATAGCACAAAAAACCCACTTCCCCCACACTTCGTCGCTCAATTGCGTTTCTCAAATGAATTTGAAACTTACTGTAGTGTTCATGTAATTAATCTAATATACAATTGAGCGACCGAAAATAAAAGACGCAAGGATAGAACATGCTTCACAAAACCCGTATCAAATATATTGAAATATTAAAATCAGAAATAAACTTCAAGCATAAAAATCGGACAGAAATCCTTCAGCAGAAGAATCGCTTAAAAAGTTCCCACCCGTAAAACTCGGCAAGGATGAACCTCCAGTACACAAATCGTTTAAAAATAAATAAATCGCTCGTAGGAGCATCCGTATATCTTGATGTTCAAGATTAAAAGTCGGCTAACAAAAACTACTTTATAAGAATCGAATGTATTTTTTCCGGTTTTTTTACTGAAGATTTTTTTTACCCAACTCTTACAAAGGAATGTCCCAGTCCGATTTTTATGCTTGAAGTTTTCATATTCTAATATATTTGAAATGCGTTTTACGAAGCATGTTCTAGCATTACGAAGCATTGCGAGTTTTATTTTAGGTCGCTCAATTGTGTTACGGAAAAAAGCGCATCTTGTTATTACGAGGCTTATCTCAGACCTACAGCGATACATTTGCTACCTGGGAAGGACTGTGTACAGTGTACTGTCCACTCGTGTATTAATGTTTTGTTATTTTCATTAAAAACTAGTATAAGTTATATAGTTTGTTAGGGGGTCCTAAAGATTTAACATAAATTTGCAGATAGTGTTACTCTAGGCGGTAGATTACTTTAATGAAATACTATAACTTTGACTTTAAGTGGAAGAAGAAATTCATTAAATTTCTATTACTTTAATTTTGTACCCCATTGGTCAAATTCGTTTGACATTTTGCTTCGTTTTGTTGGTTGTCGAAATGATTATTTATGTCACTTGCTCTTAGGAATAGCTACTGTTAACGCTGTTGTCACTTATACAGAACTCTTTTTTTAAATCAATATCGCGGCAACCATTGACACAAAAATTACAAAGCAATCATTCACGCACGTGTTACACCGAAACATATGAATTTATGTTGCTAATGTACATGTAATCTAATTAGTTTCTACCATGCACTCTGTTGTAGGCAGTCTTAGTGATTTTCATTCATGTTAAACTCAAATCTGGAAAAACTTTGAGAATAAATCTGTTTGATCGGCATCCTCACGTCCGGTTAGTTGCAAAACGCAACTTGGGCTGGAAGCAGTAAACTTTATAGTGGGTAATTCAACTACCGACTTGTGTTTTATCTTCTTTTCTCCCGCTAAACTTTAGCTCTGCACTCCAGTCACGGAATTTTGCAGAGATTCAGAAGCAAAGATAAGTGTGCAAAAAATATCAGCCCAAGGAAACTGTCCCGTAATGTCTTACTAGTATACAGTATTCTCTCGATGGCTGCCAATATGCACTATAGAACACTTTTTCGGCATTCTCTGCCGTCGTTGGCTTATCCGTGCCTATCTTTAATTTTGGCCGGTTTGCCAGTTGCATCCCGACGCTTTCGCTTCCTCAGTTCTCTTATCTGATTTGACCGAAAATTTAATCAAATTTCCGAAGCTCCTCCAGCAATATGAAGAAAGCTAAATTTTGCGTGGCAATGTTTGCTTCTGTTGCTAGTAATACCATTAGGGGCGTGTTTTCCGGAGGAGATGGAGCTAACAGTCGCACCCTGTGCGATACCTAATTACATAATGTAAAAGACACTGCCGCGAAACAAAGATAGCGTGTCCACTGAATTGCAAACGAAAATTTATGACAAACTTTCAGCAACGTATTCGAAACAAGCTATTGCTCTCAATATGGCCGTTACCTGACTAATTGCTGCTGTTGCATGATCAACGGCGTTCAAGGATGCACGTGCTTTAGGTGCAAATGGTGGTACGGGAAGTATATATCCGAGGTCCATAGGTAGACATGTATAGATTAAATTATTTGTAGGAATGTTTCTATTGTGATTTACTCGATATGTGAAGTTAACTTCAAGAATGTATTATTCTTCTAATGAAGAGTACATCTCAGTACAATTTGCTCCAAAAGATTTCGAAATGATGGTTCCATATGAAAACTGAACCTTTCAGCGCACGGAACTCTTCAGTTTCAACAGATGAACTGATTCACAAGCTTCTTTGCACAACTGAATGGACGCGCACACAAACATGATTCATTTTTCCACTTATTTTGAAGTCATAGATAATGCCGATAACGGCATGTGCTCTCAAAATACGTTTAACCAAAACAATAAGGTGATTTTAGTATCTCAATCACGTGATCGTTTACCACCAGTTCTTCAACGTAAACATAACAATAAATAACAAAAAAATATTACGAAAACGCGCACGACAACCTGTTCCAAACATTCACATCCAGGCATTTTTAGTTCAGTCCTAGTAAGATAAGAACCTCCACCTCCGCGACGTAGACAGCTGATAGAAGAATTTCTATCGCAATAGTGAATTGCGTAGTTCGTCGTAGGCTCGGAGCACGTATGCAAAATGCCTACCTTTTCTGCGGCTGTAATTTTTCTGCCTACATTCTCATTTCTCTTTTGACGCTGCTATCGTTCGCTATTGCAGGACGCCCAGCGCTGTACGGCAGTCTGTAAGAAAAGCAGTAACATGACAAAGAAATACTGCCCCCAGTACAGCCACCAGAAGCGAGCGATACAGCTTCTCTTTCCTTATTTTACACTTTTTAATATTTTTAATCTATTCAATATTTTCAATCACAAACGACGGCAATAAATGCAGTTCGTTTACGTCACGACCGGCATCATCGCTTTCGTGTGCGGGCCTCTCCCTTTGACTACGCAGCGAAAAGTGTACAAAGCGAGAGAACAAACTTTACTACGCCACACTCTCATCGAGCAGTCGGAGTACAGCAGCAAAACAACAATGTATTCTACTGCTCTACGGGAAATTGTACTCGGTTTGGCTACCGTTCTGGCAAGAGCTGTAGTGATGCGTCGATGTAGCGGGTTGTACGGCTTGTGCAAATGTAAATATACCGAAAAAATGTAGTTTACCAGTACCTTTGGCATCCCTGGCTTGGAGTTTAATATACCGTCGCGTAGCCATCTTTCAATGAGAACAGTAATCGCGGGAAATAAGCGCAAGCAAGAAGGTCTAAGTTTTTGTTCTTATTCCGCGAACATTCTAGTAACAGACGGACAGAAAATCTTCGTAGGTCAAATTGACAGTATGAATGGATCGATGAGAATCGGAGCTTACTTGGATGTTAGCGGCGTCTCTACAGTGATCAGGTGTATGGGGGTTTCCAAAATTTCTGACCTCTAATGTATTCGCCATGTATCCGCTGGCATAGCCTTTGCGTTAAGACTAATCTGCATGCTCAAAATTCATACCAAAGTTCAGCGTACGCACTTCTCTGCGGTACGGTTTCGTCAGGTACCTTCGGGTTAATTCCGGAAAGATATAACCAAAATTTTGAATCGTTGTTCGCGATAGTTCCGGAGGCAAATTTGTTTGTACCAGAGTTATAATTTGCTGTTCCACATAGGAGCTTCGCCGGGCGGTCGCCCTCGTCGTTGTCACGCAGTCTATTGTTCTGGAACTGATAAATACAAAACGGGAGTTGCTGGGAGAGAGCCAATTAGCGCTTTAAAATTGGTGCAAATTTCATATCGAATGTCTGTTGATATCGCGTTTGAGCGACTCAATTACGTTCTCATTCGCTGTATTTGCAGTAGATACTAAAGCATTCGAAAAACGAGTTTTACCCAGGATATTTAGGCGGGCATAACAAATGCAAATCAGGTTGCCACTCGATGTTAGCACACTGTGAATATCCGGTTTCATCCCAAAATAACGCAAAAATAATCCAGGCAAGCAAAACCACCGCACTTAATAATTTCTCCTACGACACGTATTTTGCACTTTTCACAGCAACCGGTCATTTTGTTTGGTTCTTTGTAAATTGCAACACCGCCCGCTGGAGTAAGGTGCAATTGATATGAATCTCACTGTTAGATATCGATGTCGAAATCATGCGATGGATATACCTAATACTTGATAAGATAGATTGGTTTGGTGAGTGGCTCAGCAGTGGAGCGATGTGGGGACGAAAACTCTAGCGGGAGCTGCGCAGATGAAATTGTGTGTGCTGAACGCTGCACAGATTGCACGGATCGATGTTCTTTCTCTATCTCGTTGAAATAAAAACACGGCGAGGGAAATCTGCTTCATTTCATTGAATAACGGCAGTTGTATATCCAGATGGAGATGAAATTATTATCAAATTTTGTTTCTGACGGAACGACGTAGCGAGGTGGACTGCTGGTGATGAATGGGTTGGGTCGTGCGCACGAGGTGGGCGGGCGGCGGTGGCGATTTGTCACATTACGAATGGCGATCGGTAGAATTGGCGAATAACGTGGGATTGAATTGGGGGTTTTTGAGACTCCCTTGGATGCTGTGCAGTGCTTTGCAGCGGCAGGCGGAGCTGTTGGCCGGTATATCTTACAGTGATTGCACGGATCATAAAAAACTTAGATTTTACGGAGCACAAAATAATACGGAACGTAAACAAACACAAGTGCTGCCAGAAGAGCCAAAAAGTTTTTGCCGAGTTTTGGAATTCAGAATAATGGAACGTACGTGGCAATCCTATTTGAAGTAATTACATTCAAGATAATAAATTGTTTTGGACACATTATCGAGCGATAAATACATCTAATTATAACTTTGTTCTTTATTTCTGGAGGATAAATCCATCTTTGGATAAACAAATTTATCAACTAGTACAGCTGAAATGAATCAATAAAACAAGTGATTAAAACAATCCTCATTTTGATTTCATGTTCGTAATAATCTCAACAGCAACTTTTGTTGTTTTGACTCGTCGGAAAAGCTGAGCCATATAGTGTGTAAGGGGCCGTAAACTAATTACGTAAGGCTTTTTTAGAGCTTTTCAACCTCCCCCTCTCCCCCCAGATAAGAGTTCGTAAGATTTTGATGAACTCCCTCTTCCCCTACATAAGATCTTATCATGATTATCGTAATTAAAAAATCAAATTGATAATTCATCAAATAATAAGATAGCGAAAACGATATGTATAGAATTATTACAAGAAAACTCATGACAAAATTTAACTGTAATCATCTGCAGAATTTTAATGGCATGCCAATCTCGCCCAGTAGAAAGAATAATTGTTGTCAGATATTCAGTAACTCCAATTTGGTCCACATGATCTGCTTTGCTATATTCCATTTCCTTTGAATCTATTTTCTTGTGATGTAGAATTTAAAAGAGTTTATCACCTCTTCTGGCATGAATTTATTCTGAGTTCCAGCTGTGACGCTTATCGTACGCATTGCTCCGAGTTAATCATCTTAGAATTTTCTTGAATTAAAATACAATTCACACTGTGGAAATATTCGACATTCAAGATCTTTGATACCTTGCAGGTTTGAATCAAACATTTGAAAAGAACAAAGTCGGTCCAACAACACGAAGGGTATCAACACTTCTTAACTTGTAAGGCATATTGTGACTCCAGTTCCCGAACAGAACAATGTACAACCAAGAGCCAAAAAATTACTTATATTGTTTGATATACAAGGATTATATGGTACAAATGAAAATAGTTCTCTTTTCTTATTAAAAATAATATTTTCCTTATGGATTTAATTTTTTGAACTTTTTTTTGTGATATTACGTAAGAAAGGACAAACCCTCCCTCCCCCTCAGATAAGAATTTGTAAGATAATTTGAAACTCCCCCTCCCTCCATATGCCCTTACGTAATTAGTGTATGGCCCCTAACCATGCTAATTGGTAGCATTACATCTTCAACTAAATGTTGTATAGTTCTTTCAGCAACTGTTATGGTAACAAAAAATAAAAATAACATTTTGGAAAATTAAACATTATTCAACCCATTCATGCCCATGTTGTTTGTGGACAACAAAGTTTTTCAACAGCTATAACTTTTGATTTAGACGAGATTTACTCACAAAAACAAGTAAAGCTCATTAATGTGATTATTGCCTTTATTTTTAGTATTAACAGTTACAAGTATAAGCTCAAGAACTGAAGTTATTGCAATTAGTCTGATTGGATTCCGATGGAGCAGTGCTGCCAGGGACAGTTTACGTTGACGACGGAAAATGATTTTTTCATATATCTTCGTTATGGTGCAATATTATTGAAAACTGATAAAACTTATCAATTTAGACTGTCGTTGGCTACGTTTTCCATCTAATTGGATTATTGTAATTATTCTAGGAGAATTGTATTGAGCATTAGAAGGCAAAAATTGACCAGATTCTAGCACTACCATGGAATCACCTATCTTTATGAAAATAGGCTTTTCGTGTTTCTTGACCCAACCGTTTTCAAGGAAAAATAGTTTTGAAACCCTACTTGCACTAGAAAAAAGTTGAGCATGAAAGGGTTAACTGTTCCAAACTAGTTCAATTACAGAAATACAACAAATCATTTAATTGATAAGTGATTGAGATTTTCTTGTGTGATGCTCTAGATCTTTGCTAGTCAAAACTATGGCGAATGAACGGGACGTTTCTATGCTGGTTGCCAAATCAGCGCTGAATCTTACTTTAAATTTTGTAAGATGACGGTACCTAAAACTGCATTATTGTCACTTTTCCAAAAAGTATTATACAACTTTACCAAGAAATGTATACTAAGTTACTTGAAAACTGTTACTCGAACCATTACTAATAAAAATATATTCGATAACAATTCTACTAATTAGTGCATGCGTGTTCTATTTCATATCAATTTATACAAAAAAGAATTCAATGTTCCAAAATTTCTAAATTATTATTTGTGCAGTACCCTAATGAGATGTAAAAAAATCGTTTCAAAAAATTAAATAAATCAAAGTGAGTCAAGATTAAAGTTACGGCTACATTCCGCTATCGTGTGCTTTAGGGTCGATTTCTTCACCCTCGTTTAGCGCTTAAGCCAGGTTTAAACGTACTGATGAACTTGGTTTAAAAGCTAAGCTAGGGTAAAGAAATCGGACCCTAGACGTTTTACGAAGCATTACGAACCTGTAATCGCTGTATTTGAAAAATAGAAAACATGCAACGTATTAAACGGAACAGACGAGATTCAAATCACACGCAGTGAAACTTTAAAAGGCACACATACAGAAATACACTATTACGTCTATAAAAGCAGTATGTACTTCGAATGCAGCAGCACATTAGTTTACATACATTATCGTTTTCTTTCTACGCATAAAAACACATTTTAATACTTTTCCCACCTATTTAACTCGAATCTGTTAACTTTATCACTAAGATGTTGCACGAGATACCTACAAGTAATTTTCGCTTTTCCGTATCATAATCATACATATATTAATGCAGGTTCATAAACTTAGAAATTAGTTGTAGAATCACCAACAAACTTAGGATTGCAGATACGATGAAACTATTAAAAAGAATTTGTGGCAAACTGTTCCGGAATGACCCGTTTCCCTCACAAGCAGTATGTGTCAGCTTAGCTGCAGTAACATAACAATCGTCAGTCCGCAATCCGAAAATAACATTCGAGCTTTGCAATATATCCGGAAAAAATTAAAAAGATCTCTCATTTTGTTGACAACTTAACGTACAAATTATTAAACAACATTATCAAGGCAAACTTTCTAAAACTTTCACCCGATTTTATGCGACCGTAAAATTAGAAAATTGATATGTTCATCTGACAAGCACGACAAACCATATTGTAATTTTCCTAGAGAATAGGAATTTGTTGGCGAAGCTGCAAATTGTTTAGTTAATTTAGTCGCCATTCCAAAAATTTTATTTTATGGAAAGAAAAAATAATGTGCGTATAAATAAAACTAACCGTTTCAATTTGCAATAAAACAATACATATAAGCATTAAACTAAAACCTATTGAAATCAGGTACATATAATGTATATAAACAATATTGATAAGCCCATGGAGATATTAAGATGACGATCATAATCTATTTTGGAATCCAAAACCAAAACATGATAAAATCCTAGGAATGTAGATCAAACCATATTTATCAAAGAAAGAAACGCAAAATTGTCAAAAAGATAAAGAAATGCAAAAATTTGAAGCAATGGTAGTTCAAGCTATCGCTAAAAATAAAACATTTATAAATTCAAATAATGTAAAACACTATAACCAAAAGTTCAAACGGCTCGAAAAATTTAACTATGTACACCCCATGTCTGTCTTTTTCCCTGGTTACTTTGAATGGATTATTGTCAGAATAGTAAGAAGCATTTGTAGATTACAATAAACTTGGAATCAAAATTTTTCTCTACTTGCAAGCAAAATAAAAAAAAATAGAATTTTCATCAGAAACATAGGAAAATAATGCATGATACCCATGGACTGCCTGAGCACAAACAATCGACGATGCTTTTCATTGTCAATGAGGACGTTTCGATAGTGGTAATCTTTAAAATTATCATATATTAATTCATCTAATAGAATTAAAAAAAAAAATAGTTTGTTGTTTTGAAATTCTTTTTACCCGTGAAATCTGCAGTTCGTACAGCCGAAAATTGGGAGTGTTGCTAATATTTAATTTAATCGAACATTTTTCATATAAAAAGTGAACCATATTATTATATTTCGTTTTTTTTTAATTCATATTTATTGTCAACCCTAGAGCAATGCAATAAAATGTGGAACCGATTAGTTATAACATAAAATTGTCTTCACTCTCTCTCTCTCTCTCTGACGGCGCCAATGGTTGAGTGGCAAGCATGATCACCACCCATCCTAGTTGGTGTGGGTTCAATCCCAGCCGAGGTCATTGAGATTTTTCTGAGGTGAAAAAATCTATGGTCAGGCACGTCTTCCTTCGGAAGGGAAGTGGAGCCGTTGGTCCCCAGTCCATGAGTAGTTGATGGATCGATATCTAGTCCAGATAGTGGAGTCACCTCTCTAGCGTCGAAGAAATAGAATCCTACTTCTCTATACTTACCAACAAATATCCTCCTTCTGTGGTACTTGTGGAGTGCGCAGTAGTGAATACGGCTCTAGCGAAAGCAAGTATCAGACTAACATTCCTTCACTTTTCCTCCGCGATCTACGTTCGGGCCAGGCCGGCGGCGGTATTGATCAATAAACACTTTAGGATTACCAGGAGTTGAACATTGAAAGATGCATCGCTATTCCAAAGATTAATATCTACTGATTCCCTGTGTAACTTCAGCTAGTCCAGATCGATAACGGAGTAGCAGCCAGGGGTGGTCGCACAAGATCAAGTTCAAAATTGTATTCTCTCTATGTTCTAGAGCTATGTGGTACTTTGAAAAATAAACGGGCTTAATCTATAATTTGTTTGTTAAATACAAGAAATAATTCAAATATGATCAAACAAGGTACTACGGTACAATTGTTCGGTGCTCGCGTCATGTTTGGTGATGCTATATCGTCGCTGTTGTGCTATCTTATGACAAGCGCCATTTAGCACTTTTCGAGAAAAACGATTCTTAAAGTTTGAGATTGAATATCTTGACATTTATAAATGTTAGAAGATTTTCGGAGAAGGCAACGTATGATTCTTTGTTTTCTTTAGTATTCTCTTGATCAGAAAAAAAACTAAAAAGTTTTGTTTCACAGACAAGAACCTAGATAATGATTATGGTTGATCTGCATAGGAATTAGGTATGTAATCAGAGATATCTGTTGGCTTTTTGGTTTCAATCAGCACTTGATGATAGGATTATTTGCTATATCTCAGTGAGTCAGAAGAATTTGAAAATTCTGAAAACGACCTTTGTAAAGATTTAAAAATTCAGTAACATGGCATATCTAACTCAGTTCACCTCAAAATGGCATTTGTCATATCACAAAAGCGACTATATGGTATGGGCATCACGCAGGGAATGTGTTAATATTGCTATAGCTGCAGGAAAGCTAACTATTAACAATCCATTCGACATTGAAAATGCTAATAAATTGTCTTTTGAAAAAAGGGTATTTACGATTTACCAACTACGTTATGCCCACCTCGTAGAAGGAAATACACAAACACGTATATACAAATCATATTCATAAATGACTATCGCGTTTTGTCACTTTCATCAGCAAAAGTAACGGTTACGATAACTATCCAAGCGCATTAGCTACTACTTATACTACATAAGATAAATATTACAATTGTTCAGCAATGGGGAAGCTTGGCTGAGAGTAAGAGTGGGTTAAAATTTTGTTCAGAGCAAAAGTGGGTTAAAATATTCTGTTAGATCAGAAATGGTCTAGTCATCACACCTCAGGCAAAAGTGGATCAAATATTAATTCGCGCAAAAATGGTTCGACAAAATTTTCAGGGCAAGACTGGTATAGAATATTAACCCATTTTTGCGCTAAGAAAAGAATCAGAATTTTCTTATTCGGACTTGTGGGAAATGAAATTTTATTAAATTTTTCGATGCCTTAGAAATCGTGTAATATAGGATCCGTATAGGTCAATAGGCATCGGAAATTGACGATTGCCGCCATTTTGAAATCCAAGATGGCGACTTCCAGTTCCCACAAAGTAGTGAGAACCACCATCAATATGGGTGTCATTTGAAAGGGAATGGTGAGCAGACATCGAAAATTGACTTTCACCGCCATTTTGAAATTCAAGATGGCGACTTCCGGTTACCACAAAATAGTGAGAACCACCATCAATATGGGTGTCATTTGAAAGGGAATGGTGAGCAGACATCGAAAATTGACTTTCACCGTCATTTTGAAATTCAAGATGGCGACTTCCGGTTACCACAAAATAGTGAGAACCACCATCAATATGGGTGTCATTTGAAAGAGTATGGTGAGCAGACATCGAAAATTGACCTTCACCGCCATTTTGAAATCCAAGATGGCGACTTCCGGTTACCACAAAATAGTGAGAGCCACCATCAATATGGGTGTCATTCGAAAGAGGATGATCAGCAGACACCGGAAATTGACCATTACCGCCATTTTGAATTCCAAGATGGCGACTTCCGGTAACCACAAAATAGTGAGAAACACCATTAGTATGGGTGTCATTTCATACACCTTTAAAATTTGAAGATCCAAAGAATATTAATAAACCCAAAAATGGATTGAAGTGAACCAAAAGCAATTTTATTGAAAATTAGCATTTTTTCGCTTTTTTCCTCATATAACCTATTTTAAAACCACTAAAATTAATATGGAATTGCATATATAATATTTTTATTGATGCGAGAAACAAATCACAAAATTTTAATTTCGCGCGGGTCGATCATTCTTATCCAGGGGATGGCATCCGTATGTTGATGTACAGACGTTGACAGTATCCAACATATAGTGGGCCCGATCGCTTCTAGGCTCATACCTCCCATGCTCTTGCGCTTCTAGGCTCATACCTCCCATGCTCTTGCATTGGGTTGTTTTATCTTTATTGTCTTCATGCCTCATCCACGAAGTATGAAGTGTGTGGTGCTGCATCCATGATGACTCCACCACCCTTGACGTGAGAGTGTCTTGGAATGCTCGAGTCGAATAAATGATAGTTAAACTGCATCGGATAGCGTTTCCGAGTGAACGTAACGATTGAGCATTTACTCGGATGTAAAACCATTCTGTTTAGGTCACACCACGTACTAAAGCTCTCCAGTTCAATCCGAAGAAACTCGGAATCAGTTTTATCCCGTATTTGTCGAAAAATTTTCATATCATGGGCGAAAGAAAGGCGGGGTCCTTGTAATTTAATATTGATGTCATTAAAGCAGAGGAGGAAAATTAATGGACCGAGATGGCTACCTATTGTGATTCCGGATGTAGTGAAGAATGGTGCAGATAGGCAGTCCTTAATGCTGATTTGGAATTGCCTTCCATCGAGGAACCAACGCAGAAGTTGTCCATGAATACCGAGTTTGTCCAGCTTCGCTATTGCGACATCATGGTTGATTTTGTCGAAGGCCGAACCGATCCATGTGAATAGCATCGGTTCGCAATCCGTCAGTAAATCCATCGAGTACATATGTTGTAAACGAAAGCAGGTTGGTCGTTGTCGATCATTTAGGCATAAAATCGTGTTGTTGCAATGTATTGTTTGCAGTGAAAGAAAATCGGATCTAAAACGGCTGCTACTGAACACCCCCTATCAAACGTTACCCATGTTTATGATGGTTCTCACTATTTTCTGGTAACCGGAAGTGACCATATTGGATGTCAAAATAGCCTAATTGTCGATTTCCGATGTCTACTGACCACCCCTTTCAAATGACACCCATATTGATGGTGGTTCTCACTATTTTGTGGTAACCGGAAATCGCCATCTTGGATTTCAAAATGACGTAATAATCAATTTCCGATATTTACTGACACCCGCTTTCAAATTATACCCATATTGATGATGGTTCTCTCTGCTTTGTGGTTACCGGAAGTCGCCATCTTGGATTTCAAAATGGTGTAACAATCGATTTCTGATGTCTACTGACCCTTTTTAAATGACACCCTGATTAATGGTGGTTCTCACTATTTTGTGGCAACTGAAAGTCGCCATCTTGGATTTCAAAATTACGTAATAATCAATTTCCGATATCTACTGACACCCCTTTTCAAATGACACCCATATTGATGGTGGTTCTCACTATATTGTGGTAACCGGAAATCGCCATCTTGGATTTCAAAATGGCGGTAATGATCAATATTCGGTGTCTGCTAACCACCTCCTTTCAAATGACACCCATATTGATGGTGGTTCTCACTATTTTGTGATAACCGGAAGTCGCCATCTTGGATTTTAAAATGGCGGTGATGGTGAATTTTTGGTGTTTGCTGACCATCCCCTATAAAATGACACCCATATTGATGGTGGTTCTCACTATATTATGGTAACCGGGAGTCGCCATCTTGGATTTCAAAATGGCGGTAATGATCAATTTTCAGAGTCTGCTTATCATCCTCTTTCAAATGACACCCATATTGATGGTGGTGCTCACTATTTTTTGGTAACCGGAAGTCGCCATCTTGGATTTCAAAATGGCGGTGAAGGTCAATTTTCGGTGTCTGCTCACCATCCCCTTTCAAATGACACCCATATTGATGGTGGTTCTCACTATTTTGTGGTAACCGGAAGTCGCCATCTTGGAATTCAGAATGGCGGTAATGGTCAATTTTCGATGTCTGCTCACCATCCCCTTTCAAATGACACCCATATTGATGGTGGTTCTCACTATATTATGGTAACCGGGAGTCGCCATCTTGGATTTCAAAATGGCGGTAATGATCAATTTTCAGTGTCTGCTTATCATCCTCTTTCAAATGACACCCATATTGATGGTGATTCTCACTATTTTTTGGTAACCGGAAGTCGCCATCTTGGATTTCAAAATGGCGGTGGTGGTCAATTTTCGGTGTCTGCTCACCATCCCCTTTCAAATGACACCCATATTGATGGTGGTTCTCACTATTTTGTGGTAACCGGAAGTCGCCATCTTGGATTTCAAAATGGCGGTGGTGGTCAATTTTCGATGTCTGCTCACCATCCCCTTTCAAATGACACCCATATTGATGGTGGTTCTCATTATTTTGTGGTAACCGGAAGTCGCCATCTTGGAATTCAAAATGGCGTAATTATCGATTTCCCATATCTACTAGCCACCTCCTTTCAAATGATACCCATATTGATGATGGTTTTCCCTGATTGGTGATAAATCATTTTTGAAAACATTCTTAGAATAAAAATGGAATATATATCCTCTCAGGGCAAAAGAGGTATATCTTTTTAACCCACTTTTGCGCTAAGGTTTTTTTATCCCATTTCTGCTCTGACTGGTACTTAAACCGGTTTTGCTCTAAATAAAACGTATACCGCTTTTGCTCGCAGCGAATTTTTAACCCACTCTTGCTCTCAGCCTCTCATATAATGCTTCATCAGATAAAATTTCCCGAATTATGTACACATATTAACGTCAAGGGCTGATCTTG
The DNA here is from genome assembly GCF_030247195.1 of Topomyia yanbarensis. Lineage (NCBI taxonomy): Eukaryota > Metazoa > Arthropoda > Insecta > Diptera > Culicidae > Topomyia > Topomyia yanbarensis. The sequence continues at coordinate 307,648,398 of NC_080671.1, read as the reverse complement.
AACGATGGTCTTATTGAAATATTTTAAAATAATTTCAATCTGGAATTCATGTTCAACTTAATCTCCTCATTTTCCATTAAATGAGGTTATTACGTATTACATTTTGAACAATATTCATTTCAAAACCGAAATTTCAGATACCCATCGAAAAAAAAATTCTGGATTCACTCCTGACTAACGTAAACGGTTTTGTGTGGCTGGTTCACACACATTCAAGCTTTAAACTGCTACTGGTAAGCTGACTGAGTGAAACTAATTCCATACATCTGTGCTGAAGGAGCGGTAGTTGTATGCGGACAATACAACGCACTTGAAACGAATAATGATACACTGAATTAACCCTTTCATGCTCAACTTTTTTCTAGTGCATGTAGGGTTTTAAAACTATTTTTCCTTGAAAACGGTGGGATCAAGAAACACGAAAAGCCATTCTTCATAAAGATAGGTGCTTCCCTAGCAGTGCTAGAAGCAGCTCAATTTTTACCTTTTAATGCTCATTACAATTCTCCTAGAATATTTACAATAGTCTAATTGCGTGAAAACATAGCCAAAGACAGCCCAAATTAATAAGATTTATCAGTTTTCAATAATATTGCACCATACCGAAGATATATGAAAAATTCATTTTCCATCATCAACGTAAACTGTCCCCGGCAGCACTGCTCCATCGGGATCCAATCAGACTAATTGCAATAACTTCGGTTCTAGAGATGATCCTGGTAACTGTTAATGCTCAAATGAAAGGCAACAGTCACATTTATTAGTCTTACTTGTTTTTGTGAGCAAATCTAGCCCCAATGAAAAGTTATAGCTGTTGAAAAACGTTGTTGTCCACAAATAACATGGGAATGAATGGTGTCACCCAAAACAGGAAAGTTCAAAACAAGTCTGCTAAATCATCTGTCTGTCGGATAACATTATTAATTATTTCAATTTAATTGTTTTATGATAAGACTTTTATACATTAACTAGCTGTAACCCGGTGCGCTTCGCTACCCCCAAATAGCTTGAATATATTACATAAAAATAACAAATATTTTTAATTCAAAGAAGAAACTTATTGTAATTCTCACGGATAGACAATGTTCTTGGTTTGACCATCTGGAGCCCAAATAAATAAATTGACCGGTTTCCCTACACAGAATCGTTTGAAATTCGTTGGTATCATTCGAATTCGTGCTAGCAGTACATCTTCTTCTTTATATTTTCCAGCTATAATGGTCGCTTAAATCAGATTGTTCAACCTAGGTCATTGCACAATCATGGTGGGTGGATGTTGCTCGGTAACCAAAATAATAGACTCACAAAGTTTCAATTGTAACACATGCGGTGCAAAGCCTGATGAATTAAAGAATTCAACAGGATAATCGATAGATTTATATGGGTAACCGAATTCCCATCGATTCTATTCTGAATCCAGTGGTGTATGGAATTTAAGTCAATCGATTAATGCTTCAACGGATTGTATTATTTTACAAAATCTTATGAAAATCCACATTGCATTGCGTTAACATTTTCCCAATTCATATATCCAACATTTTCTTGGCGAATTGACCTGCTATGGTGACTATAAGAAGTATTCTCGGGCACATTGTTCAATTCGACAGTTTAATGCAATTCAAATTGTTATTAGTTGAAATGTTATTGATATGAATGATGAACGTAAAGGGGCGGATATAGCGTAGTTGGTAGATTGATTGTCTTGTACAGAGCTCACCTAGGTTCGGTCTCTATCCCCCATACGTAAGATTAGAGATTTTTTTAAATCGAGAAAAGTGGCGAATTACTTTTAACATGCAAAATTAAAACAAATAAACGATTGTGATAACATGCAGTTATACTGTAAATTGCATTAGTACATACAACGAATTGCAAATATTTTTGAAGTTTTGAACTTAATCAGCTAAATTCATCGATTTTTTTTAACAAATTTATTAATGATAATGTTTAAGTCATGACAAATGTCAATGCTATATTCCTAGAATATTGATATCCAGTTCATTTCATAACAAAGTTTGATAAAGTTTGCTTTATCCTGTACGTTATCATATGTTTTAGAACCATCCGAAGTGGCAATGTTGCCAGGCACACTTCTTACAGTCACCCCCTCCATCTAGATTTGTAATTTTAAGCACTTTATTTTTTATTGCTTCCAGATTATTAGAGTGGCTTATGTAGGAATGTCATACCTTTTTTTTATTTCGATTATAGATGCTTTAACCTTAATATCATTCGCTTCTTCGGATTAGAAAAATCTCTTATGAAAAATTTCTAACCCTATGTGCGGAGTCGGGACTCGAACCCAGGTGCGCTGTGTACAAGGCAATCGATTTACCAACTACGCTACGCCCACCCCTTCAATTTCATAGTGTTATTAACTATAACACTGCTGTTGTATGGTACATCACTCAATAAAATAATATACATATTAGTGGTAAGATCGGGTTTCGAAACATATTCCTCATGATACGAAGACATAAATGGAAGAATTAAGTCAATCCGGAAAATGAACATTTTTAAGACAAATGTTTTGGCGATACAGAGAGTGTTAGTGTTTTCATTCACTTTCGATATAATAATTGTAAAATTAAACAATATTCCCTCAAATTTTCATTATAAAATACTAAAAAATAAGCGAGTGACAAATCTTCCAAGAAGCCTCGTTGAAGACTTTTCTTGTGGTGTATATCATAACTCAAAATGTACTGGACCAATCGTTTTCAAACTTTACACGGTTCTTTTTTACATCATTCCCCTGGTATTGATGGAAACTTTTTTCCTCGATATTTGAATTTTTCGTATCACTTGGAGCCAAAAATACTATTTTGTTACTAAAAACCTGTTTTAATCCACCTAGCGGTGCAATTGTGCCTTTCTCATTTCTCTAAACTATGGCACGGAGGCTTTTTATGTTCAACATAATTGTGGAAATGTCCATTACATTCTTAGTACACTTTGCACTTATACACAATGGCATGCCAGCCACGAACTTGATGAGCTACGTGTCGACGGTGAAACACTTGAAACAAAAAAATATCATACTCCATTAGCCTAATCAGCATTAGATCAATGTTATCTGCTTGCTAACTCATTTTGTCATGCGGGGATGGGTATGTGAGGAGGGCGAAAGTCCCATGAACGAACGACTCCCCAGCTTAAATTGATATGCTTTGTAATATAGTGGTGATTTAAAGATGATGGGGTTGAAAGGGAGGGGTATGAGGTGGTGGTCTGAGGGGTGATTTAAGGAGATATTTAAAGGAGGGGAGTGAACAGTAGAGGGGGAGTGTAACCCCTCTCCGTAAACCATCAACTACGCCCCTGTTAAAATCCAGAAACCTTAAGCGAGTCGAAAAAAAAATTTGGCCTTCCCGGCCGGGATTAGGTTGACGTTTTTCAGAGTGATTGCATAACCTTTCTATATGAGAAAGGCAAAAATGTGCAAAACCCAAAAAAGTGAATCTTCGTCAAATTTTTTTCGTGTTTGCATCAAATCTCGACGTTTTATGCACCTTGAATACATTTAGCATCAAAAATAAAAATTCTATTTTTAATTTTTCCTATAGTTTTTATGAGAAATTTCTGTGTGGCCGCACTCTGAAACCCGTAATTCCGGAACCAGAATTCCGATCGATCCAAAATTCAATAGCAGCCGATGAGAAGGTTGCACCTTTCATTTGAGACTAAGTTTGGGCAAATCGGTCCAGCCATCTCTGAGAAAAATGAGTGATATTATTTGACACATACGCACATACATACACACACACATACACACACATACACACACACACATACACACATACACACACATACACACACATACATACACACATACACACACACATACAGACTTTTTCCGATCTCGGCGAACTGAGTCGAATGGGATATGACACTTGGCCCTCCGGGCCGGGATTAGGTTGACGTTTTTCAGAGTGATTGCATAACCTTTCTATATGAGAAAGGCAAAAATGTGCAATATGCAAAAAAGTGAATCTTCGTCAAATTTTTTTCGTGTTTGCATCAAATCTCGACGTTTTATGCACCTTGAATACATTTAGCATCAAAAATAAAAATTCTATTTTTAATTTTTCCTATAGTTTTTATGAGAAATTTCTGTGTGGCCGCACTCTGAAACCCGTAATTCCGGAACCAGAATTCCAATCGATCCAAAATTCAATAGCAGCCGATGGGAAGGTTGCACCTTTCATTTGAGACTAAGTTTGGGCAAATCGGTCCAGCCATCTCTGAGAAAAATGAGTGATATTATTTGACACATACGCACATACATACACACACATACACACACACATACACACACTCATACACACACATACATACACACATACACACACACATACAGACTTTTTCCGATCTCGGCGAACTGAGTCGAATGGTATATGACACTTGGCCCTCCGGGCCGGGATTAGGTTGACGTTTTTCAGAGTGATTGCATAACCTTTCTATATGAGAAGGGCAAAAATCTAATTTGTTATTTTAAAAATAATAATAATTAAAAAAGTAATATGGGCAATGACATAAAGAAGCACTGCGTGAAATTCCAAAAGGACTGGTCCATTAGATTCTGAGTTATGGTGCACACCGCATTTGTTCGAGATGTCTCCGGAAGATTCACTGTAACTCACCCAATATCAACTATTTCTCAGTTAAAATTTAGGAAAAACTGCTCAAATGTTGCATTATTTTGGAATAGACCAACAATCAAAACCGCAAAAAACTGGACAATCCCTTCTCCAAGGCTCAGGCCCCCTCTCTCAAGGCTCAGGTTTCAACCCCTCCAAGGAACAGGTTCTTTTTGACGTAGGACTACGTCTTTGTTTTCGATATGGGGGTGCACTTTGCAAATTCAACAAAAATGGTATGTAACGAAAAGTGGTTCAATTTTAAACGCATATAGTTCAGCCATCTCACGATAAATTTTCAATTTTTTTGCGCATATTGCCCCGCCCCGCTTCTAAGAATTGTTTCCAATAGATAAGTCCAAAGATTTTTTATATCATGGCATTAAAATTGAAATAATGTACAACCCAATCAAAATACCTCGCATTTACACACAGAAGATAGCGCTTCCCAAGTCCAGTACGACAGATTTGTGTACCTAGCGCGCTACGCTTCTATGAATGACGCCATCATCGACTTTTTTAAGAACGGATTTGGCCGAACAAGCTCAGTTGCCGGTTGAACGGGGCTAGTTGGCGGTGCTTTCAGTTTTCAATTTTTACCGCTTTGATGTAGGTAGATTTTGCAAAATAGAACACACGGCATGAAAGAGCAGACTGTTGGCAACATCTCTGATTTTTTTAAAGTGTTTGATGCATTGTCTCCATTTTTAGAGACAAAAATATGGGACGCGGAAAACCCGCCAACTTATCCCGGCCCTGGGTAAATTGACGGCATGTGAGCATACGCCAAAAACTTAACAATCAATTGGAGATTCAATTACTTCAAGGGTCAAATGTACCAATAAACAACCTCAGAATAAGACAGAAAATTTCAAGTATATAAACGTCTAGCGTTCAACGTTCAAGTACATAAACGTAGGATAGAGCAAAATGATCTGACCAAGAAAGCAAAAGCATGTTGAGATATTAATATTTGCAATGCCATTTTTGAGTCATCATTGTGAAATAAAAATATTCATTATTTTGCATAACATCATTAATTAACATCAATACACAATAACATGCAAAAGAAATGTTCATATTTGAGGGCAAATTTCCTCAATCATATTCAATACGCAAAAAATAGTCTTTTTCGTCAAAATATTTCATTTTTATACTACCACTATTCATGCAAATAAATCGGTTTTTGGTATCGACGAAAGTGCCAATACTTTATTCAATATTTTTTTGTGTTATCTAACGGGAAAACAGATCGAAATGGTGAGTTAAACGAAATCAAATATGTGAAAAAATCACCCAAGAGATATGATTCGAACCTGCACCCTTGGGACTCCGGCCCAATGCACAAATCCTTATGTTATCCCTGGGTTATGATGACGTCCCAGGAAGAATTATTACATTGGTGACAGTGATCGTCTCCTGCCTCCAAAGTAAGATCACATACAATCGCAGCTGCTACCCAACTTATTTGATCTATTTAATTTCCCTGCTAGATACCAAGGCAAGGGTATTTATTATCGTCTGGTTTTAGCTTATTACCCATCGAACTTCTATGAGTGACAGAGATAATGAAGACTGTCGATTTCGGCTTGTGTTCCAAGAGTTGCAGGTTAGAAATCTGCATCTGGAGTGTTTTTTCACATGATTGCATTCATTTAACTCACCATTTCGATCTGTTTCGAAATCTTACAGTTGATAATTTATAAACCTTATTTAGTAAAAGTCGTGAAATTACTCAAATTTAAATACAAAGAAAATTTGTCATTCATTAGTGAGTGTATACCTCCTAAAATTAAAGTTTGCTTCCAATATATTAAAATACTAAAGAAATAAAGAAACCTTTCCAAAGACATCGAAGTATTATAATCGATAGCTTCGTTTCAAATATCAATGTCTGGTATTAGCTAGAATTAAACAAAGGTGGAGTTAAAAACAGTAAAACTAATTATTACAAAAATGATTACATAAAAACAAGCATGACGGTAGCTAGTATAAGCTTTGTATGGGTTGCTCCAGATACTTGCCTTCAGAAATAGAGTTCGGGAAACGTTTTTATCGGGTGGTGACAACTGTTTTGCCACCTTTTTCAAAACAGTTCTTATTAGGAAATAAATATAAATATATTCTAAACTGAGTGAAGAATCAACATCCGGTTACATCTGCTCAATTATTTAGACCTCTCAATTGTTCCCATGAGCTTCAAATTGCGTTAGTCCCTGCCCGCCGGACTTCTTTTTGTAATGTTAGAAACATTTTCGCGAATCACTACAAAATACTTTAAACTCTTTTCAAATTAGTAAGAATTTTGAGATTGCGTTCATTTTATCAATTACTCCAGATTGTTCCAGTTCCGCAACTAACGATATTTTTCGGATTGCTCTGTAGAATTCCTTGCATGTATCGTTAACGCACCCTTCATTAATTCTAGGATAAAAAAATTATATGTTCTGACTATCATAACATTTGGCCGTTGCATCATCGCTCAAACTGTACCTACAGTTATCAAGCTTATCAGCGTACATGTGATCTACAACTGTAGAGAACACCATCTTTTTCGCATTGGTGAAAATTTTTGCTACGCTTAATCAACAGGAGTATTTAGCAAAATGTTTTTGATATGTAAATGTATGCTTTCTCCCAGTTGGATAAATATGTGCAATTCCTGAAACAGGTTCTATTTTATTTTTTTTGTGTATATGTGTACCTGTAGGACTTTTGCGCTCGTGTAATTTCTGGTCTCGTCGACTCTAGGAACGTAAAAGGGTATACGTATAATCATATCATGCTCTCAGGAGAACCTGTCACAATCTCGAAGCCACAGCGAAACAACAACAGTACCATGATGTAACTTAGATTACGTTTGAATAAATTATTTATACTTCTTGCTTTTTGCTGGATTCTTTTTTTGCACGAATGGACAACCACCGAAACTGAGTGCCCAGCATGGGAACGAGGCGTACTTTGTGAGGTGTTCTGTTGCCGACGTTATTTCGAAACAACGAAGTAAGCTAACCACTGAAAGCAGTCGAGGTGATGTGGGAAAATTACGAGAAGTTAAGTTTGCTGGTGGATTCGTTGACTCGATATTTCGAGAAATAGGTACTATAGCTGCATGTATTATGCATGAGTAATTCAATCTGCTAGATTTCATAATCATATTTTAAATACCGCACACGCTTGCACCACACGACAAAACTTTCGTTCTTATCGAACATCAGCTGGCACGAGTATTAAATCATCATCTATCAACACAGTCAATGCTTTTTATGACCGTAATCCTTTCTTCTCAGAACACTCATCTCCGTCATCATCAACATCAGCATCATTATCATTGCCACCATCCTTAATATCTTCACTATGCAAAGATACACAAATTAGTTTTACGGCGGTGCTTCGCAACAAATTCAAAAAGCTCCCTTAATTACATTTGGAAACCATTTCACTCAAACACGAAGAGCATCAGCACCAGAGAGCACCCTCACCTATGAGAAGAGATTTACTTTTTTCATTAAACTCCTAAATTTGTACTTGATACGTACTTCCACTGGTGAGCGCCAACTGTTGACAGCGTTTCCCAAGCTACCTAGCACATATGCCACCGAGCTTCACTCTAATTACACATCCCGAATGTTGGACTGCTGACTAAAATAAGCTTTTTTTACTATTTCATTTATCCACACCTTTCACTTCACTTCACTTCACTTAAGAATTATATTTAACACCAAGCATCCGAGCGAGGACATAATCACACCGTAATGGAGATTTAGCTTTGTTTGATAAGAAGCTCACAGTCAGGGTAAACAGACTTCACCAAGAAATGCCGAAAAGCCGCCCGGAAAGCAGACTTTAGATCCCACCGATTTGATGATCCTTCTCCATCAGTAGCGTAATCCAATTTTCGTCATTCAATTATGTCGCTTTCACGGATGGTGCTTTATCCACCGAGAAGGAAAACTGTTATTGTTATTCCGCTGCTCTGAACCAAAACATACGGACCGTTTCACCAAATACTCACTAACATGCCGTTACACAGACTTGATAGCGTCTATACACAAATTCGTCGAACCGCAGCTGAACCGGCTTGCACGGATTCGCGTCTGTCCCGTTCGTTTGAGTTTCAATTGCTTTCTTCTGCTCGCCAGTTGCGGTTTTCAATTTATTTTTAGAGCGCGTCAAACCTCGCACACTATTTACCCCGAGAGGTCGGATTCCAATTGAATTGGAACGCAGCGCGCGGTTATCCCACAATCAAGCTGCAGATAATGGATGAACCAGCGCGAGCTACGCTAAAACGACAACAACATGAACAACAACCACGGCGATTTGCCACACTACACAACACCGAACACGCAGAAGTTACCGATTTACTATCCAATGTACACTTATACCGGAGTGGGCAGGAAAATCCGAAACGAACTGACACGAACCGATTGACCAGACCAGACGCCGTGCGCACCGTTGAAGTCCTTACCTTCGACTAACAGTAAACAAAACGCACAACATTCTGAATCACGGCAAGCCGCCTAATGTACACCCAATTCATGCTCTCTCTCTCTCCCTTTACCGGGTTGATGACGCCGAGAAAATCTTTGCAAAGCAGCAATCAAGAAAATTGTTGTTCATTTGCATCCAGCATCAGTGTGAGAGTGGAAAATTGCCGATAAGGAAAATTCTCTGAGCAGGATGAGGCATGCGCTTGAGTGAATCGAGTGAATATGACCGGATGAACACTCTCAGCTGACATTAGTTCGTGTGGTACCCAAGATGGGGAAGAAAGTCCATTCAGAACTGAGAACGGAATTTTCATTTCATGCGTACCTGAGTTGAGTCAACGAACAATAGCTTCTTGCATTACATTGAAATGCGGTAGATTTATTACACGGTGCTGCGGAAACCATGGCTTTCGAATTCTTGCAATTCGTTTCATTAATTTACTCCATTTAAATCTTTTTCATTTCATTCTAAATATCAATTTTTTCAGTTTACTATATTTATATCGTTTGTTTATTTCATCAATTTTTTTTTTCTGCACTCTTTTATTGATTTCGTTACTTTGAGTTCATTTTATCTATTTAATTCGTTTCAATCTTTGGATTTATTGCGACCAGTTTATTAATTTCAAACTAAAATGGTATTCATTTATCTTATTTTATACACTGTTTACATTTTGTGCATTTTATCCAGTTTCTTCCTTTTAACATTCTGGCTAGTTTTATTTATTTCATCCATATTATCAAATTTAATTTATTCTAGTATTTTACAACCTTTTTATCATCGCACAGAGGAGTAATTGGGGTCGAATCCTGGCCAAAATTATTTGCTGCTGCAATTGTTGTTATTATGCCTTAATATGAACTAAAAACAGACAATTACTAGTTTTTGGGACAATTTGGCATCTACCCACCTACCAGTGGTAAAAGACCAATTTTCTATATCCTTTCGAATAGTAGTAATTTCTAGGTGATCTTTGTGAATACATTTGTTTTTCCAGTTGCATAAACATTTTATCAGTGGGAAAGGGAGAAGAAAAGGGACGCCTGTACATATTTTCATAGAGATACATTTTGGCAAACGTAATATTTGGTCCTACAGCATTTCGGTGTACCTCAAATTAGTAAAAATTTCAATATTTTCAAATCGCTTGGGATTGGTGGATCGGACAAGATCGGAAGAGTTCGAATATTTTTTGTATAGCTGAAATCTTGTTTTGTAATACTGCTTCAGCAACTTTGTCGGATCTAGCCGTATAATTTAACTTTTTTATCATTAAATTTTGGAATAAAATGTTTAAAAAAGGTATTTTTTAAAGTAGGTGCAATACACAGCAAGTCTACTTTTTTAGTTAGTTTTAAGCTGAAGTTAAACAAACGGTTGTGTTGAACTACGTTTGTAATAATATTGTCTTATTTAATACAGTCATCATCACTAGAAAGCGATTTTGCTGAATATATAACGAAAACGAATAAAATATCCCTTAAAATATCACCATTGGGCAAACATGCAAAAATTCTTTAACAATTTTTGATATACTCCTAATTTTACCACGTTATACAGTAGGTTCTTAGGTATGTAAAAAATATAACGAAACAAAAAAATCAAAAAAAAAAATATTTTGGTTGTTGGCCAAGAATTTGTTCTAGTTACTCCTCTGTGCATCGTTAAAATTTCATTTTGGTCAAATAATTCCAGTTATGGTTTTCTTTCTATTTATGAAATTAATTTTGTTTATTTTTTTCATAATATTTATTTTATAGATTTTATTTCTATCAATAAAATAGATTTTACTTGTTCTATTTTTTTAATCATTTTTTTTTAATTTTTTGTTTTATTCATTTCGTCTATTTTTCTATTTTTATTTATTTCAGTCATTTTATTCATTTTTTATTACTTTTACTGATTTAATTAATTTTTATAGTTCATTCAATTTATCTAGTTTCTTCATTTTGTTTTTTTATTATTTCTATTCAGCCATTCCTTTTATTCATTTCATACAATTTGTTGGCATGAAGCAAATTTTATTGTAATAATTTTTTAACTTTTTAATATTGTTCAATTTTGCAGTTAGTGATCTGGATTTGACTTATTTTTTGATTGATTTGATTTATATCAATCAATCTACTCATTTTGATAAATTTGATAACTTATTTTCGTTCTTCTACCTTAATGATTTTTTTAAATTTCATTTGCTTTATTGATTTTTTATAATATATTCAGTTTATTGGAGATTTCGCTCGCGCAGGGCTTGAAACTGTATTCATCCCACCTCTAGTTGGATGCCTCCTTGGCATGAGTTCTGCAAACTAATAAATGATGCAACAGTATGCGTAAGAAATGTCTCATCTCACTGCTAGGTGGATTAAATCGGTTTTTATATACTCATGGTAGTTATAGCTTATATCTTATATTTAATAGAGGGTGTACCGGTACCTGCAAATCAAATGAATAAACTTGTTTTAATCTACCTAGTGATGCGATTGTGCCTTTCTTATGTATCCAAACTATGATTCATTAGCTGCTTATGTTCAATATAATTGTGGAAATGTCTATTACAATCTTATTATACTTAGCGCGTATCCCACAACTACCTCGAAAGTCGACGCTGACACACTTTAAACAAAAATGTATAATATTTAATTAGCTTAATCAGCATGAGTTCAATGTTATCTTCATGTGATGATATTTTGAAATGCTGGAATGGATTTGGAAGTGGAGGGGGTGGGGGCTAGTAGAGCGAGTGTCGAGGATATGTCAGAAATTCTTTACCTTATTTTGGTATGCGGGGTGGATGAAGGGAATGCAAGTAAAAAAGGATCAAAGGGAGGGGGTGGTGATGAAAGGTAGAAAAGTCAAAAGGGAGGGGGGTGGTGATGAAAGGGTGAAAGGTAAAGGGGCAGGGAGAGGATGCAACATCCAACTGCATATTGTATCTTCCATTTTGGTTTGTGAAAATCGGTTCAGTGATCACCGAAGAACCGGTATGACTTTGATTGTTCAATATGCTCGGAATCCGTTCCCATAGGCTGCTATTGAATTTCTGATGGATCCGACTTCCGGTTCCGGAATTACAGGGTGGTGAGAACGATCACGCAAAAAATGTCGATTTTAATAAATTCTGCAATGAATGTATAAAGGTGAAATTTTTTCCAAAATATGACCACAACTGCTTCGATTTGTAAGATTAGGTCACTAACATCCATTCAAAGTCTTTTTGGCCACATTGGCTACCATCATCAGTTCTGGAAGCCCCGGTGGAAGTATCCCAATTCAGAATAACAGTCACATCGGTTTCTCGGAGATAGCTAGGCCGATTCAACCAAGCTTAGTCTCAAATGAAAGATATTGCGCCCCCGCAAATGACTATTAAATTTTATCCCGATCCAACTTCCGGTTCTGGAGTTACGGGTTGTGGCGTGCGATCACATAGCAAATTGCGATTCAAACCGATACTCCGATGAAAGCAAAAAAGGTAAAAATTTCGCTAAAATGTCTCTCAAACAACTTAAATTTGCAGTTCTATGTCACCGACGGCCAACCAAACTTTCGTTGACTACATTGACCACCACAGACGATTCCGGAAGTGCCCGGGAAAAGCGGCCATCTTTCAAAATTAACAAACTCACACCAGTTTCCCGGAAATGGTTGGGCCGATTTTCACAAACTTAGTCCCAAATGATAGTTATAATATCAGATGTCTATAAAATTTTGTACGGATCGGTTATATGGTTCCGGAAATATAGACTTAACCGTCCGGTCACATATGAAATTCCCATGTAAGCCGGATCTCAAAATATTTTTTCAAAGGGGAGAGGGACTTCTAGAAATTTCAGAAATCGAATTCGTATTTTGATGCCAAACATCTTTGGTATATCCAAAAAATTTTTTTTATGAGAATCGACTTTTTGTGACTTTCCGATTTCGTTCCTTTTTTCAATTCAATATTACCGTGGCTGGTTTTTCTTTTGCAAAATTTTAGAATTCGCTCAATTACTTTTCTTGTATATAGTTGTCAAGTCATGTATAATAAAATTGAAATGTATACATTTGAAAGCTTTTAATAAATATAAGCAACTAAACAATTCTCGTAAACAACTAAACAACAACTAAACATAAACAACATAAACAACTAAACAAAACTAAACAATTCTAAACAAAAAACAAACTAAACAATTCATGATTGAGAAAGGCACAATTGCACCGCTAGGTGGATTAAAACAGTTTTTTAAATTTCATTTGCTTTTTTGATTTTTTATAATATATTCAGTTTATTGGAGATTTCGTTCGCGCAGGGCTTGAAACTGTATTCATCCCACCTCTAGTTGGGTGCTTACTTGGCATGAGTTCTGCAAACTAATAAATGATGCAACAGTAATATGCGTAAGAAATGTCTCATCTCACTGCTAGGTGGGTTAAATCGGTTTTTATATACTCATGGTAGTTGTAGCTTATATCTTATATTTTATAGAGAGTGTACCAGTACCTGCTTATCAAATGAAAAAAAACTTTTTTAATCCACCTAGTGATGCGATTGTGCTACTACGAAAGTCGATACTGACACACTTTAAACAAAAATGTATAATATTTAATTAGCTTAAACAGCATGAGTTCAATGTTATCTTCATGTGATGATATTTTGAAATGCTGGGGGAATAGATTTGGAAGTGGAGGGGGTGGGGGCTAGTGGAGTGAGTGTCTAGGATATGTCAGAAATTCTTTACCTTATTATGGTATGCGGGTTGGATGAAGGGAATGCAGGTATGAGAGTGGTCAAAAGGGGGGTGGTGATGAAAGGGAGAGGGGTAAAGGGGCAGGGAGAGGATGCAACATCCAACTGAATATTATATCTTCCATTTGAGACTTGGTTTGTAAAAATCGGTTCAGTGATCACCGAAGAACCGGTGTGATTTTGATTGTGCAATATGCTCGGAATCCGGGACTTCCGGAATTATCGATAGTGGACAATATATTCAAAGAATGCTTACTTGGCAATCAGTGATCTAGACCTGTGAATTGAAGTAATTTGGTAACCATTTCAATAGGGATCATCCATAAATGACGTAGCCTTTTAGAGTGATTTTTAACACCCCCCCCCCTTCCCCATTGTAGCATTTCATCACAAACCTCTGAATACCCCCTGGTAATTACGTAGATTGATGATAACCTTACTCCCCCCTTGCCCCCGTAAAAAAATTAAAAAAATCATGTTAGATGAAACGGGTAAGATTGTCGCGACATCAGGTCAACCACTATCCCCTATAAAAAAGCTACGTGGCATGACAGGACCCCCTACCCCCTGTCGTCACACATCATCACAAAATATAAAACTCCCCCTCCCCCATATAATGCTACGTCATTTATGGATGGTCCAATAGATTTTTAGCCTCTGAGGCATTACGATTGTAACGGTTTATATGGGAAATTTTAGTGTGACCTTACTGACCTTACTGGTTAGGTCAGGACCGGGTGAAATTCAATAGCAACCAACAGGATTACTGTATCTTTCATCCGAAATTAAGAAAATCGGTCAAGAATTCGCTGGAAAATAGGTGTGATATTAGCTTAGAAACTTGACGAGTTTCCTGGAGCCATCAAGATTCGTCATAGGTGGTCAATGTGATCAAAGCTACTTTGATTGATCATTAGTGATCTATTCCCGCAAATCCAAGTAAAGTTGGACCCTTTTTGATATGTATTACATCATTCGGGCATGGGGTTGTTTATATGGAAATTTGCTGTGTGACCGCACTCTTCAACCCGTAACTCCGGAAACGGAAGTCGGATCAACTAAAAATTCAATAGCAGCTCAATAGGTTCAACCATCTCTGGGAAAATTGCGTGATTTTAAATGACACACACGCATACACATACATATACATTAGGGTGGCACAAATTTTAGAATTCAGTGGAACCGATCTAAAACTACTCGCTAAACGACCTCATTCCACCATGCAAAATGTTGATTTGATAGGTTGCACTATATTTTAGCACAAATGGTTTAAAGTTTGTATGTGATTTAACATGGATAAACGATCCACATTAGTCAATATTTCGTAGACACGTTCATATGTATTCTAAAAATATATGCTATGCTAATTTCGGTAGATACGGGTACCGTGTACAACTTCCCCGAAGAGTGTAATAGGCTAAAACTTCTGGTTGAAAAGTTATTCCTTATACAATGCTTAAGTGTCTTCGTCGTTGGTGGAAATTGAATTTATCTGGATACTCTGGCTGATACTTCAATCAAGTTAACCGTGATATACCAGTCATAAACCGAATTAGGCAGCTATCAACATAGGCGGTTTTATAGTTCAGATGCGAGAGTCATAAATAGATAATCTAAAGGACATGAGTTCGATTCTTAATTTTTTTGACATTTTATTTTTTTTTACTCCCTGTAAAGCGGGAACGTTATTATGTCGAATTGTTAATTTCAAATAAAGTAATAAGGGAGATCATAACCGTTATTTCTGACGTGTTATTTGATTTTGGCAAAGTTATGTTCTAACGTTATATTCACGATGCTACTCCAATCTTAATCCCTGGATGATTCGTTCAAAAGTTTTGGTCAAAATCAAATCGTGCTTCATGACCGGAGACACTCTTGCTGGCGTATAGTGACAGATATTGGCCACTTACTCAATTAACCCGCCTTCAGTTCACGGGGCACTCTATAGCAGTTCCAGCTCCACAGGGATGTGATGAACATCAGTTGAGCTTCAAAATAACGTGAATCTTTCCCGCTTCAGTTTCGTCTCAATTTTAATTTGCTCAACGTATATTATTGAACACAAAAAAATAATTCTGATACAATTTGATCCCAAGCCCTTTAGATCACATGTGTCGAATGATACCATCTGGACTATATTTCCGCTTATCGCCAACGGTACAACTGGTGACTACAACAAATACGTCAAGGTTCACTTGATTGAAGTTTCAGCTCGCCGGATAGCCAGAGACAGCACTATTTTCATAACTTTCAGGGCAACGAAAGTTTAATTTTGCAATAACTCATGAATCAGTTGTCATAGCTATGAACTGTCCTTAGAAGAAGTTGTTCTACGTGACTGAATCTATAGAATGTAGCATACAATATATTTTTCAGGGGTATCACGCGGCATATTTATGAATTCAATGAAGATGTATTATTTTTTCATAGTAAACTCCATACAAACTTAGAATCATTTGTGCTAAAACATGCTCCAACAGATATGATTCAGATTTGGCGTAGGAGTTCGTTGAAGAAATACGAATTTTTTAAATTGGTTCTGCGGTATTCCATTTTTTTTCATACATCCTCGTGCCACCCTATTGTTTGGGCTTTGGAAATTCAGCAGGGGCTTGCAAAGGTCTGGAAAGATACGGGATGTGCTGGAAATGCAGGGAGACGGGCCATATTGCGAGAGACTGCACGCAGGAGCCGAAATGCTTGCTTTGTTACTCCTGCGGACGAAAACGACCATCAGACGGGTGGCTTAAAATACCCTGCCTACAAGAAGGCGACTGCAGGCCAACGCCAATGGAGATAACCCAGATAAATCTGAATCACTGCGACAGCGCACAGCAACTGTTGTGGCAGTCTACGACAGAAACTATGTGCGATGTCGCTTTGATCGCAAAGCCGTATCAAGCCCCCTGATAACGGTAACTGGCTGGCGGATAGATCGGGAACGGCTGTGATACAAATTATGGGCAGTACAAGAAGTGGTAGAACGCACACACAAGGGTTTCGTGATCGCCAAAATTAACGGCGTCTTCGTGTGTACCTGTTAGGCCCCTCCAAGGTGGACCGTAGAGCAGTTCAGCCTAATGCTGGAGCAGCTAACCGAGCAGTTGATTGGTCGGAAGCCGGTAGACATTAGCCGTGACTTCAATGCCTGGACTATGGAGTAGCGCAGTAGAGAAACCAACACAAGAGGGTGTATCCTGCAGGAAGCTATAGCGAAGTTAGACGTACGATTGTGAAATGAAGGTTCTTTTAGCATATTTAGGAGAGACGGGAGGGAGTCTATTATCGACGATATATTCTGTAATCCTTCATTGGCGGTGAACATGGATTGGAAAGGCACTTGAGGCACAGCGGGACCGAGAATGTGGGTGGGGCTGACCTAACAAGAAGGAATGTGGCGGTTTGTGATGCCACAATGCAGCGAAAACTTAAACCAGTTAATTGACGGAGACCAGCTTACTGGTGGAATGAGACGCTTAGTACGCTACGCGCTGCTTGACTCAGAGCTAGAAGGCGGGCTTAGTTAGAAGGCGGCGGATCCAGTTAGCTAAGAGCGCAAGAAAGCATTTCGGGAAGCTAGGGCCGCTTTAAACGGGAGATCAGACTTAGAAAGTCAGACTGCCAAAAAGAGCTGTGCCAAAAAGTAGACGCCAAACCCCTGGGGCGACGCGTACCGAGTCGTGATGGCGAAAATGAAGGGCTCGACGACGCCAGCCAAAATGTGCCCGGGCAAGCTGAAAATAATCGCTGAGGGTCTTTTCCCGAAGCTCGATGCAACTGTCTGGCCACCGACACCGTACGACGACGAAGAAGGAGCAAACACGGACGATCGGCAAGTGACTAACGGTAAGCTCGCAGAAGCGTCGAAGCGCCTGAAACCAAAGAAAGCCCCGGTCCGGTCCGGATGGAATACCAAACATGGTGCTGAAAGCTGTGATCCCGGCCTATCAAGACATGTTCATGATGGTGCTACAGAAGCGTTTAAATGAAGGCAACTTCCCCGAAATGTTGAAGGTACAGAGGCTAGCGTTTCTGCCGAATTGGGAGTGATAATCGACGATCGGTTGTTCTTCAATAATCACGTCGACTACGCCTGCGAAAAGTCGACGAAAGCCACGAACACAATAGCGAGAATCATGCCAAACGTCGGCGATCCGAGAAGCAGCACGAGACGTCTGCTATCTACTGTTTTGTCATCCATACTCCGATATGGGGTTCCTGCCTGGGGTGCTGCATTGAAAACCAAGCGGAACCGTGAAAAGCTGACCAAGACATTCCGGATGATTGCCATACGAGTCGTTAGTGCTTACAGAACAATATCGTCGGAGACAGGGAATGCTACCAGCAGAGAAATGCACGCAATACAAGGAGACTGGTCCGAGCTGACTCGTTGGTTAAGCGGCAGCAGGAGGGCGACAACGCGGAGAAAGGAAGGTGTACCCACCGACTCGCCCCAAATGTCTCGGCATGGGTGCATAGGAAGCATGGAGAGGTTGTCCGGGCACGGACCACCCCTTTGCCCAGAGTGTGTGGACGTGCAAGAGACACTGGATCACGTGGTCTTTCAATGCCCTATGTTCAATGATGTTCGTAGGGGTATGCCTAGTGTAACAGTGGATAATATCATTGAAGAGATGTGCCACGACGAGTATACCTGAGTTGCTGTCAACAGAGTGGTTACGAGGGTACTCTCCGAGCTGCAGAGGAAGTTGCGAAAGGACCAACAAAGTAGCGCCATTGGCTAGACAGCCGCCGTGGAAACACAAATCGGGATTCGAAAGAAATTTCGCCGCCGGGATCTCTCCGTCGATGTAGACCAGTTGAGTAATACGCGACGTGCAGCGAGTTCAGGTCGTCGGGGCGCTAGTGAACGCGGTCGTCAGGCTTCACCGGGTAGCTCGTGAGTAGGTTACCCGGTGAAGCTACTAGACCGAGTAGACCGTAGAATAGCTAGCAGCGGGTCATTGAGTTGCCAGTGAACCCGAAACTACGCTCCACCCGGAATCACTGGATAGTCCACCGCCGGGAACTAGATTGAGTAGATCGGGACGAAGTGGGGAGCTGAATGGCTCATGGATATGAACATCGGTATCGGGAGCAATCTACCTCCGGGGATAGATTCGCCGCCGTGGACTATCCGACAGAATCGTGACGAAAAAGGGAACTGATTGGCTCACGAAACAAACACCGGTACCGAGAGAAATTTCGTTTCCGGGGAACTCTCAGTCGGAGTAGTATAATATCCGAGTTGATCTCGATAAAACTTGGAGCGACACGGCTCAAGGAAGCGGGTATATGTGTCGGGAGACATTCTACCGCCGGGGAACTATCGGTCAGTCAGAGTAGGGTGAGTTCATCGTCGGGGACTATCTAAATAGATCGTGATAAGGTCGGGAGCTGAATGACTTACGAAAACAGGAGCTAAATGGCTCAAAGAACCAGCACCTAAACGACTCTCGGGGACGAGAACTAAACGGCGACGTAATAGATGGAGACACGAAGCAAGAGAAGAGATATGAATTAAATCAAAACTCAAAGAGCCATTTCATAAACAAAGTGAGGCTCCGAGATAGAGTAGAAGAAAGAGGTGCGACGAAAGCACAGTACAGCACATGATTTAAAAAATAAAGCTGACATTACAAAATTTAAATAATTCTATAGCTGATGCTAGAAATTTATCAGCACCAACAACACAGAAAAAATTTAATACTCCTATTATTGACGACGATCTTTAACTTCTGATTCGCTTCAAGAATGTTCGAAGACGTCAGTTCTCGTGATCCTGCTATGAAATGTATCTATCAGGATCTACAAAAAGAAATTAAGCATGGATTCACACTCTTAAGAAATGAAAATTTCGCGAAAGAGGTTGAACAAATCAAGCCAAATTCTAAACCTTTCTGGAAACTTTCTAAGGTTCTTAAGAAACCTCAGAAACCAATTCCAGCTTTAAAGGAAGGTAACCACATACTTCTTACAAACGAAGAAATAGCTCAAAAACTTGCTCAGCAGTTTGAAAGCGTCCATAATTTTAATCTCAACGTTGTGAGTCCTATTGAAACCGAAGTCTTAAAAAAATATGAAAACGTTTCAAATCAAGTATTGTCTCTAGACGATATTGTTGAAACAAACTATGATGAGATCAAATCCATCATGAAAAAGTTATAAAAATATGAATGCTCCAGGTTATGATGGAATTTTCAACATTCTTCTTAAAAACCTTCCCGAAATCACCATGAGATACTTGGTCAAAATATTCAACAAATGTTTTGAATTAGCATACTTCCCTGAAAGATGGAAAAATGCCAAGGTTATTCCTATTTTGAAGCCAGATAAAAACTCAACAGAAGCATCTAGCTATCGACCAATTAGCTTACTCTCTTCTATTAGTAAATTATTTGAAAAAAAATCCTCCTAACTAGAATGATGTCACATATCAATGAGAATTCTATTTTTCTTCCTGAGCTGTTTGGATTTCGTATTGGACATTCAACTACTCATCAACTTGTGAGAGTAACTAACATGATAAAGGCAAATATCTCAGAGGGCTATTTCACTGGAGTTGCTCTTCTAGACATTGAAAAAGCTTTCGACAGTGTTTGGCACAAAGGATTAATTGTCAAAATGTGGGATTTCAATTTTCCAATTTACATAATAAAGATAATTCAAAATTATCTTACTAACCGTACCCTACAGGTTTCTTATCAGAATTGTAAATCTAATAAACTACCCATTAAAGCAGGCGTTCCTCAAGGATCAACCGTCGCATCAATCCTATACAATATTTTTACCTCTGATCTTCCAAATCTACCTACAGGCTGTAAAAAGTCACTTTTATGTAATGATACTAGCATCGCCACTGGTAGCAGTCTTCGTATTATCTGCAGTCGACTGCAACGAAGTTTGAATATTTTCAATGATTACCTGAAAAAATGGAAAATTTCCACTAATGCGCAAAAACACAATTGATTGTGTTTTCTCACAAGCCAAGAGCTTCTTCTCTTAAACCAAATAATAACCATATTATTAAATTTAATGGTTTGAATTTAACGTGGTCAGATCAAGTTAAATACTTGGGTTTGATTTACGATAAAAAACTCACTTTTAAGGATCACATTGAAGGAATCCAAACAAAATGCAACAAATATATAAAATGTTTATACCCTCTTATAAATAGGAATACTAGGCTCTGCCTAAAGAACAAACTATTAATTTATAAACAAATATTTGCAATGCTATATGCAGTGCCAATCTGGGCAAGTTGTTGTGCTACTAGGAAGAAAACGCTTCAAAGGATTTAGAATAAAATTCTGAAAATGATTTTGAAGCGTCCTCCCTGGTTTAGCACAAATGAGTTGCACAGACTCGCAAACATAGAAACATTAGAAATTATGATGAACAGTATTATAAGCAACTTCCGACAAAAATCGTTGCAATCTTCAATTGCAACGATTAGCTCTCTTTATAGTTTATAAGTAAGTTTATAAGATTTGTTTAGCTCCTTAATCACAAGACAAGTAGGTTAAAAACATCCTACTGAAAAAATACTTAACTGCGAAAGCATATTATATCTTAATAATAATTAACTGAATCATGTAAACAATAGGGATGAAAACTCACCACTTGTGGCTGAACACCCAATATACACAATTAGAAATGTAATGTAAACAAAACAATATAATCAAAAAGAAATTAATATTAAAAAAAGTTGGGTGGGTAATGTCTGCGACATAACCGGAGAGATGTAGAATACATAAGGAACACGTTCTTCAAATATGTTGATACTCATTAGGATTTTCGGACAAAAGCTGATTTGGGCGAGGAATATTTCAAATTATTCTTTACAAAAATGATGGTGGTCCTGAAAAGGACCGGTTTTGTTGGCGTTGTTGGCCTTGGTGAGGGAGATGGCTAACGATGAAATTAATTGTTAGCATGAGGAAGTCGCGTAGTACTGGCCAATGGAAGAACAGATAATAATTGATTCCTGAAAATCAATTTTTCTTTATTCATGTAAATTATACATACTTACAAATCTAACAGAAGATTCCTGATCATATTTCTGAATCATTAGTGCGAACATTGTGTAATTTGGTTAGGTACAATGAAAGTTACAAACTTTCCAAACTCGACCTTCTGTTCATTCAGAAATATTGAAATGGGGTGTCGTGGTCACAATAAAAAAAGATGGGTGGGTAATGTCTGTCACATAACCGGAGCGTCGTGATTTCAATTCGAGACGTTAATTTAAAACTAATAATATTCAACAGAATCACGTTTGAATGGGAAATTTTCAAATAATTCTCTATGGTAATAATGGTGGTTCTGAAAAGAACCTTTGGTATCGGCGTTGGTGTTGATGGTGATGCGCTGGATCGTTGGATATTTTTTCACGGGGGCTGCCAAAAAGCTTGAATAGAAGCATGCGACTTCAACGTTTCTCTTAAACACATGCAACGACACATTCGTTTTGGTAATACTGATAATAACAGTAGAAAGGAATGGAAAAGCAGTGCACGAAACGAGCGAGAGGATAATTTAAATTTTTGTTCCGTGTGCAAGCTACTTCTTTCCACACAACGTATTATGTTGCTTGTTGGAAATTTGCTACACACCTTAAAATGAAAGTTTCAGTTTAACTCTCACTAGAACACAATTGATTGGTCCTGAAAAGAACCGTAACGGTTGCTTTTATTGTAATTTACGCCCACTCCCACAAACCGACCAAGTAGGCATCACTGGCTTCTCGGGGCATCATTACGACTGAGCTTTGTAAGCGTAGCTCGACTTTGCAGTCCTGCACAATCTCACGACCCAGACGCTGGAACGATAGCCTACTCCGTTGCCCTTTAGTTGGGGCGAAATACTAGCACGGCGACAGTTCCTGATCGGTAGTTGATTGCGATGGGCCACCAGTAGCTGGGGCACTTTTGCGGACCGTCATCATCGCCAACTGCTTTCCTCCGGTGGACTGGCTGCTTGCTAGTGCTTGAACGAATACGAATGATGAGAAAACCCGACCGACCAATATTCATATATGAAAACACGAGAAAGCACTACTATCGCTCTCTCGCTCGTTTTCGTGCCATTCCTGTGCCTTTCCTTTCCGTTCGGCTACCAATACTAGCATAACCAAAACGAATATTCTGTCTTTCCATCGCCTTCAATTTAGTGGCCAGTGCTAGCAAACTTGCATGTTCAGTTTTTCAATAACAACATTTTCAATATTTTCAAAGAATGTTGCAGATTTGAAAAGAAGGAAGGAGAAGATTTTCACAAATTTAAATTCTTTTGTCTTATTTGTTAGCGCTGATAAAGGCTATTTAGTTTGCTACTAGCAAGGAGCTGCACAAACAAATCGATTTATGCAGTTAATCAACGGAGGCTGCCAAAAAGTTCGAAAAAAAGCATGCGACTAGTGTACTTTGCATATTCTATATTTTATCAATACTAGAGAGGATCAATAAAATAATTCAAATTGTTATAGCGACATGCAATTGTGGCAACACTGGCCATGAGATGGTGGGAGAACACGCACATTCGTTTTAGTTATGATTGTAGTAGCAGCAGAAAGGAATGGAAAAGCAGTGCACGAAAACGAGCGAGAGAGGATAATTTAAATTCTCTTTCTTTCTTTCCACACATCGTATTTCTTATATAGCTTTCTGAAAATTATTTGTTATACACCATAAAATGTAAATTTCAGTTTAACTCTTATTAGAACACAATTAATTGGTCCTGTAAAGAACCGTTTATTGTTTTATTGCGGGAGCATAATTCAGACGCACTCCCCGCGGACACGGTGAACCACTTTAACTCTTATTAGAACACAGATTAGTTTCTCTGTTGCCCTTTAGTTGGGGCGAAATTCTTGCAGGGCGACAGTTCCTGATCGGGTTGCGATGAGTCACCAGTAGCTGGGGCACTTTTTCCGACCGTCGTCATCGCCAACTTCTTTCCTTCGGTGGACTGGCTGCTTGCTAGTGCTTGAACGAATACGAATGATGAGAAAAACCGACCGACCAATATTCATATATGAACACACGAGAAAGCGCTACTATCGCTCTCGCTCGTTTTCGTGCCATTCCTGTGCCTTTCCTTTCCGTTCGGCTACCAATACTAGCATAACCAAAACGAATATTCTGTCTTTCCATCGCCTTCAATCTAGTGGCCAGTGCTAGCAAACTTGCATGTTCAGTTTTTCAATAACAACATTCAAACAATATTTTCAAAGAATGCTGCAGATTTGAAAAGAAGGAAATGATTTTCACAAATTTAAATTCTTTCGTGTTATTTGTTAGCGCTGATAAAGGCTATTTAGTTTGCTACTAGCAAGGAGCTGCACAAACAAATCGATTTATGCAGTTAATCAACGGAGGCTGCCAAAAAGTTCGAATAAAAGCATGCGACTAGTGTACTTTGCACGTTCTATATTTTATCAATACTAGAGAGGATCAATAAAATAATTCAAATTGTAATAGCGACATGCAATTGTGGCAACACTGGCCAAGAGATGGTGGGGGAACACGCACATTCGTTTTAGTTATGATGGTAGTAGCAGCAGAAAGGAAAGGAAAAGCAGTGCACGAAAACGAGCAAGAGAGGATAATTTAAATTCTCTTTCTTTCTTTCCACACATCGTATTTTTTATATAGCTTTCTGAAAATTATTTGTTATACACCATAAAATGTAAATTTCAGTTTAACTCTTATTACAACACAATTAATTGGTCCTGTAAAGAACCGTTTATTGTTTTATTGCGGGAGCATAATTCAGACGCACTCCCCGCGGACACGGTGAGCCACAAAGCACTATTTTGCATCCTCGAACAAACCGACCAAGTAGGCATCGTTGGCTTCTCGGGGCATCATTACGACTGAGCTTTGTAAGCGTGGCTCGATTTTGCAGTCCTGCACAATCTCACGACCCAGACGCTGGAACGATAGCCTACTCTGTTGCCCTTTAGTTGGGGCGAAATTCTTGCAGGTCGACAGTTCCTGATCGGGTTGCGATGAGTCACCAGTAGCTGGGGCACTTTTTCCGCCGTCGTCATTGCCAACTGCTTTCCTTCGGTGGACTGGCTGCTTGCTAGTGCTTGAACGAATACGAATGATGAGAAAAACCGACCGACAGATATTTATATAATCGCGCTAATATGCACTACTATCGCTTTCTCGCTCGTTCTCGTGCCGTGCATGAGCCTTTCCTTTCCGTCCGGCTTCTAATGGCCTAACCAAAGGAATATGCCGTCTTTCCCCCACCAACTGCTCTCGTCAAGCAACCCAAACATGTAGTGGACCTATATATAAACTTTTCATTATTTTATTGTTCGGTTGGTCCACCATTTTGACGGCTCTGTGCGGGATGGGCTGAAAATTTTCACTTTTCCGAGTCGTTTTCGAAAGATTTTTCAAAACACAATTTTTTGTTATTAGTGCATGTTATACATACTTCAAATTTTAATACAGCATAGAGGAACATATTTGCAACAAATTGGCCTAAAAATCAAATCATTCTGTTAGGTATGATAAAAGTTATTAACGTTCAAAATCTGACGCGGCGCCGCAGCCGATATTTTGAAACGGGACCCCTATATTGAAAGCTTAAATGTATTCTACATTAAAAATAGATTCCATTTTGAATCTAAAAAATCCAAAATAAAGCAAATCGATTTTCTGAAATACAAGCGAAAGCCATCTTCCAGTATTTTCGAAAATCTTCGGGATCGAACCAACATCTTCCCAGACATCAAATCCTTAGGTAGAATCCCCAAAGCCGTTCCGTTAGGTTTGTGTTACGCTGGAACCGAGTAAAATGCGAGGATGGGATGTGAGGCGTACCAAATCCATCGCAATATTTTCCGGACAGATTTATTGCAAGAGTCGAACAAAGCTCTGGCAGAAGTCGAGCAAAATTTTACATTCTAAGCAGCATTCTTGCTAAAACAAAAATTCTGTGCAAAACCAATTTGGCTGAATGTGTATAAAATTCTACACAACTTGTTTGAATTCCCGACCAACACAACAAGAAACCAAAAAAATGAAAAAAAGAGTCGGTTTCTTAAAACAACGACTTCCGGCTTTGTGTATCATTGTTAACCCTTTTCAGTTATTGATGAATTTATTTTCGAATAATATAATATTTTTTCGTTATCCACATTTTGGAATACGCTTTTTCTGAGTGTTGTTCTATTTGCATGGACGTTGTTCGTAACATACGTAACGAAACACGCTTTTCTCTTGAACATATTTCGTTGCGTTGTTTGAGCCACTAATATGGAGAAGGTATAAATACTAGCGCCACTAATCAGTGGTACATATATGAAACAAGCAGTATCTGTCAAATTGTCACCGGCTTGGCCAAAAATAAAATAACACAAATCGATGGAAAGCGTAACGAAATTTCATTATGTACGTTCGTCCCATCCATTGATTCCACATGATTCTTGTCCACTCAGAGCATTCTACTTTAACTCAATACGTTCTAGATATAAAGCCTATTTATGCATGAAAAGTTCTCTTATACACTTCCAGTCAAGAAAAACCGAACTGATGCTGCAAAAAGCGCCTAAATGCATATGTAAAATTGTTTTCATTTCTTGTACATTCTCTATCTCGAGATAATCTAGCGTTTCGGCATCAAAACGTCAAAAAGTTTTCTCACTTGCACTGATGGTAATTAGATGGGGGCGTAATTCAACGCACGCAACAATGGTGGCGCATGGCTAAAAAGTCGCAATGTGTATTTAAAGATTCACCATATTGATTGTTTCGGTTTATGGGTGATTAAAGTGACCAGATGTTTCCAGGACGAATGCCGGACGCCCTCAAGAAACCTATTAACTGTGTACGTTGCCCAAATATTTACATAGCTTGTGTAAGACTGAGAAATTTTTCATAAGGATTATGTTTGACCTTAAATAATATAAACATCGCATCAATAAATTGTAGATACCGCATTTCTAAATTATGGGAATTCATAAGAAATATTTCACGTAAAAGTGATTTTGGTTAAACAATCGTATGAATATATAAACCTATATAAACATCAAGTTCATGTGCATCAGTATTTGGTGGTAACTGTCGCTGCGGTGGAAATCTGTTAACTCTGAGCTTCTGATTTACGTATGAATTATGCTGAAGTTATATGAAAGAAATATATTTATTTTTTTTTATTAATCTAAAAATACTATAAATTGAAATATAATATAGTGTAGTACTAAGTCAACGGTTCGTGCAAGCCCATAGAGCTTGTAGTCATTACTAAATTTTTACGCTTGAGACAAACCAATACTCTGCCACTTTATAAATATTGAACGATTAAACTGAATTTGGTTTTGTTCACTTTCACAGGAGGGTTAAAAGAGTTTGACTACGCGAGAAAAACGACAGCTTAAATATTAGGGATGTACAAAAAGTCATTTTCGAAAATGTTGCAATCTTTTTCACGTAGAAAGTATCACGAATTATAATGGAACGAAAATACATAATGTTTAAAAGTTATATGGACATGTACGCATGTGCTTATCTTTATTTAAAATCGTGAAAAATTTAAAAGATCGATCGTATTCAAAATTTTTGAACAATATGAAATGAGGATTGGTTATGCTACATAACTAAATGAAATTTTCGTAGCAAATCAAGAAGTTTCTCAAATTCGTTTGCTATAAGGAAAGATTGACATAATTTCATTCAAAATGAAACAAATTGATCGCTTATAATTTATCCGTATACTTCAGCTAGATTATTCATTCAAATATATGACTTATCTCTCTTCACACGCCCATATTGACTAAGCTTATTTTGCAGCGGTACATTAAACAGCGAAACATGTGTTCACTGCCCCGTAAGTACGATCCAGCAGTAGAAAGCAAATGGAAACGCTGAAATGAAATTCTTCACAAAACACACTCAAGCAATGGCATTTATCATTCTTGCGATTTCGGGGCACATCTTTGTTTCTTGCTTCGCCTCAAGTCCATCTGTCAGGAACAGGACGAGTGAAGAGAATGTAAAACTGAACTCGATGGCATTTAAAATTCAGCGCATAAAATACTTGTCTGTCCTGTGAATGCAAACCATGCAACACGTGCTGCATTGAAAGATGCTTCTGTTAACACGTGACTAAATGCATCCATGGACATTGCGGTGCGTACGCAATACGTGTAGGTACAACATATGTAGAACAGCTTGAATGCTACAAATCGGTACAGCATATGTATATAATGTTTTCATGTTGTACCCCTACGTTGTATTGTGAATGAATGAATGAATGAATGTACATATTTGAAAGAGCACTTGCGGCAAGGACACTTCAACCATTATCGTCCAGCTACTTTAGAATTTCTACAGGTACGAGCCATGCTATGGCAATTGGTAAGACAGTCTCTAGTTATGAGAGAATTTTCATCGACATAGGACTGGTTTGCGATTAGAGCAAGTCTTTGTAACAGTCATTTACGCTTCGACACTGCTCAATAATGTTTGCCTTCGTTTACAAGCTCAAGTATTCACAAGCCACGGGTTATTTGGTGCAAACAATAATAGAACAATTATAAATGTATCCCAACTCACCTTGAGGAAACATCACGACAGATATGAGAAACTAGAAGCTTTGGTGATGAATACAAATAGCGGCACATTCCCTACACAGATAGGGTGTTATTTAGAACGTCACATTTTTCAACATGGGTAACTTTCGTCACAGGCATCGATCTATTAAAATCTTTTAACAATTTGGTTCTGCATATAGGTTATCACTTGATCAACGTTACCAAAGTGTGAAAACTTTCTTGAACATGTGTTTTCTATTCGCTAAACGCACAAGAAATTGCGGAATATTCTTGGTGCTCGCGGTTGACCAACTGAACATCGTAATTAATCGCCTTATATATGTGTAAATCTCGAACCTAAAACTACAACATTTTAGGTGCGAAATTTCATTATTCAGCTCGTGCCAGAATTGTGTGTTCAGAAACCACTATCTCTAATGTAAACATAAGTGTGACCAACAACACAACCAACTTGTTGGTCCTGAGGAGAGCGCAGTTTTACGGACCGAAGAATATTGATCATGAGTGGGGATGTGCTTATCTTGAATGGAACTAAAAATAATTTTGAATAAGCTAAAGTTTCAGCCCTCTTTAAACACTTTAACATTTTTCAAATAAATTATTGGTATCTCGAAAGGGTAAAAAGTATATTTGGAAACATTTAAATAAGTTTTAATGCTTAAATTTCTATGGAAAGTATAGCGAGTACATTCTGTCAAAACATGCCAAAAGCGAATTCGAGTTTTCCTTATACAACATCAATAACCCCTGAATTTAGATTTTCTGCATAACAAAATGCTACCAAACATAGCTCCTCTATGAGCAAATAGCAGAAACTGTTAGTCTTAATCGGCACCGTCTTGAGCGTGTCATAACGTTCTTGGTCAAACGTCCGAAGGGTGGTGCGCCACAAACTCCGGGACATTATGATGCACAAGAGCGCGTCATAGCATCCGAAAACAATCAATGCATCAAAAGATCCGAAACTATTCTCGCGACACAACATCCGAAAGAGGTTCTGCGTCATAATGACGCACACTAGTATTGGGATGTTATGACGCCTCGTCAGGTTCGGGATAATATGGCGCACTCCTTATTTCAGATATTTTGACGCATAGGCACTGCATAATAACGTCCCAGGTCACAAGGTCCTAAAAGGGATCTGGGACATTATGACGCCCAAGGGGTGCGTCATAGAATCCTAAAACGAGTGTGCGTCGTAAAGACCATATGACGCACATTCGTTTTCAAATAGTATAATACAACTTCATACTTCAAGCACTAAATCTGATTTGAATACAACAAAATTGCCTGCTTACATTTTATGGTCATTGCTCGTGTTGAGAGAGAATTTCCTCCAGAAAGATGTGCTTTTGAAATTGATTTCTATTTCTTACACACTAGCATGGGGCACGTAAACTAAAAGAACGCAACAGAACGGGAGAGGAAGTATTGGATTTGAGTGCACGATTTCCACACATAATTTGTAGCGAGAATATAAGTTGCACTCGACAAACCACGTTTCACGTCAAATATTTAACTTAATTTCACCTCACTTACCAGGAAACGAGAAAGTTGTATTTTTTTTTAAATTTATGAATTAAATGACCGGAGCGAAAATTTTCACGTCAAACTCGTATTCCTATTATAGTCTTTATTCGTTGGGTGATTTGTTTCGTTTTATTATAAAACTAAAATGATTCTATTGTAAATGTTCAATCTTTGCTGGGTATAATAAGCAGAAATTTCAATCTAAAAGTGAAATAACGCTGGAAAATTGCATACTGTTTTACCGTAAAACGGGGGAACATTGATCAATTTTTCTACATTTTTTTTGAATAATTTTCTTCAAATCAGGTAGATGTAACTGTTTGCATTTTTAAAACAAGTACTGGTACCCATAGATTGTAAACGTCGAAATTGTTTGGTAATTTCCTTTTTTCTATAAAAATAAAATAAATTTGTTGTAAATTTTGATCCGTTGTTTTCGGGGTAACCTTGATCAGCAAAATATGTCTATCGAAATAAGAGATAACGATCCAAATGTTGTGTAAATTGCATATCTGCATGCGATTTTATGGCTCTATATTGTGTCTTCTCGTAAGAAACAAAATTCCCTGGAAGGATACGGCCAACTTTTATCGAACTTTTTCGGGAAAATAGTCGAAATAAAATAGTTAACAATAAAAATCTCGGATTTTTTAAATAAATTATTGGACAAAAATATTTTTGGTTTCTAAAAAGGTGATCAGTTCAGTTAAAGTTGTTTGATTTCATAAATATACAAGGAATTGTTTGAACAGATTGGAACGATGTATGAAAGTTGAATCATTTTCAATTTGAATTTGTTTTCATAAAAGGTACATTAAATGACAAAATAATCGTTGCCGGTAGATGCTGAACATGTTTTAATTCGACTTGGTTTTCAGTTTCAATGATTTTGTTAAAAAGACTAATCTTATCGTACAGTTGTTGAAATAAGTCTCAAATGATCAAAGTAACCCCGGTGATTAATGATACTCCCTGTTACAGTGTAGGAAATATCATTTCCAAAGACAGCAAATCGATCCGATTTCGTTGCAAAAAGATATTCCAATATAAAATTATGTGCTGTCCATCTAACTTGCACTCGCAGAGTATAGAATATTTTCAAAAATTCTGCTGACCGTCAAAGTCTAATAACTTTCTCCGGTAACCTCCAATCAATATGCACACGTTCAACAAAGCTGATCGTAATAAAATAAGCTACTTGACTTTAAATTCTAACTAGAGCTATCGAAAAAAAAACTCATACCTGGCATGTGGTAGACGGGCCAATTACTATTTGAGTTAAGTATTCCTAGAAGAATTGTTGCCGGTTTAATATAATACATTATAAAATGATATGAGATACGCGTCATCAGCCTTATCTGCAACAATGCAAGCATTTTACGCGGATGCCTAGCTTGTTTTAAGCGGTGTGTTCAGCATCTTCAATATAGAAGCTTCCTTTATGAAAGTACTGTTCTTGAACCACGTGTATGCCGGAGATTAAACTGTGCATAGATGGCTGTTACAGTAACCAGCAAATAAGATGGCTGTTAGAGGTAACCAGCAAATAAGATGGCACATACGTACATCAATCGTCATGACACAGTATTGCTGATAAAGTTTGTAGTCTTCATCGAAAGCCTTAACCGCATGCATGATGAGCGATTTTTAAAATTTTGTTTATTACTAAAAAAACTGCGGTTTTAAGTACCGTTTTCTGGAAGACGGAAAGCTGAACTGCAAGTGGAAAAATTACAATTAGAGTTTTCGATTGAAGGAACTGGTGGAGTTTTCTGCACTGAAATTGCACTTTTCTTGCAGAAGTGTTGTCAAAACACCGACACCATGTTCCATTGATTGGAACTGCAATAAAAAAGTGCAATTCCAGTGCAATTTCGGGGCAGAGATTTGGCACCGAAAATTTTGTCGGTGGAGCCAGTGCACGCACTAACACCAATATAGCAAATGTCAAAACAATAAATATTGCAAAAAGAAAAAAATCAAATTGTCAGTCAACAACCGATGCGGTACGGTAAGCGAAAAAGCGATGAATATTTGAATAAATTATATTTTTATTTCTTTTAATTACAGTATATTCAAAATAGCATTGTCGTTTGCCCCTGCATTGTATGTTGTTCTGTTTGTTGCATATTTTTAACCACGATCTCTTCGTTCAATTCTGCTGGAGAAACATTTAGAAAATAAAGTTGTGCAAGATGCGGTCCTAACGAGGTGACAGGATTTTAAAGCTGAAACAAATATGGAAAACTTTCCGAAGGAAATGGATGTTTTGACTATCGAGCAACAAATTTTTCTTAGATGGCTAAACCGCCTGATTGGGAATATCCCTAGAACGAACGTAGTAAGCATATCGGTTCGGAACCTCAGGAATCATTACATGTTAACAATACTACGAAAAGCAGCATTCCACCAAGCCTAAAATACCAGCTGGTTGTTGATAACTGTTACCAAGCCTAACAGGATGATTTACTTCATACTAATCAGCGCATAAAAATGTAATTTGCTGTTGATGATGGTATGAACAGTACGGTCTGAAATAATGGAAATAATTTTAAAGTTTGGATTCACAAGGAAGCGCATCATATTATCATAGGAGCTATCGCATCACGATCTTTCCGAAGTAGTACCAGTGGTGAAGTCGAAGGGATGCTTGTGGTATATCTCGGTGAAATCCAAGCTAGCTAGAACTTTTTAGTCAAGCATTGAGGAAAGGCTTTGAATTGGTTATTAATCCACAACCCGTATAAAGATTTATGTAGCATGAAAATGAAACAATGTGGATTTCTTTTACAGTTCGACCTTCAATCAATAATTTGTGTACGTGGACATGATATACTTACCTCATACTCCATTCACAAATTTCGAACTGCATATTTCGTATTCAGTTGATGCTGGGTATTTAAAAACGACGGAGGGAGAATCTATTTATAAGGCTGTATAATAGGCTGCCAATGGCAGGTATGGGAAACATATGACCATCGAATTTCATAACCGGACGCACATGATTAAGGAGTTGCGCCTCGGACATGATTAAGGGGTTGCGCAAAAACGGCCAAAGTACAATTTTAAATTTTTACCGTAAAAAAACTGAAAGGAACTTAGAATATTGCAAAATCGAAGTCGAATTGTTTATGCTAAAGACTTAAAATGTCATGAAACGTCAAGATCTATCATTCTGAATTTTCTTTCGGAGATAGCCCTTAAGGCCCTTGAAAAATTATTGATTTTTGTTGACACTGGGGTTTGAAAAGGCAACTTTTAATTTATTTTCGATGTCAAATGTCTTAGAAATACATGAAACGACGAACTTTTAATTTTTAAACTGCCATGTTAAAATAAAATGTTTAATTGATACCAAATGTCGACATTTTATGGATTTCTAAAGCAATTGGCATACAAAAAGAACTAAAATCTGTTGGAAACTCTCATCTCAATTCAGAAAAAAAATCCATGCACCACAAAAGGATTTTTTTTCAACATTACACCAGAACTGGACGCTTTATGACATTTTTTCCAATTGCGATCAAATTTTGCATAGACTTTTTTTCGCCAATATTTTTGAGTTGTGTTGGTTGGAAAATTCAGGATTACCATAAATATTGGCACGCTACCGTATATCAAGTATACTGTCTATAATCGCAAGTCAGTCCCATGTAGATAGGGAATCCCATAGAACATGAAACTGTCTTGCGATTATGGGCAGTGTACTAAGGAGACAATTTTACGAACTTTGAACTGGTTGGTGGATTGTTGATTACGGTGCATATAATTAGATTTGAATTACCAGTCCAAGTGCCATCACGGCATTCCGGTTACATCCCAGACAGCACCCACCCACTTCTTGCACATGCAAGTGAACAAAAGATGGTTTTATGATCTATTGTTGATTAAGGGGTTACATACCTTTTTATTTTTCAAAAAATCGAAGGAATATTTTTGGCTTTATTTGAAAGTACAGCTCCTTGTGAATATTTTCTTAAATTTTCATAGATATCCGAACAATAGATCAAAAGTTACAGCGCTTCAAAGCGGCCCTCATCTACCAAGAGCAGTAGTAGCAGTAGTAATTTTAAACTCGGTTATCTTGGAATGCTGTTCTCCAAAAAATGACGCTTCAGTGATCATGATTGCCGAAAAACTACTCAACCGATCTTCTTCAATTTTTTTTAATTGCTTGTAATTGATTTTTCTCGTACCTTAACGATCCTATTTTTATGCATAAATTTTTATTTTGCAGGTAAGAATTTTTCAACACAATTGCTCAAAACGACAAAAAAAACCTTTTTGTATGCAGGAATAAAATAATATATATTGAACTAATCGTTAAGGTACGAGGAGTAATGGAATTTTTTGAGTTTTGGGATTTTACTTGATATGCTGGACTTCTGTCGTGATCACCGCAAGCCCCTTAAATAAAAAAAGGGTTTCGGGAAAAAGACCATAGCTCCTCCAATTTCCAATATTTTTTCAAAACCCCATGCTCGTTTTTTCACTGAAAAATGTACTATCAAAAAACAATAACTTAGTTATAATAAATTGCTATCATACTCTTAAAAAAATCAAACTTCTCAATTTTTTCTCTTAAAAAGGTTAGTAATCCCTTAAGTCTTTCACATATTCTTCGTTCCAAGTTATAAAAAATAGGTTGTATCCAGTCATACATCGAGTGAAAATAGATGACCACATTATTCCGAAACTATCCAATTCAGACCTGCCTTTTAAAATATTTTTCCTCATGATTTCTGTTTCTTCTTTCATATTCTCCAGTTTCCACTTTGCTTCTGTTTATAAAACCGTGCATAATAAACTTTCCTAAAATCACCCAAATTATCCTAAAACGGATGTCGAACAAGATTCGTCATCAAAGACTCCGACTTTTCATTTAAAGTCAAACACATTGAACTCGGTTCGACCATATCTGATCTTCTTTGGGATCAAAGATAGTCCGCTAAGTATTCTAATATTTCGTAAGACGCAGAAATAGGGTAGACGATCCTTTATTCATATCATTAGTCGGGATGATACACTATTTCGATTGTAACTCGGCTTACAGTGATTGGATTTTATTTATTTAATTATTTGGGAGCAGGGAAAAGCCCGCTGGAGCTGAATTTTGTTTTAACTCTCTCTCCAACAGGCATAAAACCTCCTCATCTCTTATATCAACAGATAACAAATATCCAAATGATACAATTCGACACTTACAACTAAAGTTAAAATTAACAGCACAATCTTAATAACTTTGAACTAGCACTAGACTACAGCTAGCAAGATAATGAGCTCAAAAACAATTTTTTGACGGCATTACACAAGTGAAAGTCGAAGTCGTTGGAACAACGAATGAAAAGACGTCACATACTGACAAAAGGTCCGTTATAACCATAATTTGTTCTGGATACCGGAATGCGAAAGAAAGGATGGGTTCGAAGAGTACGACGATGAATGTCGGATGGATGCGCTTAAATAGGTACCAGCATGCTTGCTTCGTTCTTAAGAAGTAGTTATATAAAAAATCTGGTTTGGAAAATGTAAAATACTTGCGTTTGACCGAAGTGAAAAGTGGATGAATACAGGAGCTAAGATGAATTAGGGCACAGTAACCCTTTGTGATATTGCTGTGACAGATAGCTCGAGAATTCGCTCAGATAAGCTTAGAATCGTGATATTGGGTCTAAAGCAAACAAATTACGTTACTAGCAATAAATTTTTTATAAATAACCACCGCGTTTACATGCCCGCTCACAAAGTTAAGATCGATGGTGTGAATTTCGAACTTGGCATGCGTGGATCTATTGAAGAACGGGATTGGCTATTTCAAGGACCCCTTGCTCCAGTGAGCGAAGATGGTCTGTCCCTTCCAACTAGTGTCGGATGACTTTTGGCGAGACTGCAATGTGTCTTCTTTAACAAGGATGTCTGCCTGATCAGTTGTTTGCGCCGCGCGTCATGCATGCATGCTAATTACAAGCAAATGGGTCTTTTTTCGAGAGTTGTCCTTCTGGAGCTGTAGAGCTGATTCTCGGAAGGGCTCCCTGATAGAATCACACACTACAATTACAGATGAGACAGGTAATAGCTCCTACTAAAACACTGCTTTAGGCCAATTATAGCGGGCCGTGATTCTGAATGTGATATTTATTGTATGGTTCAGGTATGTG
This sequence comes from Topomyia yanbarensis, assembly GCF_030247195.1. Lineage (NCBI taxonomy): Eukaryota > Metazoa > Arthropoda > Insecta > Diptera > Culicidae > Topomyia > Topomyia yanbarensis. Next base: position 307,612,272 of record NC_080671.1, on the reverse strand, counting down.
CGGGCGTAGGGATTTCGCGATCGCGTGTATCATCGCGAATGGCACGAGAATTTGTACGTTAACGTGTTCGATCGCGTGTGCCTTTGTATGTCGAGTGCGGTAGCGTGTATGTAATTTCGCGTATATAAATTCTATATTAAAACCGTTTGCCTTTAGCATATTCGCGTGTGTTCTAGAATGATCGCGCGCGGACCGTGAATCTGATACTTCATTTTTCGTGTGCAGTTCAGATTCTAGAAAAAAGTGGGTTCTTCCATATCACTAGTGTTCCCAGTCATGTCGCCATGGAACTTGTTGTCCAGTGGATATGAGAGCTTTCTTTTTAATTGATTCAACTGTAGGCATGGACCTAGACTTCTGGAATCGAGGATAGACTTCTGACGTGACCGATTCATGATTGCGCGAGCGGTGAGTTGATGTTTGAGACCGCATTAGTAAATTTTTAGGTGCAACCATTCACTTAATCACAGGGGGGTGTTTGAATGTTGGCGAGATCGCGGGTGTTTGCATTTGTGACCAGTTTTGTGTTATCACGTAGGTCACGTTTGTACGTTTGGAATAAGAGATTGTGAGTGTATATGAGAGAATAAGCTATTTGTGTTGAGTGTTAGCATGGATCTAATTTAAAATATAGCAATAAAAGAAGGATGCCTCCAGAGTGAATTGGGCCCTGAAATCACATTGTATATTATTTGACCATGGCAGTGGATAATAAATTGATCACAATGTAGCTTAACTAAAAAGAAAATAATCGTATCGTATCGTAATTTCTGTGAGATAATCACTGCAATACTGCCTTGGTATCATGCCGAGAGGATTACAAGCAAATGGGTATTTGAACCAATAAATTTCTCTCTTGAGAAGCCGACAAATATACCAGCAAGAGGAAGCTCTGGCAAAAAAACCGAAGCGATCAGCATCTGGTCTTACATCTGGCATCTGAGAATTAACTAGGAGTTTCCAACGCTTCAAGGAACACCAAAAATCTCATGTTACTTTGCAACCATAGATTCAATTTAGTGCACAACAGGTTGCGCCTAGGTAGGGAGCCAGCAATTTTGTGATATTGCGGAACTCCTCCCGGCATCGAGGAGACTTCAATTTTCACGGTACGGCATGGGGTTATCTTCTCGATGATAATTGATCTAGCTTACTCCACGAGCTTTGCTTCAGTTTTAAGGAGGTGACCTGCTTTACTGCCCATGATCAGGACTACACATCTTTTCCCCTTGTGTCCCTCTTGTTATGTATGAAACTGAGAAAGCAAGCGGAAAAAGTTTGCAATGATTTTCGCTATTTTTGTTGAAATTTGAAGACTTTGGCTTGTTCATTGTTCATTCTGGACTAACCAGATCACAGCGTAGTCTTCTGGCGCCTTTGGTAGACTCAGTTATCCTATGGAAAACTGGGACGACTTTGGTGTATATTTTTGGTTATATCTTTTGATACAGCGAACCAATTTTTAATGTATATTTAGGGGAAAAGTTGCACTATCTAATGAATATGGAGAAATAGGGATACAAGTGGCCAATCCGGAGAGATAGCCGGAAATGAACAGCACACCTCGCATTTGCTCGAGAAATCCACATCTGATTTTGATACTTAGGAACGAAAACGGGTTAAACTTAATTTTTTTTTCTCTTGGAATCATACAGGAATGCTTCAATTGATTTAACGGATATTGCCGGATGTGAAGTTATCGTTAACTCCGGTGTCCTGTTCCGTAGGACCAGTTCACATTTACAGGGTATTTCCATCATGCGACACATAAAATTACATTTTCTCGACGAAATAGGACTTATATAAGAGCAACGATGCAATTTTGGACACATATAGGGCCGTTCATATACCACGTGGACAAAAAGCCTTCATTTTTAACCCCCTCCTTCCCCACCGTGGACAATTCTTGTACCCCTACCCCCTCCCTACTATGTCCAAGTTGGCTTTTCAAAAAAAAATTAGGGTAATTTCTTAAAAAATGGATTTTCATAAAATTTTCCTTCGTGTTAGACTACTATGGCGAAGATGGGTAATAAAAATTGTTCAAACCTTAACCACAGAATAACATACACTTCTTTCGTGTTTTGTGAAATATCCATGAAAATTTATTTCTGAACGACATTATGAGCTTATATATTTACGTTTTAACGATTCATCTTAATAATATAAAATTGCAGTAGCCTATGAAGTCTTGAATTGGCTCGCTATGATAAGCTTTCAAATCCAAAATTAGTAGTATTCGACCAAGTCACAGTAGATTGAAATAAATGATTTAAACAAAAAAAAATTAGATTTTGTTTCGCGCGATTTCCTCATATATTTTTTTTGGTTAAAGTTTTCATGACACAATATGCTATTATAGGCACTTTGACTATTTCAAAATCTTGAAAAACAAATTGAACGTAGGCGCTCACACCAATGACGATGCAAACTTATTTCATTTTCTTATAAAAGACAAAAATATAATGAAAAGTCCACGTGGACATTTCCATCTACCCCCCTCCCCCTCCCCATGGACAAGCGTGGATTATCTCGTGACCCGTACCCTCCTAAATTGTCCACGTGGTATATGGATGGCCCCTATGCCCATTTCAAAATCGGTCTCTGAGCTCCGGTGTTAAGTTCCGAACGACCAATGTTGCTTTAGAGGTCATTTCCATCATGCGACACGTCAAATTACACTTTCTCCACAAAATAAGATTGATGGAAGAGCAACGAGACCATTTCGGACACACTTGGCCATTTCAACATAATTTCGGGAACTTCGGTGTCCGGATCCGGAGGATCAATTCAGATTTCCATCATGCGACACGTATTTGGTCCTCCTGAACCGGACACCGGAGCTCCGGGACGGATGTTGAAATGGCCATGTGTGTCTAAAATGGTATCTTTATTGTTCCATCAGTCTTATTTCGTCGAGTAAGTGTGATTTGATGTGCCGCGTGATGTAAATTACCTCTAAATCTGAATTGGTCCTTCGGAGCCGGGGACTGGAGTTCGGGAACTGATGTTGAAATGGCCATGTACGCCTCTTTGCTCTTCTGTCAGTCTTATTTCGATGAGGTAGTGTGATTTGACGTGTCGCATCATATAAATGACCTATAAATCGGAATTGGTCCACCGGAGTTTCGGGACCAATGTTGATATGCGTACCACAATTACATCGTTACTCTTCCATCAGTGGCCATATGTGTACAAAATTACATCGTTGCTCTTCCATCAGTCTTATTTCGACGAAAAAATGTGATTTAATGTGGCGCATGTTCTCTAAATCTGAACTGGTCCTCCGGAACCGGACACCGGAGTTTCCGGTAACATTCGGAAAGGTAACCGGTAATGTCTGTTGAAGCATTCCTGTATAACTTCAAGAGAATAAAAGTTTTCATTCTTAAATATCAAAATGGGATATGGATTTTTTGAGAAAATACAAGGTATACAGTTCATTTCCGGCAATCTTTACGGATTGGCCACGTTCTCCATATTCATTAGATAGTGCCACTATTCCTCTAAATACAACCGTTTTTACATTGAAAGTTGATTCTCTGTTTCAAGGTTATAACACAAAATATGCAATACAGTAGTTGCAGTGTTTTCAAGGATCTAATTTCAAATAACTTGTACTGTTTCAGGTAATCCATCTGTGGCCATTTTACTCTTCAACCTGCTGCCGGCGGTGATCGATTTGGATAGCGTACACAGAACTAATTTATCATCTCCCCCAAAAATATTGAAGAAAAACTTTGGTTTGTTGGTTTCTTTCACATTGTAAAGTATAAATAAACAACAATCAGCTGTGAAATGACAGTTCGGGTATATCCACACACACATGTAAGCCTGCACTCGATTTGCTTTGGAGTGTTCCATTGACACTGGGCCAGTGCAAAACACCGGCGCGGAGTCAGTGCCATCAATCGAAAAACCTAAATATAACATACATTCTGAAACAAGAGTGTGCATTGAGAATATGTTTGGTTTGCTAAACGGACGATTCAGACAACTGATGCGGCTGGACTTTTTTATAGTAGTACGAATGGCAACAATTGTCCTGGCTTGTTGTGTCATACATAATATTTGTAGGGATTTTAATATAACCCTTGAAAATGGTATCTCGAACTCTGAGTCGGAGGATGGCCAACAAGACCAGCGGTAAAACTATTATGATTCAGAGAGACAAAATTGACGATCGCAAAATGGGGAATTAATTAAAAAATATATTATACATTTTAAATTTTTTTTATCTGCAGGGTAAGCAAAATCACTGAATCGAAAAGAGAAGCCTGTTACATTCAGGCGATTTCATGCCTATTACTGTTACGTCCCAAAAGAAAAAATTAGCTGGAAGAACACAAAGTTGTTTTTTCAATCTTGTTTAGAAAAATAGCCAAAATTACTTGGCTAATAACAAAAATTTCGAATTTTTTGTGAATTATGCGGCAAAAGTATTTACAATTTTCAATAAACTGACCAGTTTAGTTTCACTGGCTGGATTTCATGAATATAAAAGGCATTGTTTCAACTGATCGGAAAGATGTAGGAAAATTCTGTTATTTTCAATTTGAGTTGGTGTTCAGAAAAAGTGCATTAAATGATTAAATAATCGATGCCGATAGATGCTGCACATGTTTAGAAACGACTCGGTTTTTTGTTTTGATGATTTTGTTAGAGAGCATCGACTTATACAGTTACTGATATAAGTCTCATATGATCAAAATTACCCCTTTAGTGTTGAACACTATATGGACCAAATAGCGGACTATTATGTCACAGTCAGGCTGATATTTCGATATTTTATTTATTATACAACCACCTGAAAGTATTCTTATTTGTTGAGGTTTTCACCAAAAATATTTTTTTGAATGGTTTGTTATTTGTGAGTTAGGGATGTCTAAGAATGGGCTGTTACGTTATATAATTTTGAAAGCAGCTTTTAAAGTTGCCTTACATTGACGCAAAAGTCTGCTCTCCCAGTGAACTATTTTTAGCTAATGGTACATTTTTTCTAAGCTTTGTGATGAAAGCTGAAATCAAAATTTCGATAATGCTGCAAAATTTCTTTTTGATTTGTACAAAAGCAAAAATGTTCGGACATTACATTGCACTAAAAGACTGTTACGTTACATATGCGATCTAAGTTTGCGTCTAAAGTTGGATTATGCATTAAAATGGCTTTAATTGTTCTATTATACAATGGATAACCTTAATTAAGTGGTTTCGTAATAAAACATGTAATAGATATCAAGAAATCGAAATTAAATTAGGTAAAACCCAGCTGCACTCAATTTATTTTTAATCTTGTATAAATAAATTAAAACTTGATTTCTAGTTAGGTCCCAATACCATGTGTCATTTTTAGTTTATTCCTACGCAGCTAAAGTTAACCATGCGGAGTCAATTTAGAATTTTTTTTAATTGGATAAGCAAGGCAATACTTTCGTTTCGACCACCATCCTACTATACTTTCGCTTAGGTTCAAAGATATGAAGCTCGGTGAGCATAACAATTGTCGATAAAGTCCGATTGTATCAAACACGGCTCTGTTTACGTTGTAGCAAAAAATGAATTGTAATTCGAAGATTCAAGTGGAAATTCATATGGCTACGCTTAGAAAACTGACTGAAATGTTATAAAAGAAGAGTTTTATTCTTCATGCAGTAACCCAATTCAAAGTCAATGAATATGGTGCATTATATCCTTGTATCATAGTGTTAGAAGAAGCGAACGCTCCATTAATCACTTCAATTGAATGAGTCGTCGCTATGACACGAATACTTTTTACTTTAGCTATAATGGCAAGCTCATTCAAAATGTATTTTACGTTGGTAATATCAATTTTTATAACTTTCTCGATGTTAATATTCATGTACGATACAATCACAAGTAAAAATATGCTTCCTTGGCATCATTTCAACAGTTGCCCCCATGCTATCAATACAGCATTTCCCGGGTGAAATCGTGCAATAGTTTTATTAAATTGTTATGCAAAATTCGCTTTGAAGAGAAAAATTAATTGCAACAATGAACAACAAACTACAAAACCTTATTAAACTTGTTCTGAGCATAAAAAGTAGGTTTTGGGCTATAAAATCAACACAGTTAAAAAAAATAAATAATCTATGAAAAAGACTCTTACGTTACAATTTTTTTTTTGAAAATACTTCAAAATTACTCGAAGAAAATTTGATTTTTATGTTTATTTGACGTAGTAAACTACCCACTAAAGGACTTTTTGGGATTTTTTACGTTACCTTAAAAAAGCGACCGAATACTTTATTATAAAAAAACTGATGAATATTTGTTTCTTCGATTACTCATTACTGTTAAGTTTACTTAACTTTAACCTAGGTGAATAAATGTATAGCACGTAAAAAATAACATATGTTGAATAAAACAATTTTTTTTGTGTTTAACGACCAATGTTTGCTTGTTTTTACTTACTAAGAGGTAATGTAGAAACGAGCGTGATACATTCGATTTCAATAATGGTTTTAAGTTGACAGTTGCATTGCTCGATTCTTCAGGATGTCTATTACCAACAGAAAATCAAAAAAGTGCGGAAATGAAATATTTTTTTTCCGTGGTTTCGTTTTTCGCGTTTTGGTCCATAAAAAATAAAATAAATATTACATAGTGCCAGCACAAATCCCCGACTATGTACGGGGAACGTGCCATTTGAGCCAATATATTCTGATTACTGATTCTGATTCTATAGTGCCAGCTAGCGCTTGGTTCCTTATCCATAAGCAAACCAGAGCTTCTGTCTTTACTTCCCGGGACATCACTCAGGATCAAGCAGTTGCGCGTTTAAATATATCAAATTTTGTAAGTAAATGCATATGTCTTGTGGGGGTTAGGATTTAGTGTTTAACTAGTGCTACTTTCGATATTAATTCAGATACATCGTTTTACTTGGCCCCAAAATTTGACGAAATAAAAAAAAAGAAATTTAAAATTTGCTATTTTCACCAAATTTCTCTAACAATGCCTATTGTTTGCCTAACCAATTACAGTTTCTCTAGCTCCATTTTCTCGTTGCACCTTCTTTGTTTCGCCTTCATTCGTTCTTTGTGCATTCTCTCATGCGTTTTCGCGCATTTCCCGTGTTCATACAGTAAGTGCTCCACTAAAACTATGCTGTGTGTCTTTTGTCAAGGTTAAGCTTCCTTGATGCCGGCTGTGGATAAATTGGTTTGTTCAAAACCTTTTGTTACCGCAGTGTTACTGCTGTGATGATCGAATCATCATGCGGAATAATGTCGTTGATTTTAGTTTGATACGGATTATCCATTTTATGTGTAACCGTTAGTCCTAGTTGTTATTAATTATATTTTTGGTCCCCTTGGGAATGGTTTTGTATCCGCTCTCAGTTTGGATATTCGAAAGTTTTAATGTAGAATACATTTAAGCTTTCAATATAGGGGTCCCGTTTCAAAATATCGGCTGCGGCGCCGCGTCAGATTTTGAACGTTAATAACTTTTATCATACCTAACAGAATGATTTGATTTTTAGGCCAATTTGTTGCAAATATGTTCCTCTATGCTGTATTAAAATTTGAAGTATGTATAACATGCACTAATAACAAAAAATTGTGTTTTGAAAAATCTTTCGAAAACGACTCGGAAAAGTGAAAATTTTCAGCCCATCCCGCACAGAGCCGTCAAAATGGTGGACCAACCGAACAATAAAATAATGAAAAGTTTATATATAGGTCCACTACATGTTTGTTCCTATGGTTATTCGCATTGGGTTGCTTGACGAGAGCAGTTGGTGGGGGAAAGACGGCATATTCCTTTGGTTAGGCCATTAGAAGCCGGACGGAAAGGAAAGGCTCATGCACGGCACGAGAACGAGCGAGAAAGCGATAGTAGTGCATATTAGCGCGATTATATAAATATCTGTCGGTCGGTTTTTCTCATCATTCGTATTCGTTCAAGCACTAGCAAGCAGCCAGTCCACCGAAGGAAAGCAGTTGGCAATGACGACGGCGGAAAAAGTGCCCCAGCTACTGGTGACTCATCGCAACCCGATCAGGAACTGTCGACCTGCAAGAATTTCGCCCCAACTAAAGGGCAACAGAGTAGGCTATCGTTCCAGCGTCTGGGTCGTGAGATTGTGCAGGACTGCAAAATCGAGCCACGCTTACAAAGCTCAGTCGTAATGATGCCCCGAGAAGCCAACGATGCCTACTTGGTCGGTTTGTTCGAGGATGCAAAATAGTGCTTTGTGGCTCACCGTGTCCGCGGGGAGTGCGTCTGAATTATGCTCCCGCAATAAAACAATAAACGGTTCTTTACAGGACCAATTAATTGTGTTGTAATAAGAGTTAAACTGAAATTTACATTTTATGGTGTATAACAAATAATTTTCAGAAAGCTATATAAAAAATACGATGTGTGGAAAGAAAGAAAGAGAATTTAAATTATCCTCTCTTGCTCGTTTTCGTGCACTGCTTTTCCTTTCCTTTCTGCTGCTACTACCATCATAACTAAAACGAATGTGCGTGTTCCCCCACCATCTCTTGGCCAGTGTTGCCACAATTGCATGTCGCTATTACAATTTGAATTATTTTATTGATCCTCTCTAGTATTGATAAAATATAGAACGTGCAAAGTACACTAGTCGCATGCTTTTATTCGAACTTTTTGGCAGCCTCCGTTGATTAACTGCATAAATCGATTTGTTTGTGCAGCTCCTTGCTAGTAGCAAACTAAATAGCCTTTATCAGCGCTAACAAATAACACGAAAGAATTTAAATTTGTGAAAATCATTTCCTTCTTTTCAAATCTGCAGCATTCTTTGAAAATATTGTTTGAATGTTGTTATTGAAAAACTGAACATGCAAGTTTGCTAGCACTGGCCACTAGATTGAAGGCGATGGAAAGACAGAATATTCGTTTTGGTTATGCTAGTATTGGTAGCCGAACGGAAAGGAAAGGCACAGGAATGGCACGAAAACGAGCGAGAGCGATAGTAGCGCTTTCTCGTGTGTTCATATATGAATATTGGTCGGTCGGTTTTTCTCATCATTCGTATTCGTTCAAGCACTAGCAAGCAGCCAGTCCACCGAAGGAAAGAAGTTGGCGATGACGACGGTCGGAAAAAGTGCCCCAGCTACTGGTGACTCATCGCAACCCGATCAGGAACTGTCGCCCTGCAAGAATTTCGCCCCAACTAAAGGGCAACAGAGAAACTAATCTGTGTTCTAATAAGAGTTAAAGTGGTTCACCGTGTCCGCGGGGAGTGCGTCTGAATTATGCTCCCGCAATAAAACAATAAACGGTTCTTTACAGGACCAATTAATTGTGTTCTAATAAGAGTTAAACTGAAATTTACATTTTATGGTGTATAACAAATAATTTTCAGAAAGCTATATAAGAAATACGATGTGTGGAAAGAAAGAAAGAGAATTTAAATTATCCTCTCTCGCTCGTTTTCGTGCACTGCTTTTCCATTCCTTTCTGCTGCTACTACAATCATAACTAAAACGAATGTGCGTGTTCTCCCACCATCTCATGGCCAGTGTTGCCACAATTGCATGTCGCTATAACAATTTGAATTATTTTATTGATCCTCTCTAGTATTGATAAAATATAGAATATGCAAAGTACACTAGTCGCATGCTTTTTTTCGAACTTTTTGGCAGCCTCCGTTGATTAACTGCATAAATCGATTTGTTTGTGCAGCTCCTTGCTAGTAGCAAACTAAATAGCCTTTATCAGCGCTAACAAATAAGACAAAAGAATTTAAATTTGTGAAAATCTTCTCCTTCCTTCTTTTCAAATCTGCAACATTCTTTGAAAATATTGAAAATGTTGTTATTGAAAAACTGAACATGCAAGTTTGCTAGCACTGGCCACTAAATTGAAGGCGATGGAAAGACAGAATATTCGTTTTGGTTATGCTAGTATTGGTAGCCGAACGGAAAGGAAAGGCACAGGAATGGCACGAAAACGAGCGAGAGAGCGATAGTAGTGCTTTCTCGTGTTTTCATATATGAATATTGGTCGGTCGGTTTTTCTCATCATTCGTATTCGTTCAAGCACTAGCAAGCAGCCAGTCCACCGGAGGAAAGCAGTTGGCGATGATGACGGTCCGCAAAAGTGCCCCAGCTACTGGTGGCCCATCGCAATCAACTACCGATCAGGAACTGTCGCCGTGCTAGTATTTCGCCCCAACTAAAGGGCAACGGAGTAGGCTATCGTTCCAGCGTCTGGGTCGTGAGATTGTGCAGGACTGCAAAGTCGAGCTACGCTTACAAAGCTCAGTCGTAATGATGCCCCGAGAAGCCAGTGATGCCTACTTGGTCGGTTTGTGGGAGTGGGCGTAAATTACAATAAAAGCAACCGTTACGGTTCTTTTCAGGACCAATCAATTGTGTTCTAGTGAGAGTTAAACTGAAACTTTCATTTTAAGGTGTGTAGCAAATTTCCAACAAGCAACATAATACGTTGTGTGGAAAGAAGTAGCTTGCACACGGAACAAAAATTTAAATTATCCTCTCGCTCGTTTCGTGCACTGCTTTTCCATTCCTTTCTACTGTTATTATCAGTATTACCAAAACGAATGTGTCGTTGCATGTGTTTAAGAGAAACGTTGAAGTCGCATGCTTCTATTCAAGCTTTTTGGCAGCCCCCGTGAAAAAATATCCAACGATCCAGCGCATCACCATCAACACCAACGCCGATACCAAAGGTTCTTTTCAGAACCACCATTATTACCATAGAGAATTATTTGAAAATTTCCCATTCAAACGTGATTCTGTTGAATATTATTAGTTTTAAATTAACGTCTCGAATTGAAATCACGACGCTCCGGTTATGTGACAGACATTACCCACCCATCTTTTTTTATTGTGACCACGACACCCCATTTCAATATTTCTGAATGAACAGAAGGTCGAGTTTGGAAAGTTTGTAACTTTCATTGTACCTAACCAAATTACACAATGTTCGCACTAATGATTCAGAAATATGATCAGGAATCTTCTGTTAGATTTGTAAGTATGTATAATTTACATGAATAAAGAAAAATTGATTTTCAGGAATCAATTATTATCTGTTCTTCCATTGGCCAGTACTACGCGACTTCCTCATGCTAACAATTAATTTCATCGTTAGCCATCTCCCTCACCAAGGCCAACAACGCCAACAAAACCGGTCCTTTTCAGGACCACCATCATTTTTGTAAAGAATAATTTGAAATATTCCTCGCCCAAATCAGCTTTTGTCCGAAAATCCTAATGAGTATCAACATATTTGAAGAACGTGTTCCTTATGTATTCTACATCTCTCCGGTTATGTCGCAGACATTACCCACCCAACTTTTTTATTAAATTTTTCGTTGATTACTTTTGCAATGCATTTCCACATTTCTTTTTTCATTTGGTGAATTTTTTCATTGGTCCGACGTTAATAATTTCTCTTTTGTAGAAATTTCGTCTCACCCTCAGACCAAGCCACGCTTCCTCGATCTGCGGCTATTTGGTCCTCGTTACTGTCTGACATTTCGACCTCAGGAAGATTTGAAAGATCTTACAGCAAATTGTAATGATTGAGTGAATGATGAAGCAAGCCAAAAATCGAAAATTGTATCAACTCCAATTTAATTCAATTCTAAACTGAATATTTGACTTAACTGTGTAATATAGATGCATAAAGATAAAAATTATGAAAGGCATATGTGCGTTTTCTCAATTGTTCGTATCTTTGCGAAATTTTGTTCATGTCATTTTAAAACTAAGAATATCAAGTTTGGTTAAGGTTGAACAGAGAATGAGCAAAAATCGAAAACGAAAAAACAGTTTACCGCGTGTTAGATCTACATAAAAACCTATCAGCAATCCTATAACAACATTCTACACAAGCTGATTAATTTTTATGAAGATCTTACATACAATGTGGGAAAAACTGCTTTTTTCGTTTTCGATTTTTGCCCATTCTCTGTCCAACCTTAAAAACCTCTCAAGCGGTGATTGATAATCATATTTGTAGAAAAAATCGTTCTACACATACGATACGAGTCGCAACCACTATTTAACTTTTTGTGTTAAAAACTTAGTCATCTTAAAATACCTCTAACTCAAAAAGTATATTTTGTATTTCAAATCTTTTAGGTCGATTGGATAGGTGAGAAAATTTCCCATTGGGTGGTTTCCTCATATGTTTCAGCTAATGAGGTTAAGTAACCTTTTCAAAGTAATTTACTTAAACTTTAACCATTTTGATCCATTTTTCGTCAATTTTTCGAAAATCGTAATAGTAAACATCACCATTTTAATAATTTTGTTAGTCTTGAAGAGCTGCATAATTAGTTTTTTGGCAAGATGCACTTATCTTTTCTTGTTATGCCTTTCTCATATAGAAAGGTTATGCAATCGCTCTAAAAATCGTCAACCTAATCCCGGCCTGTAAATTTTTTTGGCTTGTAAAGGCTTAGGTAGGAGTATGCAGTAAGGGGTTTCTACTTTAAAATGTACTAATTATACTAGTTTAAAATTTCTTAACGGATCTTCCTCCTTCATTCGCCGCTGGTTTCAAGCGATGTTTCAGTGTCGACACATAGTATCTCAAAATAGTGGCAATCGATCCATTACATGTAATATGTGCAAATCGTAGTTTGGACAAATAAGAAAGGCACAATTGCACACTAGAGATGGTCGGGTTCGGGTTTTTGGACCCGAAACCCGAACCCGACCCGAACCCGACGAGTTTCGGGTATTTTAAATTTAAACTTCTCGGGTTCGGGTCGGGTTCCGGGTTTTCAAATTTGAAATTCTTGGGTCCAGGTCGGGTTCGGGTTTTTGATATTTTAAGTTTTCGGGTTCGGGTTTTTCAAATTTGGAATTTTCATTTTCGGGTCGGGTTCGGGTTTTAAACAAATGACACCCAACTATTTTTTAACGCTGTTTACGTCTATACAACACACGCAGTGTCTTTTTGTGGTAATTCACAATTCGTGATATGAATGGATAACATACATAACTTACTAACTATTACCACTTTGAAACCGCTAGTATTCGTAATATTTTATGGTGCTCAAATATTGTAATATTTTATGGTGCTCAAATATATTTTTTTAGCGAACACTCATGAGAGAGTAAGTGTTTCGCATCGAAAATCTCTATGCGATTTAATTTTCATTATAATCATCAATAAACCAAGTCAAAGGAAGTTTGTCAAAAAATATTGGTTCGACTTTCCACTACGGAATATAAATTTTGACATACTTTGAATTCCGTTGCAGCCCGGGGACCAACCAATAACGAGGGCAACGCCGAGTCAACTGTCGAATACGAATTGTCAATTGGGCCATAAGGATGTTTTTGTTTTTTTTTCCGATGCAGTTGACGTTAAAGATACGTAGTCGAATTTTTTTCACTTCTTCATACGCAAAATAACAAATAAAAATTATTGAATTATTACGCCCACAGCTTCCGAGGAAGGAAAACCGATAGCGTCAAACGAGGACGTATTTACATTTTCGTAATGAAATAATTAAAAATTATTCAGAAATTTTAAGGGTTGAACATATCTAATACTATATTTATAGTTCCATCGGTTTATGTAATACAGTAATGTTTCGATTATATCACTATGCGTTTATATCAATACTCGTTTATATCACTCTCGATTATATCACGGTTTCGTCTCGATTATATCACGCTTTTTTAAAAACAGACAAGGCACACTACGTTTTGATCCAATTAAGCCACATGTTGTGCCCTGGCATTTTTAGGATTTACAATTGATTTGCTTATTTACATGTAGGGTAATGAGCCTATTATTGGGTTTGGGACTATTTCGTTGAGGGTTTATATGTGATGAGGTCGGTCAAAAAGTCGAACTTTTTTATTTTTTTATCTTAAAGTATAGATTCTTAAGAAAGTATCTGAAATGTTTATAGAGGTCTAAGCAGTAGAAGCAAAGTTCTAGCGCTGTTAATCTTGTCCATTTACATAAACCGAGAGCGTGGCGCGAAACTTTAAACGTGAATTATCTTGAAATCATGTTTTACCAAAAATGTTGTTGCAATGTCTAGGAGTGCCGAAATATTTTTCGGCCGATTCCAATTTTAGTTTTAAATTCCTATTTGCAGTGTTCTTGAGGGGCCGTCTGGTGTATTGAGTAAACAAATCGACTTCTTTTTTATTCGGTTAATTGTTAATTATCCGCAGGAAAATCTAACAAAATAATGAGAAAACCAAAATACGTACAATATGGTAGGTATGCCGAGATATGCATTTTCTCTTGAATTGATTACCTTTTCTTTTGAAAGGACAACATCAACAATTGGAGATAGGACTATTTCTATGGATGTTGAAACAACGAGAACTGAATCGTAGCCTCTTCGAATACACTGATTTTAATAGTCATGATATTTGTCCAAAACCCTAACGTGCCAGATTCCTTCAAGTTTAGCTTTGGGAGGTTCAACAACTTTATGTAACGGTAAAGTGAAGCTGTATGGGGAAAAATTATCCGCTTATGTCATACCGTTTGACCCAACGCATTGAACAAAGATGGCAGACGCTGCTCTAACCAACGGCTTCAAATGGGTAGTGTGATAAAAGAAACATGGCACAAATATTACCCATTATGATTTATTCTTTTTGACTAACTTTAACTTATTATTACTTTTTGTTTATAGAAAAACATGGGTTAATGTTTGAATGTATTTTTTTGTTTTGTTTTGAATATATCACGCTTCAAATATATCACGCTAAAATACAGACCGACGGTGATATAATCGAAACATTACTGTAAAAGGAGAATTTTGTTCTTCATTTAATGACCCAATTGCCAAGTCTTATTTAATACATGCAATAAATTACACAAAACTACTTTTACAGGAATGGTTTTCGATAATTTTTGGTTGGTCATCATGAAGCTTTTTGTTTCCCCATCGATTTATCCTACTTTCCGGTTAAGATATCGACGATTTATAAATTTCTCAGAATATTACAAATTTGACGTTCATTAATAGTGCGAAATCCACTCGCCAGTAATTCGTTTTACCATAGCAGATATAATATGTGTGCTACTTCCGGTTCGAGTGACTAAATAATTCTTAGATGAGCCAGCTCGGGAGCTTAAAATTTTAAATATTGGGGATTCTCCATATTAACAAGTTGGATTCGGATCGGATTTCTGAAAATTATAAATTTTCTAGTTCGGGTCGGGTTCGGGTTTTTCGAATTTTGAAATTCTCGGTCTCGGGTCGGGTTCGGGCTTTACAAAATTTTCGTTCTCGGGTTCGGGTCGGATTCGGGTTTTTTAATTTTAAATTGTTCGGGCTCGGGTCGGGTTCGGGTTTTTTAAATTTTATAATTTTGGGCTTGGGTCGGGTCCGGGTTTTTCAATTTTCAAGCTCTCGGGCTCGGGTCGGGTTCGGGTTCGAAAAAATTGAAACCCGACCATCTCTATTGCACACCTAGGTGGATTAAAACAGGTTTTTATGTGTTGAAGTTATTGAACTTGGATATTTTTATCTCATTTTCACTAGTACTAGCTCTAATTGAAAAAGTATTGAACTTATTGTACATTTTCTTCTTTCCATTCGAAAGCCAGCAAAATTTTGCAGAGAAAAATATATTAATACCTTCCAGTTAAGTGAATTTAGTATTCTTTTAGAAGTAAATTAGTTTAAAGTTAGTGTTATTATTAGCATTTTCGTCATTTTCTTAAAATAATAAATAATAAACATCACTATCATTATTACCATATTAAAACATCTTAGGAAGTGTATATATATATATATATATATATATATATATATATATATATATATATATATATATATATATATATATATATATATATATATATATATATATATATATATATATATATATATATATATATACATATATATATATATATATATATATATATATATATATATATATATATATATATATATATATATATATATATATATATATATATATATATATATATATATATATATATATATATATATATATATATATATATATATATATATATATATATATATATATATATATATATATATATATATATATATATATATATATATATATATATATATATATATATATATATATATATATATATATATATATATATGATGGTATGTGTAGAAAGATTTTTTTTTCTCCAAATATGACTCTTCGAGAGGTTCCTAATCATGAACCAAACACTTTGTATACATCGTATTAGTATAAGGTTATATGGAAAGTAACGGATTCAAGGTCCTAAAATATCCACAAATTAGATCCAGAAAAAAACTCCAAAGAGCCCCTGAACTCTCGATGGAGGATGTAAGTATGAAGTAGGCATATTCTAGTTTATAACGAAGACTTCATTAGCCCAAATTTGTCCTAAGGTAAGAACCTGGCCTGTTGAGTAGGTTAGATCCACCGCCGGGTACTAGATCGAAAACAAACATCGGAATTAGGGAGGGGAGGGGGGGTGGCAAAACTACCGCCAAGTAATACACAGTAGGGTGGATTCTAATTTCGATGAGAGCTAATTGACTCACGAAACAGGTATCGCTACCAAGAGATATACCGCTGCCTGGGAACTCTGACTGTCGGAATATGGTTTTCACCGTCGGAAAATACCGAGTAGATCTCGATAAATCTGGGAGCTAAATGTTTCTATGATAACGGTAATAATGAAAAGTTCTTAATAATAACAAAATGATTTATTGTAACGTTATTGTATGATACCATTCTATTTTGATGGTAATAAACATAAACATAAACATATTCGGGACAGTGAACGACGAAATCATCGTTGCCGATAGATGCAGAACATGTTTGGAATGTTTGTTTTTTGTTTCGATGATTTTGTTAGAGGGAATCATCTTATCGTACGTTACCGGAAAAAGTCTCATTTGATCAAACTTACCCCGGTATTCAAAGATACCCCATTTTACGGTACTATTATTGAGTTTACCGGTTCACGGTTACTGATCTATATTTGTAATCTAGTAATCTTGAGTTTATCTTTGATTTGGGTACTAGTTTTGATACATTGTCTAATTAGCACCCAGATGATGCCAGTTACTGACGAGATGAATTCGAAACACAAAAAAGCAAATCTTGATTTAAGTTAGGTCTCGTGCGCTTAATGCACAAAATGGTTTAATCTAATGTTCTCTCTTGGGAATTTATTGCTTAATTAAATACGATTAGATTGAAAATAAGTAGGTGTTGAGTTCAGTTGTTTCCGAGCCTTTCAACTGAGCAGACCGATTTGCTTCACAGTGGTGTTCGATGTGTTTATTCAGTGATTGAAGGTCAGCCTTTGTGCGGTGTTTGCAGCTGTTCTGCTGGTGCCGGTAGCTAATCCAGTATATTGTTCTCGCTGGAGCAGAACAATCGACGTTACTACAGATAAGTTTTTTCTTTCCCTTCCTCATCTCTACTGTAATCTTATAAAAAAATACACCTATACATTCCCGTTTATATAACGCTCTGCCCTCGTGCTTAAATGGCAGAGGGCGTAATACCATCTGATGTCATCATGAAAGTCCCTGATCCCTCTAACACTCGCATTGCTCCCTGTATAAAGCAGTACCCACAAGGTTCCTCTGGGTCGGAGAGAAACCGGTTAATATATTAACACTTTCTCAGGATCTGACCGCTAACTACCCAGCCGTAACTCAGATAACACGTGTTCGGGCAAACAAGATACGTGCTATAGTGAATGATCTCGCCTAGGCAAACGCGATTGCTTGCTGTGAGCGCTTTACGCGGGAATTTAAAGCGTACGTGCCTTGTATGGCCGTAGAAATCGACGGGGTTGTGTCCGAACCGGACCTGAAGTGCGAAGAACTGTTGGAGCACGGGGTTGACTGCTTTAAGGACCCCTCACTTCAACAGATTAAGATCTTGGAATGCAAACAATTGTATACCGCAAACACCGAGGGAGCCTACTCTCCATCAGGCTCGCTTCGGGTGACCTTCCCAACTCCTTGACAAAGTTCGCCTACCTGTTCGCATGTTTGTACCGCGGGTCATGCGCTGCAGCAATTGCAAGCAGTTGGGGTATACATCCACCTATTGTGGAAATAAGAAACGATGCGGCAAGTGCGAAGGAGAGCATGAGGATGACTCTTGCGTCAAAGAAACTGAAAAGTGTGTTTGCCGTGGGGGTCCTTTGCATGCTCTTAAATCATGCCCTGCGTACAAGCAGCGCGGGGGTAAAATTAAGCGCTCCCTTCAGAAACGCTCGAGGCGTTCTTATGCAGAAATGCTAAAGAATGCTTCGCCATCTGTCCTGTCCGAAAATCCCTTTGCTGATTTGGCTAGCGTTGTGCAAGAATCTGATGATCCTCAAAAGGGAACATCTCTCGTTAACCCGGGGGAGTCCAGGAAGAGGAAAAATCTTGCCTCCCCTAGACTACTTCGTAAGGGTCCCAAGATGTCCTACTCTGAGAGTGCGCCAACAACATCTAATAAATCCAACGGAAGTGCTGCCCTAAAGCCGAAGCAATCTGCTCCCGGATTTGGAAATTTTAATTCAAGCAAGGAGTATCCACCACTTTCAGGGACACCAGAAACCCCAATGTCCCTCTTTTTTAAACAGACACTCAGTCCAGTAATGGACTAATGAAATTATCTGACATTGTGGACTTAATTTTCACAGCTTTCAATGTTACTGATCCTCTTAAAAGCCTTCTAATACGTTTTCTCCCTATAGTGCAAACATTTTTGAAGCAGTTGACTACTAAATGGCCCCTCCTTGCAGCGATCGTTTCCTTCGATGGCTAAGTCATCGAACGTCACCGATTCGATCACTGTTGTACAGTGGAACAGCAGAAGTATCCTCCAGAAAATCGATTCCTTTAACTTTTTACTAAATAGTTTAAAATATGATGCTTTAGCATTATGTGAAACTTAACTTCCGATATAAATTTGAACTTCCATGACTTTAATATAATTCGTCTGGATCGAGAAAACCACTATGGAGGGGTACTTTTGGGAATTAAAAAGTGCTATTCTTTCAACCGAATTAACCTCTTTCCGACACCAGGCATTGAAATTGTCACTTGTCAAGTTTTTATCAAAGGCAACGACCTTTGCATTGCTTCCATCTACATTCCTCCTAGAGCTTCGGCATGGCACCGAACGCTTTGTAATATCACGGAATCCTTACCGGCACCGCGGCTAGTTCTAGGAGATTTTAACTCGCACGGTACGGTATGGGGTTGTCTTCACGATGATAATAGATCAACATAAATCCAAGATCTTTGTGACAATTTTAACATGACCATCTTAAACACGGGAGAAATCAAGGAATTTTTATTCTCAGGTGATACGATCCTCAAAAACGTCGCTTAGCCATGTTGGTTTTAGTAACGACAGCAATCAACATTGTTTACTGTCATTTTTCTTCCCCGCAGTCTGCTGCACGCTTACCTCACTCCTCACCTAGTTACTGCCAAAGACGAATCACCTTAGAACTCTAAGCACCTTGGTCCCACAGGTAAGACAAGATTACTTTCTGGTCTGTAAGCATTCACAATGGCAATCCTGTCAGGGAAGCTGCATTTTTTTTTCATTACAACGGGAATATAAATTCTCGATTTTCAAAAAAAAAAAAAACATAAACCAAAACAGAAAAAAGTTTATTCGGAAAAATAAAACGAAGGGAAAATAACAAGTCATATTGAAGCCATAGGTTTAGACCTGCAGAGTATAATAAGATACTGAGCGGATCGAGATGACCACGTTGCTATACAAAAAAAAGACGGCATACATTTCAAACCAGACGATCGCGCATAAGATTGAATTATTTGTCACCTGAATGTCGCCATAGATGAAGTGGATTGAATGAGCGCGTAGCTGCTATTGATTAATTACTACAGTAAGCGGATTGGGATGACCGCGACTGAAAAAATATTTTTTGCTATGCCACAAAGTTTGGGTGGATCGGCATGACTGCGTCGAAAAGGGATTTAGGCGAATCGGGATTACTGCATCGAAAGTGAGTCTGAGATACAAGTGAATCAACCCGAACAGAAGAAAATAACTTCAGAATGCCAAATTCACACTTGAACACCACAGTAAGTTATTGAGGAGCCTTGCATAAGAGGTAAAATACCTGAAATAATAACTGAGACATGTACTACGAATAACAAGTTGATAATGAAACGAACTCTGTATTAACTTTTAAATAGAACTAATAAGATTTGTGAACAAACTTTTGTTTTGCTGATTTCTCTTAGTGAAACAACGGGAATATTTTCCCAACACTTTGCTTACCAGAGCTAGGCCGTGGACTTTATATCTCACCTAATGTTCCTTGGGCTATGTTCCTGCTTCCGTGGTTGGGTTTTCTTTCTTAAGAGGACGTCTGGAGTTTCAGAACTTTCAAACTGAAAACTTAATTTATTCAGAAAATATTTACAAAAGTTATCTTAAAGCTACATGTTGCCTGCGCGATTCATATATCGCTACGGGAAAATTTGTCCCTTTTGGTCCTTAAGTTTTTCCCTATTCTCCTGAGATACGGTGTAGATTTCCTATGGCCTTAGAAGGGCGCAATTCCTATTTGTTTACTTATATATTTGGCCCTGCCTATTCAAGACTGACGTATTTAACCACAATACTGATTCCTGCTATTCAATCCTAGTCCAGTCCCGCAAGGTCTCACAAAATATGCGGTTACATTTGTACCGCTTTCTAAGATTTTATTACTATCCTAACCGCAGAGTAAGTGAGAAGGAAAAACCAAAGCTAGCTAATCGGACTGCGTATGGCACGCTTATGTATATTAGGCGCGGGAGGTTGGTAAATAGACAGTGATCCCTTTTTCTGTGTTCTTTTCATTTCATTTTCGGGATTTTATGATCAATATCAACCTTCCCTACGCGTAGCAGTGATGCATTTCTTATGCACTGCTGACATTGTATAATTAACTCATTTGCGCGGCAACACTTAGGTTGCTTTAATTTCAGCACAGAAAACATTTCAAATTGTTTCTATGAAGGGTAAAGATTTGGGATAATGTGCATTTCTCTTAAAATTACCCTCGGCTGCTGAATCATGAGCGTTACAAGTTTGTTTGCAAAAATTTCTTTAGCCCTTTTGAAGAATTATTATTGAATTATTATAACACCTGAATAATAACAAAAACGTTTCAACCTTCCAACAGCAAAATTCACTGCATGGAGGTATTTACTAATATTAAAATAAAGTACTATACCTCATTGGGGTATTAAGCAGGTATTGAAGAATGTTTCTTCAATACCTACTTAATACCTCAATGAGATATTAATAATAAATTAATACCAAGTTTTGGTATGATACCAGAAAACAGTTTGCTCGGGTTATTGGCCAGTTATTCTCTCCTGGTCGAGAATAAAGGTCGAAAACAGAAATAATAACAGGATACTTAATATTGAGATATTTAAAATTTAATGGAAATGTACCAAAATTGTTACGATGTTAATTCGGATACACAGATATCGCACATCTTTGAGATTTTGCTTTTCAGAGGCATAGACATGAAAGGCAGATCTCCCTTCCGCATACCTGTAAGATACCTTGTGCTAGATCTTTCAAAGTTTTTTGTTTGAACTCACCAGATTCGAAACATAATACATAATGATGTGCTTGTCACCGTTCTATTCACACTGCACAATACTAGACTGACATCCAACGAGCCGAAAGTCGGATCGGATTTCGAATGTGAACATATTATATTTTGTTATAGTAAGAATGTCTCGGGTAAAAAATATATTTTATTTTCTGAACCCGCATTGCTTGAAAGAGTTGAAAGCCTGTGGTTCAGCTGATTGTTGCGAACTTGTTTCCTATTCATACAAAAAGGGAGCCAAATGAAGTGTCATGGGGTCCCAGGCATTAAAGACTGCAAATAAACCATTCGTCCGAAACAATGCGACTAAGGGACCATTCATAAATTACGTAACGCAAAAATTGCCCAAAATTGACTCCCCCCTCCCCCCATGTAACAATTTGTCACAAATTTCTCCATCCCACCCTCCCCATATTACGTAACAAATTCCCAGAAAATTTTTTTTCTTCGATGAAAACATGTTACGTAACGATCTAGCTAACTCCCCCTCCCCCCTATGTCACAACTTGGTGTACCCCCTCCCCCCTAAAAGCGTTACGTAATTTATGAATGGTCCCTAACGAATTGGGGATATGTACCAGACAGCTGGTTGGCTAATTAAATTATTTTCAAAGGGTTTTTCCCATTTCTCTGAAGATTATATAGAAATTGACAAATTAAAATGAAAAAACAACACAAATGAATCTTGTCAATATTTTGCATCATTTGAGTGAAAAGAACACTCGATCGAGTCCGCATCGCCCAGGATATGAGTCTAACAGTAAATTAGCTGCATTCTCTAGAGGAGAAGGTTTCGCACGCTTATTGTAAAGTTCGCTCTCTTCTGAAGACAAAACAATATTCCTTCGTTACCTGAGAACATTGGAAATCAAATAGCGACTTTACCAATACATGTCGTTTTTATGGTAAGGTTTGCTTCACAGATGCGAATACTTGATCTAATATTATTCCAACATATCCTAAACAAAATGAACTCTTCTACTCAGTGAACCAGTTCCGTTGATATTAATTATCATTTGCTAAATATGTATCCCCGAGAGAACACGAATCACCATCTGGCGCAAACCTTTCCGACTACATAGGAGTTCAAAGTGCTAACCTCAAAAGTACTGTTGAAACAGAAACAAACCAAACAAGCATAAAAAATGATATTAGATCTACCTTCCCGGCACAACTACTGACAGTGATGAGGTCAAAGTATCAATTCGAGCAGGGCAAAGGAGTTTTCCCATAAAATAAACATAAACAATGTTCAACTTATTTTTTCGGCTGCCGTCAGATGGAGCACACATGTGCTCTTAATCACGCGCAGCTTCTTAGTTCAATTTATGCTTTGTGTGCAGTAAAAAAAAACCGCTATATTTTTAGAAACTCCAGTGCATCGGGCGAATTCGGTGAAGGAAAGCGGTAGATGCAACAGTAGCAGACCCGTAAATTTACATGCAGTCCCAGTCGATATGAACGCTTCAGCTGCAAAATGAGCATGTCGGTTGGTAGGATGGTGAATAGAATCAGAAGGGGAAATAAAGTACCAAACACGACACAACACAACATAAACGGAGATGGGTGTCAACAGTGGAAATCTCCGGGTGGCGTTCCGAGGTCGTTTGAACATCGTTCCTGGAATGTCGTTCTTGTCGGAGAAATAGTTTTATGGTTCGCTTACATTGTTCTAACATTTAACTTAATAGATTTTTCATTGGCCCATTTTTCTCGTCGTTTCCAGAAACGATACCGCGGCAAGTAAATTTGTTTTGTTGTGAAATAAATCTTTGTACAGTATGTCCAACAAAAATGGGACATTCTGGAAATACAGGAAAATGAGTTGCTCTAGTAAATTTTAACGAGAAAATAAAATTTCATGGTCTAGTTAGCTTATATGATATTATAGTATTCAATTATTTGATATATGTACACTGAAGTCTTTTTTATGCGGTTTTTTTAATGCGGTTTTTTATGCGGATTTTCAAAGTTAGGCGGTTTTTTTATGCAGATTTTCAAAGTTATGCGGTTTTTTTAATGCGGATTTTCAAAGTTATGCGGTTTTTTATGCGAATTTTCAAAGTTATGCGATTCTTTTTATGCAGCTTCCTTTTAATTTCTAGGGCATCACCTGAAGCGACTTTTATCGAAAGATAGATCCCCGTGAATACACATGCTTAAACAAAAGACATAAAATGTTCATATTTTTATTTTAAGTTATAAATTACTAGTCTTTGGGTTAAGGATATGAGAAGCATTCTTGATGCAGTGAAAATAAAAACAGAAAATGACTGAATACCTTTTTATCTTTCTCATAATAAAACATTTTCTCGTCGTTTCTAGAAACGATACCGCGGCAAGTAAATTTGTTTTGTTGTGAAATAAATCTTTGTACAGTATGTCCAACAAAAAATGGGACATTTTGGAAATACAGGAAAATGAGTTGCTCTAGTAAATTTTAACGAGAAAATAAAATTTCATGGTCTAGTTAGCTTATATGATATTATAGTATTCAATTATTTGATATATGTACACTGAAGTCTTTTTATGCGGTTTTTTTAATGCGGTTTTTTATGCGGATTTTCAAAGTTAGGCGGTTTTTTTTATGCAGATTTTCAAAGTTATGCGGTTTTTTTAATGCGGATTTTCAAAGTTATGCGGTTTTTTATGCGAATTTTCAAAGTTATGCGGTTCTTTTTATGCAGCTTCCTTTTAATTTCTAGGGCATCACCTGAAGCGACTTTTATCGAAAGATAGATCCCCGTGAATACACATGCTTAAACAAAAGACGTAAAATGTTCATATTTTTATTTTAAGTTATAAATTACTAGTCTTTGGGTTAAGGATATGAGAAGCATTCTTGATGCAGTGAAAATAAAAACAGAAAATGACTGAATACCTTTTTATCTTTCTCATAATAAAACTTATGCAATCGGTCGGAATTTCGACTTTTTAACCGAGGCCCGCAGAGCCGAATCTCTTATACCATTCGACTCAGTTCGGCGAGATAGGAAAAAAGTCTCTGAGCGTGTATTTTTTTTTTACTTGGTGATAAAGGTTTTATGCAGACCCGGCACACGTTCAGTAGTTAGACCATACTACCGTTTTCGTCCATCGTGTGCCAGAGTGAGGGATTCCGAACAGAGAAGATAACTCTGAACCCTATTCCTCTAAACTCCACCAAGAAGTCCGACATTTGCCTGATCCCCCGGATTCCATTTGACATGACTACTTCGGGAGGAGGCGTGCTAATGCACTTCACTTGATTCCAGGTCTAGCTGGTCGTGCTAGATTTCGCTTGTCTCATAACCGTCATATCAGTCTTGTACGGCATTATATCCTCCTCTCTAGGTTGACCAGTTGGATGCCGTGGTCGATCCGGCGATTCCGGTTGGGGGTGGCTTCCGGTTCACTGGTGCCCCGACGACCCTGGTCGCGTTCGGTGCTACTCGGCTTAGTCCCTGACGGTGGAGCTAGCGTACCTCGGCGGAGAGTTCCCCGACGAAAGAATGTCTCACGCTACCGTTGACGGACGCGTTATTCTTCCTTAGATGCAGTCTGGCAGAATGCCGAGGTGAGTCCAGCGATTCCCGGTGGTGGATTGCGTCCGGTTCACTAGTGCCCCGATGATTCAAGCCGGCGATTCGATACGGACTACTTGGAATAGTCCCCGACGGTGGATCTTTCCTACTCCGACGAAGAGTTCCCCGGCAGTTAAAGATCTTCCGAAACCGATACTATCCGGGCAGATGCCGAGGTCGGTCCTGCAATTCTGAGTAGAGGGTGACTTCCAGGTGACAGGCGCCCCGACGAGTATCTACCGGAGCTACTTTCCGATCTATTCGAACTAGTCCTGGTGGTGGGCCTAGTCTACTCCGACGGAGAAATTTCCCGACGTTGAAATTTCTCTCGAAATCGTTATCTCGATGCTGGTCGGTTAGGTGCCGAGGTCAGTCTTGTGATTCCAGGGAGTCACGGTTCCGACAGCATAAGTCATTAAGTGACTTTACGCTTGTCTGGACATGCCGCAAACTCAAGTGATTCGCATTTAATGCCAAAAGATCTCCTGCGTTGCAGAAGAAAAAGAGTTAAGTAGCCATGAAACTCTAAGCTTGCTCATATGACCCTACTCCACGCTTTTCTCTAAACTTTCTTACTTCAAATCCTTGCTCTTCCTTGAGTACTATGGCTCTTAATATTGAAAAATTTTTCACACCTTATGTGTTTTTATGCGGATTTTCAAAGTTATGCGGTTTTTTATGCGGATTTTCAAAATATGCAGTTTTTTTATGCGGATTTTAAAAATTATGCGGTTTTATTTAATCCGGATTTTCAAAGTTATACGGATTTTCAAAGTAATGCGGTTTTTTATGCGGATTTTCAAAATATGCAGTTTTTTTATGCGGATTTTCAAAGTTATGCGGATTTTCAAAGTTATGCGGTTTTTTTATGCGGATTTTCAAAGTTATGCGGTTTTTTATGCGGATTTTTTTATGCGGTACGTATCCCCCGCATAAAAAAAACTTCAGTGTACAAATCTTTACTCGTAATGATACCTTGAAGCGGGGATGGGATCGGCAGCTTAGTTTCGTAACATACAACTCTGACTTTGAAATGCATGCCTCAATAATACTTCAAAATTAGCAATAGTGGAGCGAGCACACACAGTACACAGTACACACACCTCGAGGACTATTCATAGATTTCATCACGCATTTAGTATACAAAACCTTATTATACTTTATGTCATAAAGACCTGGTTTGTAAACTAGAACATAACATGTTTTTACTGAAGAAACAGTTAATCAATTTGATGGTCCTCCACAAAGGTACGATCTAGAAGATAATTAATATTTTGACAAATGACAGAAAACTGACTGGTTCAATGTTATTTGATTGTTTGCAGACATAGCTTTTCTATCAAAAGAACGTAATCAGATACATTTTGAATATTCCACAAATAAGCGTCGTGATGTACTCGAAGGGCGTCAGAAGACAAAAAAAAATATCCTTTACAACAATATTTTAATGCAAGCTTGTTGAGACAAATGAGTCGAATATTTCGTGTTCAGAAATGGATATCTGGGGATTCGACTGTAGTTCGAAAAAGAAAAACATCTCAAAGCAGAGCATCTTATGGTCAGGTGAGATGACAAAGGTGTAACGTGGTTCAATGTGGTAGAAAATGATTGGATCGAAACCTATTTTTTTTTAATTTGGACACAAAACGGATGCAAGAATATAATGGACAGAGTTGATTTTCTTCTTCAAGTATAATATGAATTTATGATATTTAAATCTCGAGAGACATTAAGAGAAATCAAAATTTCCGTTCTTTAATTGGGAGGGTAATTCGTCCTCTATATAAATAACACGTATGCTCTATTTGTGTACACAAAACGATCTTTTTTAACTTTTTAAACCCAATTTGAGTGTGCTGAGATCGCGTATTCTTTTTCGGAAAGTAGATTCGTTGTAACTCTGCGTAAGCCATAAGATTTTAAGCCTATTTCTAATGTCCTACCACTTCTAGGTTTTTCGATCTGTATATTCCAAATCCTTGCTCTCACTTGCGTATTAGGCTCTAAATTTTCATCCCTTTTACTATTTAGTAATCTATAGATAATTGAATATCGTTAAATACAAAATAAGATGGGAAGGTCATTTCTGTGTGTCGTGACTCAGAGCCGATAATTGAAATTTAAT
Organism: Topomyia yanbarensis; assembly: GCF_030247195.1. Classification (NCBI taxonomy): domain Eukaryota; kingdom Metazoa; phylum Arthropoda; class Insecta; order Diptera; family Culicidae; genus Topomyia; species Topomyia yanbarensis. The sequence goes on along the minus strand of NC_080671.1, from coordinate 307,584,996 downwards.
AGTTTCCGTTCCAAGATCAACACTATTATCAATACTTGGTAAAAAATTGATTTAACCGAAATCTAAGGCAAGTTAACAAAAATAACATGCGTTAGAAGATTATCCCATCGTCTGACCGTGCATCAGTGTGTTTCTCATTCCACAAGTAAAAGCCGAATGAAGCCCAAAAAACATGCGGTAACTTTTCAATACTCGAGTCTCTTGGGAGCTCCGTATTGGTAGCTCTGTCTGAAATGAACTTCCGCGCTGCTTCCAAAAGGTTTTCTGGAAATAAGTTTTCTCGTTGTTAATAGAAATCATACATAAATTTAACACACAGTTTTCCGACTGATTGGCGTTATTCTGTTCAGTACAATGATAGTTACCAACATTCAAAATCTTTGCCCCCTCTCTTATATATAGAATTTTTTTTTCTAGTCTTAAGATAGCCGTAAATTTTTTCTCTTTTATAAAAAAAAATATTTCAACATTGTAACCTCCTAGTTTTAAGATATTCAAAATGTAAAAACAAAAGAATTCGGCACCGCCAAGCTAACGCATTTGTGCCTATCAAATAAACGAAATGAATAAAAAAAAACATTCAAAATCTGTTTCTTTCAAAATTTTTATAAGAAGCCAAATCGAGGCTATAGACATCAATAAAGCAAGCCAGCGCTTTTTCCAGTATTGTATCGTTGTCCCCGGCTGCGCAATGAAATGAGTCGGCCGAAGAAAACAAAAGTGCTCTCGTGTTGTTCTCATAGGAGGTGGAACAAATAGTTAAAGTCGGTTATCACGGTAAAGATGGACACGTCTATCGATACCAGGACACATGTTAGTGAACTCGGGTGATTCGTAGTTATACTGCCTAAGCTCGACCCTCATTAACAGAAGACAAAGATTACGCCCGTACGATATTAAGCCTGTTCTAATGTCCCTGCCAGTTCTAGTTTTCCGATCTGTTTACTTCATATCCTAGCTCTCACTTGAGTACTATGTCTCTAATTTTCATAACTTTCCCTACCCAGTAATCTCTAGCTAATAGATTGTCGTTAAAATGTAAAAAAATAAAAAAAAGAATAAAAAATAATTAAAAAAAAAAGTTAAAGTTAAATCTCGCGGAAGTTATGTACATTCAGCTACACCACGGCAAAAATTGTGTTGACGTTTAGAAGTTTAGCACAGGCAGAAAGCTTCATTGCAAAGAGCGACATGTAACACGAGGTCGAATTTCATAACATCAGAATCAAGATTCCCGTGTATATGGAAAAGGATCCCGATCAGAATGAAATTACAAGATTATAAAAGAACACAATTTCTGTAACATATTGTGTTATAAATTAGGTTTTGGTAGTAGTTAAAATAACAGAAATTTATAACAAGTAACAATGCGATATAGTTTTGAAATATTTCTGTTATGTGTTTCTGATCGGGATGGTGAACGTTCGTATCCATGATCTAGCATCGCGCACTAAGAAAGATTACATCAAACGAATTACGTCGTAATACGGAGAAGTGGAATTATGAATGACACTTGGAAAAATATTTAATATTTTCACAAGTATTGGGAATACGCCTTATTATGAGGATACGAGTGACTAAACCAATACCTTTTTACATGACTATCGAAACTGACCGAAGAATGGCGTAACCTAAAAGCAAACAACGCTAATCACATATCCCGGGTAGCCCCCTATGTGCCCATTCTGTAACCAGACAGACCACTACAGAAAAACATGCGTCGAAGCAACTAGTAAAAACTCATCTACTACATTTGACTCTAATCTAAACGACCACGACACCGTTCCCAAACCAAAAACTAGCATCACCATTAAATAAATATCGATGAAGACGGATTACCAATAGCGACCCCTATTCAGCCGCTACACCACGGAAAACCTTGCGCAGAGACTGCTAAGGAAATTCCACCTGATACGACCAAAACCGGTATACAATCATCGTATGCTAAACCACAACCGGATGTTAAACCAACGACTGCGGACCAGGCAATAACAAACACCAGCTCAACAACGATCCGGCCCAGTACTACCAAACCAACTGCCATTTCAAACGGCGAGGTAACAACGATTATACCAATTACCTCTAAACCAACAACCAACACCAGCAATAAAGAATAAAATACCGATGACGAAGGATTTACAACAGCGACCCGTAAGTACAATAAACAAACAAGAACATCGCACCGTGAACATCATGAATGCAGTACCGATGACGACATTGACGTGAACGAAAATACGAGAGACGACGAACCGAATGGCCCCCAAGGTGCGGCAGATCTATTTTTTCACCACCAAGGAAGAGGATCTCAACACGCAGCAGCAAGTTGCGTCAACAAGACCCGATGGACACATGAAAGAGAATTTTAATTTTTACATATTGGTAAAATCATTAAAGACCCACGGCTCAGTTATGCTAACGCACAACGACCCGTAAGAACAAGAAACAAATAAGAACCTCTGACCGTGAAAAGCAAGCAGTGCCGATGATAACATGGACGTGACCGATAATGCGAGAGAAGACAGATTGAATGAGTCCGAAGCTGCGACGCATAAGGCAACGAATGCTTCACCGCCAAGGAAAATTCGAGATGCATTATAGTATAGGTGTTCACATTCGTCATGTTTGAGTGTGTTGGTTTGTTGCTAGTGAAATTAATCATGGCGGCCCAGGACCGCGAAGCACATAATCAACAAACCGACCAATCGAAACGAAGCTTGTAAGCACGCGATAAAAATAAGTATGGCGTCCGGGATCGCAAAAGAGCAAATGTTTACATCACTAACCAATCAGAATGAAGTATGAGACCACGTGCTTCTGTTTTCTTTTTCATTTCTTCTTGTTTGCCCGAAAAAAGTGACAGCTGATGCACACATAGAAAAAAAATGTGTACACCTGTATACACCTCGAGGAAAATTATCTAAACACGCAGCAGCAAACTGCGTCAACAAGATCTGGCAGACACACATTTTTAGTATTTTTTATTTTTATTTATTGTAAACCAACGGATCAGTTGTGCTAACGCATTAAGCTCTCTCAAATAAACCATTAAACGAAGTAATTTTATGGACTTTCTAGTGGATTACTTTTATCTAGAATTTTAAACGGCTTTTTGCAGTCCTTAGTCGATTAAAACGGTTTAGGGACAAAATGCCCATAGACAAAAGGTCGAATGGACAAAAAGTCAAAAGATAAAAAGTCGAAGAGACAAAAGGTCTTCAAAGGATACTCAAGATAATCAAGACGATCAATTACTGTTTTCTACTGTGTGTTGTTTTTCAATTGCAGTGGAATAATAACCATGTATTTTTATTTACTTAGTTCGTTACTGTCTTGTGTTTAAGTAGAACTAGACTATTCTCTTTTATTTTTGCCTTCTCTGGCTACTATTGGCTGTGCGTCAAAAAAATCGAATCAAACCGAAAAAGATGAGAAACTGTTTCAAGTCACGAAAGCACTAGCCTCGAAGATTACATCAATTACTTTAATTCTTAACCAATAGATACATTTATTTTATACATTTACTTTGTTATACTTATTTTAAGATATATGTTAATGTTAAACAAACAATGAATTCTACCATGAACTTGAATTTTACTATAAAATTTTTTAAATCATAATATATAACAATTTTAATTTTTATGAGTGTTTTTCCTTCTTTATAACAAGAGCTGTTATGATTGATCTGCTAATTATATTCCTTTTTCAATGATGATTTGCAGTTTGGGATACAACACAACATATTTGAATCGCCTGTCGCGATCAATTATATAGAAAATAGTACTGAAATATTCAATACTCCAATTTTTTTTAAATGTACCACACCCAAAATACCAGGTAATAAGCTTAAATCCGCTGTTTTTTGTCAAAAAGAACGGCTTTTACATTTTTCCCATCTCTCTGTAATTTGTTTTTGTTTTTTTACCTCTTCCATTTTTTTACCTTTGCCATTTTCGGGCGTCTTTGTACGAATCGAAGTGCTGTTCTCCGGGCGCGGGCCAGGTCTGGATGAAGTGCAACCTCCCAGTTGAGTGTCTCCAAGTAGTTTTGGACCATTTTGACTTGTGCGATGGGGTCTTTTCATATCTTTGTTCATAATCTATCCTTTTCTATCACGGAGCAATTTGATTAGTTATTAGTGGTAGCGGTAAACATTGAAAGTTTCGGCTTTAAAATAAAAAAATAAAATATTTCTCTATTTTTTTAAAATTTTGTTTTATTTTTTTTATTTTTCGATAACGCCCTTTCATTATGCTGGCCAACAAAGCATAAGAGTCCCATATGGATTTTTGTCGAATGAGTTATTTGTTGGATTGTATTCTGTATCGCCACTGAATCACAATGCACAAATAAGTTTACCAGGTTTGTTAAGAAAATATCGAAAAAAATACCAAAACATGGTTAAGTTTACCAGGTTTGTTAAGAAAATATCGAAAAAATCCCAAAACATGGTTGTTCTATCCATTTTGTTCAATGAAAATGTAAATCTGAAACAGCGTTTTACTCGGCTATGGGACTCTTATGCTTTTATGGCAGTATAGGCCTCCACAAGCATTCGATGCGATTAGGCAGACGATTTCTTCAAATTAATGCAAAAAATTAGAGCTTTCCGCATATGCTCTTTTTGTGACACAAACTTAGACCTGATTACGCAAGGGAAAATGTAAGTTGTCATATAAAATCACTAATGATGTGCAATGATTAATGGAAACAGGTGTCGAACTCGCAAAAAAGTATGACGTTTATATGTTAGCTAAACATACTCAGTAACGCCATCTACGCGTAAATAGCGGATTTAAGCTTACATACCTGGTATGTTCGATAAAGCTAGGACGAAACTGCTTTAAAGTTGCACTCATAGTCAGCGTAATGCGGTGTAACCTCATAACCGAGGCCAAGGAACTGAAGCAGCGCCAAGCCGGTGAGGATCCGCTTGACAAGGTGGCCGCCGACCCGCCGTCGGAAGCGGCGACCTCTCGCAAGCAAACTTGTGATCCACATTTACCCGGTTTACTCAACCATAGCGGCAATAAATTAGGTTAGGTCCAAATGAGCGAAGCGATGTCGGACAGCACATGAAGTAAAACGATGTGACGTAGCCACATTAGGCGGCAGTGTTGATTTATTTATTACTTTTTATTTATTTAATTATTTTTTTTATTAATAAATTTATTTATTAATATATTCATTCCACGTTTATTTATTTATTTCGTTACAACAATTAAATTTCTGCTTTAAAAATGATAAACTAACTGTGATTGGTAATTGTGACATTTTTAATTCTATATATAATATTGTTAAACAATTTTTTTGTTTAAATATAAGATAAAGAGAAAACGACAATTCCAAATAACCAATTTTTCTAGACCTGAATAATATTTTCAAAAATATAAATTTGTCTTTGCTTGAACAGCTTTAAAGTTTTCATTCGTTATCGAGCACTCAGTCGAGATAGAAGTCTTTTGTCATCGGTCCGTACACTCTATAGCGACAAATAGTGTTAATTCAAGGTCATTTGCACGCTCTACGCCTAGTTGAGGTTTCAGTATTTTTTCCCTTCTTTTGTGTTTCTGTTTCTGTACCGTTAGCCGGTCAGTGAAGTGAAGCAGTGTTATTCTAGTAAGCCGTCTGGATACCGTTACCTACACAAGCTAAGTATTAGTTTTCGTTTCCCCCTTCTTGGTTGTCTTAATAACGTGCACTGGGCAATAGGCCCGTGCAAAAATGACTTCCCCTGACGGCGGTTTGTCTCAAGGTGAGATGGACGTCGAAACAAAATCGGCTCCCCGGCTCAAAGTATATCCGAGCTCGGCCACCGGGCCATTTGTGATCTTCTTTCGGACCAAAGAAAAAAAGTGTTTGAATCTGTTGCAGATTTCTCGCGTTCTGACAGACCGGTATTCGGCCGTGACAGAAATATTGAAAATTCGCCCTGATAAGCTTCGGATGGTTGTTAACAGTTCAACTCAGGCAAATGATATTGCTGGCTACGAGCCCTTTACGAGGGAGTACAGGGTGTATATTCCAGCTAGCAGGGTTGAAGTCAGTGGGGTCGTTTCCGATTCGAGTCTGAATTGCGAGGACCTGCTAAAATATGGGACTGGTTGTTTCAAAGACCCCATGCTTAAGCCAGTGAAGATACTGGAATGCAAACGTTTGCATTCAGCATCAGTCGCAGCTGACGGCAAGAAAATATACGTCAACTCAGACTCTTATCGGGTGACCTTCGCCGGCTCTGCCCTGCCTAATTACCTCCTCTTTGACAAGGTTCGTCTACCTGTTCGCCTCTTTGTGCCGCGGGTCATGAACTGTACTAATTGCAAACAATTGGGACACACAGCCTCCCATTGTAGCAATAAAGCCCGCTGTGGGAAATGCGGTGGGAATCATGCGGATGATTCCTGTGGTAGAGATGTGGAAAAGTGTCTCTACTGTGGGGGAAACCCACATGATCTCCCTTCATGTCCCGCGTACAAACAGCGCGAGGAAAATCTTAAGCGTTCCCTTCAGGGACGCTCTAAGCGATCTTTTGCAGAAATGCTTAAGATAGCTACGCCACCTGTCTCTACGAACATCTTTACCAACTTGTCTACTGACGAAGGCGACTGTGATGAACCCCAGGAGGGAACATCTTCTGCTGTGCCTAGAAGTAGTAGAAAAAGAAAGAACATTTCCTCTTCCAAGCTTCGTCGTAAAGGCCAGAAGGTGTCTCTTCATGGTCCCCCTAAAATAACTACTCAAGGAAGTACTGTTGTAAAACCGAAGCAAGTCGCTCCCGGTCTCAGTAACCTGAGCTCAGAAAAGGAGTTCCCAGCACTTCCAGGAACATCAAAAACCCCAAGTGTTCCCATATTTCAGCCAGAGAAAGAAAACAGTGCTGGCTTAATAAATTTCTCTGACATTGTGGACCGTATTCTTACAGCGTTGAACATTTCTGACCCCCTTAAAAGTATCTTGATAAGCTTTCTCCCCGCAGTAAAAACATTCTTGATGCAGTTCACTGCGAAATGGCCCCTCATTTCAGCGATTGTATCCTTCGATGACTAATTCATCGAACGAGGTCAAGGATTTAATCACTGTTCTACAGTGGAATTACAGAAGTATTATCCCGAAAATCGATTCGTTTAAAATCTTACTAAATAATTTGAAATGCGATGCATTTGCCCTATGCGAGACATGGCTCACTTCAGAAATAACCCTACACTTTCACGATTTTAATATTATTCGCTTGGATCGAGAAGACTCTTACGGAGGAGTACTTTTGGGGATCAAAAAGTGCTATTCTTTCAATCGGATCGACCTCCCCTTGACACCAGGCATTGAAGTTGTCGCTTGCCAAACCAGAATTAAAGGCAAAGACCTTTGCATTGCTTCCATCTACATTCCCCCTAGAGCCTCAGTTAGCCACCGACGGCTTTTCGATATTGCGGAACTCCTCCCCGCACCGAGGCTAGTTTTAGGTGACTTCAACTCCCACGGCACGGCATGGGGTTGCCTTCATGACGATAATCGATCTACCCTACTCCATAAGCTTTGCGACAACTTCAATATGACCATTTTGAATACGGGTGAAATGACACGGATTCCTGCCCCTCCAGCGCGTCCGAGCGCCTTAGACCTGTCCCTCTGCTCGACATCGCTGCGGTTAGATTGCATGTGGAAGGTAGTCTCTGATCCCCACGGCAGCGACCATCTGCCAATCGTAATTAATATTGCTAACGGTTCAGGGGCACCGAATACAATCAATGTTTCGTATGACCTCACACGAAATATTGATTGGAAGAGCTACGCGTCCGCGATATCCGAAAAAGTAGAATCGACACAAGAGCTTCCTCCGGAGGAAGAGTACGGGTTCCTGGCTGGCTTGATTCTCGATACCGCGATTCAAGCTCAGACTAAACGCGTACCAGACGCGAACTCACGCGGGCGTCCTCCCAATCCATGGTGGGACAAAGAGTGCTCAGACGTTTACGCGGAGAAGGCCGCTGCGTATAAGACCTTCCGGGACGACGGGCTGCCAGCTAGCTACCGACAGTACGCGATGGCGGAAACGCGCATGAAGAGTTTGATAAAAGCCAAAAAACGTAGCTACTGGCGCCGGTTCGTCGACGGACTAACGAGAGAAACATCGATGAGCACTCTTTGGAGTACGGCCCGGCGCTTACGAAACCGAAACAGTACTAATGAGAGCGTGGAATATTCAAACCGTTGGATATTCGATTTTGCCAAAAAGGTTTGTCCGGATTCCGCCCCGGCACAGAAGATCTACCGCGCCGCGTCCCCTCACAATAACGCGAACGAAACACCGTTTTCGATGGTGGAGTTCTCACTTGCTCTCTTATCATGTAACAATAAAGCCCCAGGGCCAGACAGAATCAAATTTAACTTGTTAAAGAATCTGCCAGACTCTGCCAAGAGACGCTTGTTGAATTTATTTAATAAGTTTCTTGAGGGTAATATTGTCCCTCATGACTGGAGGCAAGTGAAGGTCATCGCCATTCAAAAACCAGGAAAACCAGCCTCCGACCACAACTCGTATCGACCGATTGCAATGCTGTCCTGTATCCGAAAGTTGTTCGAGAAAATGATCTTGTTTCGCCTCGATAATTGGGTTGAAGCAAATGGCTTACTGTCAGATACACAATTTGGTTTCCGCAAAGGCAAAGGGACGAACGATTGTCTTGCGTTGCTCTCAACAGAAATTCAAATCGCTTATGCTAGCAAAGAGCAGATGGCATCAGTTTTCCTAGATATAAAGGGGGCTTTTGATTCAGTTTCTATCAAAATTCTTTCTGAGAAGCTGCACCAGCATGGTCTTTCACCGACTCTAAACAACTTTTTGCTAAACTTGCTGTCTGAAAAACATATGCATTTTTCGCATGGTGATTTATCGACATCACGAATTAGCTACATGGGTCTTCCCCAGGGCTCATGTCTAAGCCCCCTTCTCTATAACTTTTACGTGAATGACATTGACGAATGTCTTGTCAATTCCTGCACGCTAAGGCAGCTTGCAGATGACGGTGTGGTCTCTATTACAGGTCCCAAAGCCGTCGATCTGCAAGGACCATTGCAAGATACCTTGGACAATTTGTCTGCTTGGGCCCTCCAGCTAGGTATCGAGTTCTCCACGGAGAAAACTGAGCTAGTCGTATTTTCAAGGAAGCGTGAACCAGCGCAACTACAGCTTCAATTAATGGGTCAAACTATTGCTCAGGTTTCAACTTTCAAATATCTCGGGGTCTGGTTCGACTCTAAAGGAACCTGGGGATGTCACATTAGGTATCTGAAACAGAAGTGCCAGCAAAGGATCAACTTTCTCCGTACAATAACCGGAACATGGTGGGGTGCCCACCCAGGAGACCTGATCAGGCTGTACCAAACAACAATATTGTCGGTGATGGAGTACGGGAGTTTCTGTTTCCGCTCCGCTGCGAACATACATTTCATCAAACTAGAGCGAATCCAATATTGTTGTTTGCGTATTGCTTTGGGTTGCATGCACTCTACACATACGATGAGTTTAGAAGTGCTGGCGGGCGTCCTTCCGCTGAAAAATCGATTTTGGGAACTCTCATATCGATTGCTCATCCGATGCGATATCTTGAACCCGTTAGTAATTGCAAATTTCGAAAGGCTTGTCGAGCTCAATTCTCAAACTCGATTTATGTCCTTGTACTTCGATTACATGGCACAAAATATCAATCCTTCTTCATACTATCCCAACCGTGTCAATCTCTTTCATGCTTCTGATTCAACTGTATTCTTCGACACATCCATGAAAGACGAGATTCGTGGAATCCCGGATCACATACGTCCGCAAGTGATCCCAAGCATCTTTCATAGTAAATTTCGAGAAGTCGACTGCAACAAGATGTTTTACACCGACGGGTCAAGCCTCGACGGCTCCACTGGCTTCGGTATATTCAATCAAAACCTCACCGCCTCATTCAAACTCAATGATCCTGCTTCAGTTTACGTCGCAGAACTTGCTGCTATTCAGTATACCCTTGGGATCATTGATACTTTGCCCACCGATCATTACTTTATTGTCTCGGATAGCCTCAGCTCAATCGAGGCTCTCCGTTCAATGAAACCTAGAAAGCACATTCCATATTTTCTGGGGAAAATCTGGGAGCGCCTGCGTGCTTTGTCTGTAAGATCGTACAAGATTACCTTAGTTTGGGTTCCCTCGCATTGCTCCATTCCAGGTAATGAAGAAGCGGACTCTTTAGCTAAGGCGGGCGCTTTACAAGGTGACATATATGAAAGACCAATTAGCTTCAGCGAATTTTTCAGTATCACTCATCAGAGAACCCTCGAAAGTTGGCAAACTTCATGGAGCAATGGTGAACTGGGAAGGTGGCTACATTCGATAATCCCTAAGGTATCGACGAAACCTTGGTTCAGAGGGATGGATATGGGTCGGGATTTCATTCGCGTGATGTCTCGGCTCATGTCCAATCACTACACGCTGGACGCACATCTCCGGCGTATTGGGCTCGTGGATAGCGGTATCTGCGCTTGTGGCAACGGTTATCACGAAATCGAACATGTTGTCTGGGCATGCGCCGAGTACTGTTCTGCCAGATCTCAACTATTCGATTCCCTTCGGGCCCGAGGAAGATCACCCAATGTCCCGGTTCGAGATGTACTAGCAAGCCGCGATATTCTCTACATGTCCCTTATATACACGTTCCTCAAAACCATCAATATCCACATTTAAATGCCCCTATCTTTTCTCTTATTATTCCCAGAAGTGCCCTCTTCCGCCTACCGTACCCCAACGATGGTTTGATACGACTCCAAGACGAGACAAAACATCTGTCGAATGAACCAACAACACGAGATCTACAGTACAACATCACACACGCAGCGCGGTGTGTTCCCGATCCGTATCTGAGCCGTACTACGAAATCGTCTGGAGGAACCCCTGCCGGCTCGAGGAAAACCGCCCGGCGTCCCAATACTTGATACATCCGTTCGAATTTGTAAGCCTGGTCGTTGATTCCTGATGCCGGAAACTGAAAGTTTATATCCCCCCCCCCCCCGTTCAGCCTTGTCCACCCTCTCTCCCATGTCTCTGATACACAGATGTATGACTTCACCGCTTCTCCCCTTGAATATCTTCCCAAAACTTATGTGCCCCCTATCTTCTAGTGTTAGTTGATCAATCCGTTCGAATCTGTAATCCTGGCCGTTAATTCCTGATGCCGGAAACTGAAAGTTTATATCTCACCCCTCCCCCCCCCCTTCAGCCTTGTCCGCTCTCCCTCCCATGTCTCTGATACACAGATGTATGACTTCACCCCCTTCTCCCCTTGAATATATTCCCAAAACTTTAGTGCTTAGTTTTAGTTGATCAATATTTAATCTCGTTAAGAAATGCCCAACAGTACCACTACTTTAAAATAGCCCCCTTAATCTTGAACCACTCTTTCTAGTTATTTCTAGTTAATAAGCTTGTAAAATGTTCCGCTTAGTTAATAATTAATTTCTCCTACAATCTCCCTTCTAAAAATCATAAAGTGAATTACTATTCAAAGAACACACAAAATGACCCGTCCCCCTAATCTTACGAATATTATATTATACCATCTTTTATATGTATAAGTTAGCTGTAAAGTTTTTTTTTTTTAGTTTCATTATATAAAACAAAATAATATTGAAATGTGTAACCCCCTAGTTTTAAGAAATTCAAAATGTAAAACAATGAAAAAATGGCACCTTTAAGCTAACGCATACGTGCCTTATCAAATAAACAAATTGAAAAAAAAAGCTTTAAAGTTTTATCTATGAATATATTACCTATCCCAGGATACCACTAAGCATTATATTCACTATATAACAGTTTTTCGATATTTACAGACTCTATACAAGCTTTGCAAATGTCTATAAGCTTTAAACAACTTTTTCAAATGCTTAAAAGCACTAAGAATATCAAGCATTAGAACAGGCCGTATATTGGTATATAAAGCTCTACTGTAGAGCTTATAAACTTGGCAGCTGTAAGCCAGATACGGTAGTCACCGATGTCATTTTAATGCCTATTTTATTTGACATTTCCAAACAATAACGCGTTTTCTATTATAAAAACCCTACCGCTACAACAATTCGTTTCACAACATACAATATTTTTATATTTAGGGGATCCCGGGGCTAGTTTGCGGTTGGGGTAAGTTGGCGGAATCCCCTTTTCTCCATTTCTATTAGTCAAAAAGCGCGGTCTCTCGTTGTGAACCTGAAGTAATATGAAACGCATTATGCAATGTGTTTTTGTTGCATAACATTTTGTTTTGTAGAAGCTGTGGGCGATATTGTGTTTTTGAGCATACTTTGTAAATTTTCTCGATTTTAAACATTTTGTGTTATTTAAGGTGGTTTTCAATCTATTCCCTGAATGATTATATTTGTCGATAGTGCGTGAAAAGAGCTTTCAGTATCCGTATAGATATAATTCCTATTCATACACAAAAGTAATTTTTTAGATCCTTTTTATAACATGTACTGTTGGGGTAAGTTGGTGGTGACGTACACGGGGCAAGTTGGCGGTACTGTTTACAGTGCAAAAATAGTCATCAAATATTTTCATTTCTGGAATTCACTCCAAAGCAAAAGAAACTTTTTCTTGTGTCTCTCGTTAATGCAGGGGACAATTATTTCGGCCAATTGCCTGAAGAATTTCGAAAATTTGCTTTTGAATATGGAGTACACGTCGAAGTCAAATTGACGGGGTATTGAGAGTAAAATATAGTGATAAGCGCCGAATACTGTACAGTTTTATTGAAAAGACAATCGGCACATTTCATAAGGACCACTGATTTAATCGAATTTCTATTTGATTGCTTATTTCGTGTATTCCACCAACTTACCATATACCTACCGCCAACTTACTCCGGGGCTGGGGTAAGTTGGCGGTTTTTCCGCGTCACATATTTTTGTCTCTAGAAATGAAGACATCAGACGTATCAAACATTTTCATAAAATTCAGAGATGTTGCCAACAGTCTGCCCTTTCATGCAACGTGTTCTATTTTGCAAGATTTACCAAAATCAAAGGGCTTGAAAATGAAAACTGAAAACACCGCCAACTAGCCCCGGTCTCCCCTATATATAACCGTTCTTTGCATTCCTACTGCAAGCAACGCGGGAATCACGAATTAGTAAACCTCAATGGATTTTCCCCGTTCAGAAGACTCGATCATCTGTTAGCAAAGTGGAACATTATTTGATAGGAAAAAATATGGTGTATTCTGAAATAGGATGTCGACTGTGTTTAGTTTTATCACAAAAATAATGTTGTAAAAACTGGTTGCATTATACAAGTTAAGAATAACGCTAAACCGACCGATGCACTACATACTACTGTAAGTTTCGTAAACAATAAAATCCAATTTGTTAATATATTTACAATGACTTAAAAATGTGCAGATCGAAATATTACAGCTGCAAAAATTCAAGTTGAAAGTATAAAAAATAAATTCCCTGGATTTGGATATGCCGGGAAAAGCGAAAATCCCGGGATCATTCGGGAAATAAATTCCCGCGTTGGAAGCTCTACTTTTGATATCAATTTGTACGCATTCCATCAATTGTAGGACGAGTAATTATTGAATTAGTGAGGCATTCTTCCTAATAGATTGAAAATTGGCTCTTTACCCTAGCTTATTTTAACAGCTAGCAGCTATATGTCTTTATGGTTCATTGCGTAATGTAGCGTTTTTAGCGATCAGTAATTTGTCGGTTCTAGTTCCGATTCTGCAGGTTTTGTTTCTGGTGAGTTTTAGCTCAAAACCCACACATGCAAAAGTCGGAAATTTGTAAAAAACAAAATGCATCAATGATAGCCGACGGCAGTGAGGTAAAGAATATCATCGTACTCATCACTCGTATGAAGTAGTAAATAAAAATCACCAGAAATAGAAAATACCTCCTTTTTTGCGAATGTAAATTCTATTGTAACTAAAGTACGATTTGTGACAAGGACACCAGACTCATACTATCGAATTCCGTTCCAGGAATACAATCCTCGAAAAATACTTTCGAATGAGAATGCCATAAGCTAAAAAGTCATCAGGGTTTTACAAAACATATGTACCTTTTCCGTCCATTTGTACAATATCTGGCTGACTCGCCTGTCTGGAAAGTATACTGTGTGAGATATTATCAACATTCTTTTGTCATTGCTTTGCTGCGTCTTTGGTTTCCTCCGAAATACACAGCCCGTGATGGTAGGGAATTTAATACCACTGACTGTGGTTATGATTTACTGCCGAAGAAAATTGTTGTTGCATAAATAACTTTCCTGGATTTCAGCATCGATTCGTTATTAGATTTTGTAACGAACTTGAGTAAAAAAGCAAAAAGAAAAAAAGTGAAGCCTCTCCGGCATTTCAATAATTCCTATTTAGGTGACAACCACCAAAAACAACTGCTAGGTGAATTAGCTGTGCGTGTACGAATCCATTAGAGGGTATCTTGAATATGACTGATGTGTTTCTAAGTTTATTTCCGTCTCCTCTTACCCTTGATACTTGACAAACAGACAAGACAGGAAAGTAGAAACTCAAATAGCCGATTACGAAAAGTGAAGACGGAGCTCCAAACGTAGGCATTCCGTCTTCCGATATTCATTCGGTGCGCCTTCCTACACGGAATGAACGACGACGTTCCTATTAAATTAAAGACACAATTCAAATCGCACATCAAACCACAGAAGACGAGGTACGTACGTGGTTGGTACGTGGAAATGGGCAAAGGGGAAAAACAAAGGCGTCGTTGGCCGAATGTATCAACTTTCCGGAGCAGACGAAATGCTGCCGCAGTTAACCGCAGTTGAACATCTGTTTGAATTGGGTGGTTATGAGTGACATTGAAACACACCAGGGCCAAATGAGAAAGGGATGGCACTCGCCAAGGAAATTGTATATGTAGCACTTGAAAATGGCTGGTACATGCCTTTCAGGGCGGACAAACAAAACAACCGGTTGAAGTTTTATGGTCTATTCGAGTAAGTAGGAGCAAGCAAATCCGGTTCTACTCTTGAAGGAAAAGTTTCGCGGGTTCACGTAGACA
Organism: Topomyia yanbarensis; assembly: GCF_030247195.1. Classification (NCBI taxonomy): domain Eukaryota; kingdom Metazoa; phylum Arthropoda; class Insecta; order Diptera; family Culicidae; genus Topomyia; species Topomyia yanbarensis. The sequence goes on along the minus strand of NC_080671.1, from coordinate 307,569,925 downwards.
GTTAAAAATATTCTTCCGAGCGGTCGGAGCCTGGTTGAAGAGAGTGAAAAATGGATTTAGTTTATGACTTTATGATCTGTTATTTGTTACTTTGTTAAATCTTTCTTTGTGGATTACATGCTATTCCATGGTAGTTTCCGGTTGCTTCGAAGATGAATGAATTGCAGAATTTGGGCTATTGCACAGAGTCTTGTGAGAGGTGTTGTATAGAGCTTTTGAGGGTGTTGCACTAGAACGATAACCGAACATTAAACTTATAAGTTTGATATATCGTTCCCAATCACAGAACTGAGAGCAGTAAATTTAGTCACTAAGAAATAGTTTTTTTTTGACGTAGGACTACGTCTTTGTTTTCGATATAGGGGTGCACGTTGTAAATTCTACAAAAATGGTATGTAACGAAAAGTGGTCCAATTTTAAACGCATATAATTCAGCCATCTCACGATAAATTTTCAAATTTTTTGCTCGTATCGCCCCGAAATACTTCTAAGAATAGATTCCAATAGATAAACCCAAAGATTTTTGATATCATGGCATTAAAAGTTTAAATAATGAACAACCTAGTCAAAATATCGCGCGTTTACACACAGAAGATAGCGCTTTCCTGGTCCAGCACGACAGATTTGTGTACCTAGCGCGCTACGCTTCTATGAATGACGTCATCATCGACTATTTAAACGGACGGATTTCGGCGAGAACGCTCAGTTGTCTGTTGAGCGGCAGGCGAAGCAGATCACTCCGCTGTTTAGCTAACTCAGCCAGTGTAGCTGAGTTAGAAGTCCGTTGCACTGCTTTCCAGCACACTTCTATGTATAATTATTCGCACACAAAATAGTTTGTACATGCGAGCAAACACGGTTAACATAGTGTCGTGGTATTAGTATATTCGCTCTACCCATCATCATCAGCGTTGATTCATTTTGCTTAGAGCGCTTGGGTTTAATGTTTGAGGCGAATGTGTAGGTAGGTAGATCTAATTTGTTACTAAATTGCACAACGAAAGTTTATTTTTTACGTTCGATCAATTCATTGATTCATTTCCCCATCACGTGATTCATTTCCACTCAGCTTATAGTATTTTGATTCTACTAATAGGTACATACTACAAAGCCTATTTCGTCGCTGTTGTGCTATCTTATGACAAACGCCATTTTGGGGTAAACTGAGTTCGATATGCCACATTACTTGTTTGAAAATTCTCTACAAAGTGGCGTTGTCAGAATTTTGAAATTCTACTTACTTAGATATAGCGAGAAACGTGATGAGAAATTGTGAGTTTTTTGCTTCAAATCACTATATCTAGGGATTTGCTCAAGTTATATTGAAGTTTTAGATGTTTTTATGTGTGAAAATGTCTGAGGAACGCAATGGCATAAACATTTTCAAAAAAAAAATACACGAGTTGTGAGAAAAACACAGTTTTAGTTTTAAACTGGAAATAAAGCATATTTGGCAACACTGCAATCAAAAATAACATTTTTTCTAGGTTCCCTGACTCATTTCCTTCAAAATGCATTTTACCGATTGTTTATAGACCATATGAACGCAAAGATATGAACAAAAGTTAAAAATTGATGATTTTTTTCTATGAAAAATTTTCCATGCACGATTATGACACGTCATACAAATTTTGTCATCAATACACGCCTATGACACGTGTAAGTGCGACTTTTGTTTACATTCATAGTAAAAACTCGCAACATAGTCAACCGATCTTCGTAATATTTGAGAGATTAATGCAGAATAGATAGAAGCATCAATTGTCTTCTTTGGATTGTTTATACCATTTATAAGTTTCAAGATATTCAATCTCAAACTTTAAAAATCGTTTTTCTCGAAATGTGCTAAATGGCGCTTGTCATAAGGCACAAATCCCCGACTATGTACGGGGAACGTGCCATTTGAGCCAATATATTCTGATTCCTGATTGTCATAAGATAGCACAACAGTGACGATTTATGAATGAATACACTGCCACTTGAAAAACCGTTGTAAAAACGCTTCTTGTCCATACATAAAATTGTTTTCGATTCTTGTATATTTATAGTTTCGATATATGATAAAGACCACTGCATTCGCTATATTTGTATGCGTACTTTGGGAAAGTTACAATAATGGCAAAATATAACTAGAATGCTTGTTCTAAACATGAAATGTGATTATATTGTCTAAAATTTGATTTTTCTTCACTCGTCCGAGTTTTTAACCACACAATCGAAAGGTTTTTACAAGCTTATCTTATGCTATAAAAATTTAGTTCCAGATATTAGTTCGGTCACAGTTTTCTGTCCTCTTTCTTCAGATCTTCTTAAATAAGTTTAATCGGATACGATCACCTACTACAAATGAAATGACCTGATAACCAAGAAGGTTTGGTTCAATATGTAACATTCGATGTTGATTGGTTGTGATTAAACCATACGTAAGAAATATGTTTAATTTATTATTACTATAAAAGTACTAAGAAAATAAATATTTTACATTATGTAGTATAGTCCTACGTCTACAGCTCGTGCAACCCCATAGGGCTGCCCCTTGTAATTTTTATTTTATAGAGTATGTCGATGGACTGCTGAGGATGATTTGAAATAAAAAGTCAAGATTTAATTTTTGTTGTGAATTGATATTCGTATTTAATGAACTTCATGCATTCTGTCGGCGACGCTCGCTTTCAAAATGGAGATGATTCTTTAGCTACATATTTAACTATCATGTTAGTTCATTAGTACAATGCAAAATGAGTCAACGCTGATGATGATGGGTAGAGCGAAAGAGACAACTAGTACCACCACGACACTATTAGCGCATTTCACCAAAATTCCACGCGGCCTTTCCCGATTGAAAGGAACGGCCGCGCTTAGCCCATCTGTCATAATATCGTGATTTTGCATAGCGAAGGGCTGAATGATAACACATTTTGTTCCAAAAAACAGCCCTGCGTTATGCAACACTTTGTGCAGATTGATTATACCAGTTGCAAGTGAGGCCAAATTCACCAAGTTCCGTAAAATTCCTTTTAAATTACAGAATTGATAAAATAGCTTAGATGAGCTAAACTAATTAATCAAATCCTGTTTTAAAAACTGTCCTTGCGTTAAAACCAAAATGGGAAGCTTATTACTACCATTACATTACTTAATTTCAAGCGCAAATAGCAAATACATGTGCTAGTTAAACCAAAAATTTACTGGTAACATTACAGCGGCATTTAGGAAGCAGTTGGAGCGGTCGCCTGTTGGACGACACAGGGTAGCGTCCCTCCGCAGCCAGTGTAACGGACTTCTAGCTCAGCTACACTGGCTGTAAAAAACACAGCGCAGCGATCTGCTTCGCCAGCCGTTAAAAAGGGAACTGAGCGTGTCTGGCCATGTCCGTTCTTTAAATAGTCGATGATGACGTCATTCATAGAAGCGTTGCGCGCTAGGTACACCAATCCGTCGTACAGGGCTTGGGAAGCGCTATCTTCTGTGTGTTAATGCGCGGTATTTTGACAAGGTTGTATATTATTTAATTTTTTAATGCTATGATATCAAAAATCTTTGGGTTTATCTATTGGAATCTATTCTTAGAAGTATTTCGGGGCGATTTGTGCAAAAAAATTGAAAATTAATCGTGAGATGGCTGAATTATATGCGTTTAAAATTGGACCACTTTTCGTTACATACCATTTTTGTAGAATTTGCAGTGTGCACCCCCATATCGAAAACAAAGACGTAGTCCTACGTCAAAAATGCTCCGAAGCGCAAACGGGATCATCGTATAACTAAGCAACCACGTTAGCCGGAATGCACAACTTCAATTACACACTCTGGCGACGACGTCGACACCAAAGAAGTCATTTGCAAGTACAAGACTAGGTGCAGCTGCTGAAAAAATGTGTTTTTGAGCATTTCTTTCCGCGGTTCCATGATTTTTCACCTCATTTCTCACTTCCTCATTTTCTTGCCTGAATGACGTCAATGTGTCATTAATTTTTAAATGATCTGCAGTACTCATACTCCTCAAATAAAAGTTGAACTGTTTTTGCTGATTTTCTAGATGTGTACATTGTTTTATTTGACATCAAATATGACATATCGTACGCCAGATTTAAAAAAACATGGAAAAAATTTCTTCGCCTTATTCTATTTAGCTAGAAAAATATGCAGCCATGCATAAATCGCGATTGCCAAAACGTTGCCAGATGTATAAACTTTACAATTCCAGTGATAGTATGTCATGTACAATTTTCACACTGAACAAAATGGCAACAAATTGGTTATGCAGGCCAAAACGTAACTAGATACATTGGGGTAGATATACTACTACTATTTTCAATAGTCCTACAGAATCTCAATAAGAGTCCCATATTGAAAAACAGCAAGCCGAGTAAATCGCTGTTCAAGATTTACATTTTGCTTGAGCCTTGTGGATGAGAAAATCATATTTTGGTATTTTTTCGACATTTTCTAAACCAAACTTGGAAATCTTATTTGTGCACTGACTGACGGTTCTTTATTGGAGAGCTGGTATCTAGTTACAGCCATCGTGAAAAAAAGCTTAATTATGTGCAGCCCACCTGCACTCAAACTCCCATCACCCCTGATAAACCATCAAAAATTACCAGCATTGTCCTGAACCAACCTCGCATCTGGCGTATCCCGAGCGAGACCAGACAACACACCTAACACTTTTTGATCGATGTTGGTGCTGACATTTCCCTTATTCCTCCGACAATACGTGAACAACTGAATTCAGTAATAGCAAACCAGCTTTTCGCTGCTAATGGAGCCCCCATCAACACCTACGGCATCAAGCGCCTGAACATCGACATTGGTGCTGATTTTTTGAAGCATTACGACCTACTAGTGCCCCTGCGCAATAGCAAACTCATCGATAACCGAACTAACCTAGAAATTAACAACATTAACGCCGTTTCGGAGCCAATGATCACATCCTACGACGTGAACTCGCCTTTAGCCGACATTTTAAAAGAATTTCAGGACATCACCGTTAGGGGAGGATCCAGAAAAAAATTTCTGGAGGAGTCCGAAATTTCCATTTTATAACGAACATTGTACAATTCGTAATACGTAATAATCTTATTTAATGAATATCAGTTGTGATGGTCAAATTTGGTTTGGAATGATTTTGAGTTAGAAACTAATATAAAATTGAAACTCATTTTAAATTTCTCAACATGTAAAATAATTTCGGAGGGGGTCCGGACCCCCAGGACCCTCCTCCTGGATCCGCCACTAATCACCGTGCTCAACAAGGCAAAAATAGTACATCAAATCCGCACCACTGGTCAACCCGTGTTCTGTCGTCCACGAAGATTAACAATCGACAAACCGAATTCAGATTTCTCAAGGAACAAGGCATCTATCAGCTCAGAGTTGTTGGGCTAGTCGGTTACACATGGTTAAAAAGCCGGTCGGAACTTAGCGCCCCTGTGGCGATTATAGAGGATTGAATGCGATCATATGGTGCCTGACCGGTATCAAGTACCGAGCACACAGGATTTCTCAAACATCTTGCATGGTAAGAAAATATGTTCGTATCGATCTCCAAACAGCATATCATCAAATCCCGGTGGCTCTTGAAGACATCCCGAAGACAGCCATAAAGACACCCTTCGGGAAGTTTGAATTTAAGTTTATGGTTTTTGAATTCTGAAGTGCAGGTCGACCGCTACAGCAACACCTACATGACATTTTGGGCGACCTCGACTTCATCTTTCCCTACGTGGTCGATTGGTGTGTTGTCTCCAAGAACATCGATCAACACAAGCAGTATTGGCGCATAGTGTTCAGCCGGTTACGAGAAAATGGGCGTATGTATCAGATAGGAAAACCTGAGGTAAAATTCCTTGCCCATTAATAAAGATGGTATCAAACCAAGATCGAACAAGGTTGCAGCAATCCTAGAATTCTCCCGGCCGGTTGTAGCCTTACAGTTGAAACGTTGCTCGGGCACAATTAATTTCCACCGTTGTTTCATTCCACGAGCCGCCGAAACTCAGTGAGTACTCGACGCTATGATATCTTACAACGTGCGAAACGATCAAACAATTCTGCTGTGGACCGACAAAAAAACTCAGCTATCGAAAAATGCACACTTGATCTTGCCCTTCTCGCTCACAAAATTAGCCTTGGAAGTAGATGCTTCGGGTACCGCAATTGGAGCGGTGCTGCACAAGATCACCGAGCAAATCTGTTATCTTGTAGCCTACTTTTCCCGTAAGTTAAGCGATAGCAAAAAGAAAACAAGCACGTACGATCGTGAGTTATTCGAAGCTGTACGATACTTTAAAGGCAAGGACCGCTCAGGAATATTGCGTGTATACGAACCACAATTCCGACGGAACAACGAGAATTTCACCTATGGTATCATCCGATCACACACTCGATATTTTATCGCACTCACTCATTCTCATGTGCCGATCAGGCTTTGTACATAGAGTAAAATTTAGTAATAAATTGACAATCGACCTATTCAGATGTATCCGAAGTGTCTTTTATTCCCTCGTAATTGAAGAATACTTCCGTATTGCCTAAATTCTCTGTGTCGTTATTTTCATTGTCCCCAACCTTACCAATTCCAAAATCGTTCCCACCAGGAAATGATGAAAAGACAAATCACGGCAACGCACAAATCTCCGATCAACATGGGGAACGTACCATTTGAGCCAGTCGCTACTGATTCCTTATAAGTAATAAAAACATAACTTTGAACAATTTTGTCTACAATATTGAACAAACTGTATCGATTTTGTTGATTATTTGCGGCAAATTTGAGACTAAGAGAAACGAAAGCAATGAAATTGAAAGACGGATAGGTATTCTAGAGCGAATCAGTTATAAACTTAGAACGAAAAACTAGGACTAGGTAGGCTCCTATGGACATGGTGAGACAACAACATACGCTCTCTAATGGAGGAACGTACTGGTGCTGGTTTCTACTGTCGTGAAATGAGATTGGAACAACCTCACTAGCTAAGTAGATACTGTACTATATTCTAAGCGGAAATATTCGCGATTATTTTCGGGGTATAATCATCCGTTCAAGAGAGCTTTTTTGGCAAAGTTATAAACTTCTGCTTGCATAGTTATGCTGCAATTAAGGCCATTAGCTCGGACAGATAACGGTCCAAGCCTTGCCTAATTAAAATCGAAAAACTTTGCATTGACAATACTATCAACCTTGTTTAAGTGCGCGGATACTCCGGCATTACTGTTGATAAATGAGCCGACGAATTAGCCAGAGCCGGCGCAGGGATTGACTTTCTTGGCTCTGGGTCTGCTTTGCCCATTTTAGTTTTGGTATTCAAATGAGCACAGCACTATTGGCTCAATTTATAACCCTAACGTCAAATAAAAGCTTTTTTAGGAAAGCAGTTCCCAGTGTTTTCCAAGAGCGCCGTAAAAATGAGTAATGAAGTATCCGTATGTTTATAACATTAGATATTTAATTATATTTTCAAAATAAAAAATGTTCTAGACCCTTAGAAAGGCCATCTAAAAAATTTTCTTTTTAGAGGTGTAGTAAATTTCCGTTTAGTGAGTGTTTCACCGATATTAATTTGTTTGTGACAATTCTGTTCCACACAAGACAAGAGCACCTCAAACAAAAATATATTTAAGTCCTCTACTGCCCGATTTTTTATTTCAAAAAGCTTAAATTAAAAAAAAATGTTCCTGTGATAATTCAGTAAACCAGAGGTATTCAATCATAGGGAAGATAACATTTTATTTTACATCGAAAATAGATTTGTTAGATTTGCCGTTTAATTGTAACTACAGCTAATGCCTAATAAGCCCATATTTTAAATATCAGAAAGCAAATTTTACCGACCTTAAAATCACGAAAAATCAAAACAAAATATGCTAAGCCGCGATCAGCAGGCGGATGTGGTTAAATAAATAGATACCTAGTCTGCATCCAACCGATAAGTATCGAATATTTATCTATCCACTGGCACCAGAGGGGGCGGATCTAGTTTCTGTTTTCTATCCGACTATCAACAAACTAGCTGCATCAAGTTACGATGAAATTTTATTGGAGATTACACGGTAGGTGGAAAATGGTATTATCGTTCAGTACACTTAACCCTTTACTGCCTCTCTTGTTGTAAGTTATTTGGTCGGTTGCTATTATAGCGTTCAGTTTTCAGAACGTAAAACGATATTATGCATAGTTAAATTTCTGAAAATAATCGAATAGCTCTGCATATCTGTATTATATTAAAACTATATTTATCCTCCTTCATCGATATGAGGTTAACGCTCATAGTTGGAAATTAGATAAAAACAGATGGTGATCGTTATATCTTTCAATATCTGCGGAATACATTTAATCACTGGGGCAACATTCATTGCGGGACTTCTTTTAGTAAATATAAGATAGAACGATTCTTTACAAAACAATCATGAAAACAAAAACAAAACAAAATTATCTTCTGAACATATACAGACTTCATCAGACGCGATTATTTCATCATTCAATGTAGGGTTCGTCCAGTTATGTTGGATTTGGATTTATGTTGGATTTAAAAAAATGATGGAAAACTAACTCAGACATCTCTTCGCTAAAAGTTTAATAACTTTTTTAAAGTCTGATTGTAGACAATTAAATTATCTTTTTTATTATTACTTACAGTGAAAGGACGATGCATACAGTGGACAGTCATACTAGCGTTCATGATGATTTTCATGTATATACGCAGGGCCGCCGAGAGGGGGGGGGGACCGGGGTGTTTCCCCCCGGGCCCGGAGTTTTGAAGGGGGCCCGGATTTTTAACAGAAACTAAAATTTTGACAAATACTTTTTCGACAAAAATTTATTTGAGAATGCAATTGAAAATTCAATATCTTGTGCATGAGGTAACTAGAATAGCGAAAATTCTAAACTACTGCACGCAGAAAAAATTAGCATATTTAAACCAAAAATATGTGTTATTGAATCCAATAATTTATTGTTTATCACTTTAACAAACAAACTTACCAAACCAGAAAATATTTTTTTATTAGAACAACAACAAATTTTTGCTTTCATTAAATACATTTTTAGTATCAATAATTTTCTTTTAATTTCAATAAAATAATTATTGAAAAACGGAACGATAATTTTGTTTTATTGAAACAATAAATAAATTTTATTGAATTTAATAAATAATTTTATTGTCTCCCGACCAATAATTTAATTTATTGCATTAAATGCTTAATTTTATTGAACCTACAAATCTTTTTTCTGCGTGTGCATATTTGATATCAACTATATTTATACCAACCTAATTCTCGCATCGAAACAAGATCAGACTCGAGTGGGCATAGCGGAATTTTTACATTGAATGTCATGTACGCAGTTCACCTGGGTTCGAATCCCAACACAGGTATAGGGATTTTTAATAGGAAAATTCCTAATCTGAATGCTAATGACCTTAAGATTAAAATGTCTATAATCGAAACAAAAATATGATCAGACTTGTAAGGGTTAAACAATTAAATGGTTTGATTAGAAGTCATGAGGTTGTCTTCAAATTTCGCCAATGGGGCTGTGACTAGGTGTAAAACTAAAATCAAAAATTCGATCCGCGTCGCGAAAATGTGGCATAATTTTAAACGACTGCAGCGTTGTTAATTGTTGATGGAATTGCATCATTTACATACCAATCGAAAGTCCAACTTGAAAATTTATTGCAACTTTAAATTGGTATTTCAACTGTACACTATTGAAAAATCCATATTATTGGAAATGCTTTGGAAAAATGTAAGAAGACATACCAAGTTTTCACTCACATTTTATTAATTGTTGAAAGATTTTCATGATTCGAACACCAATCGATTTGAAAAATTGCCAGTTAAAAATTGTTATCAAATTTATCTGTGTGTTTTATTAGCACACTATTGAAAAATCCGTAAATCCGCAGGGAAAACATATACAATTTTCACAAATTTGCGCAACTCTTTCCCTAACACAGACCTCATCTCGACACTCATAAACGTCTTACACATTTCATCGCATGACATAAAAGGAATGTTTCTGACCGAATTAATTCACTGCCATAACTACTATGCTGATGGAACAAGGTAGGTTATTGCTACTCCGGCTGGTAGGATCTCAGATACATCTTTCATTTGATACGAGCCATGGAAGGGGAGCGTTTCTGTGTGCTGGAAGGATTTTGGTCGCATTTCCAAGCGACGATGGCGGAAAAAATGGCGAATTGCTGGTTTATGCAGTGCGTTTAGTCGTATAGGCAAGTCTCAAATCGTTTCGTAGGATTCTCGTCCTGTATCACAAAACAGTTATTGGCAAATCGTCCTTATTGGGACGAATATATAATGGAAAAAAGAATTGATGAAGAAAATTCCGTTTATTAATTTGTATTAAGTTTGTGCTTGTCGATTCTGTATCTTTATCAGTAAATTATAATATAAGCAAATATTATTCAAAATAATAATTTACAAACTAGAAGTCTTTTGCAAAATGAATAAACGTGGCAACCATGCCACTAAGCGAAAGCCACCCCAAAAAGAATGATGAAAATATTTTTATTTGTCGTACAAAAGGATGGTCTTCTATCTGCACCAAAAAGTTGATTAAAGAGATCACCTTGTTTCAGTGCTTATTTGACATGAGCTGCGAAAGGAAAATGTTCGTGTGTGTACGTAGCAGAAGCGAATCGCCGGCAAGGTTCGAATCGTTTCAAAGGATTCTCGTCCCGTATCACAAAACATAGTTATCAGCAAACAGTCCTTATTAGGACGAATACATAATGGAAAAAGAATTCAATTAGAAAAATCCTTTCATTAATTTGTATTAATTGTGCGCTGGTTAATTCTGTACAATTCCCTAGTAACAAATTAGGTTTTAAGGTTGTTTTATAGCCACTCATAACACTTATATTGCACTTGTAGCGTGCTATAAAACTTCAATTGTTACTTGGGTTACCAGTGAATCATAACATAAACAAATATTCATACATTATGCAAAAATCCCTTTTATTAGCTTGTCTTAAATCTGTGCTAGTTAATAATCAATTCTGTATCTTTATCAGTGAACAATAACAATAAAAGTAACAACAAGTAACAAGTAGTCGTGTCTTGTAGACAACCCTCTATTTTTTTTGATTTATTGAATTTCCAATCTTCGAAAGCGTTGGATTAGTATCGAAAGTAATTATTGAAAAAAAACCCTGCTTAGGGTTGCCACACCGGTTTTTGGAGACGAATTTCGTGTCTTCGTTCAGGTAAATCCGAATTCGCCCGGAAGAATCCATTGGATTATTTTGCTATTTTTCGTTGCCCTTTTCTTTACCAGGAATCGTCCAGCACACAGTCCTCATAAACATCATCATCGGGTTGCAGGCCCTAATTGTTAAGGAGGGCCCCTCGTGGTATTGACAAAAATTGACAACCTTCGGTTCAATGGATCATTGTTCCTCACAAAGATTCTCGAAAGAAACTGAAGTGTGATTTCACAACCCGTGTTTATTTATTGAGGAGCAGAGCAAAGCTCGCTCGCGTTATCCTTCACAGCGAGAGTGGCTGGTGCTTTTAGATTCTTTGTGGAAGGAAGGAGAGCGAAGTACTACACCCAACTACATAAATCGACAAACAACTGTTAACAAATGCAAAAACATACAACTAAATGTGAACGGCACAGAAAGGTGGAGTGTTTTAGCAAAACATTATACTCTACAGTGAATGTGAAGAAAATAACATATTTTTCCTCCTAGTGCTACGAGCTGCATAAGAAATAAAACAGTGCATATTTATTTGTTTTTGAGCGTTTTATACAATAAAAAGCAATGGAAGCGCTCCAAACTTTTGTCGAGTGATCACTTTAATTCGAAATTGTAATTGATACCTATGTGTCTCTTGAAGTCTATCCCCTGCACAGTAAAACTCTACTGATGAAAGTACTACTAGAGGCGGTAACCCTACCTCTATTTGAGAGCTCAATTGGTCAAATGAGTCATCAAAAACTCTTGATATACCTAAATAATTCGAAATAATCCAAAAATTTAAATTTAAAATTTAATATATTTTGTTCGACGTTCATTGTTACATAATCCATAAAAAATCATATTCAGATACGAGATGATACCGAAACATTTTTGTCTAGGGGTCGTAGTCAAATGATGTAGCTTTTTTCGGAGATTTTCTTGCAAAGCGGCCAGGAATGGAAAAAAGATAAATACGTTTTACAATTCTTTCAAATACGGTCTTTTATCAATATTTTCATTATAACAGCAAATTGCGTACACAACAAGCCCCTTTTATGAGGAATATAGTGTTAATAGTTTTGTTTTGAATTTTATATGTCATGGAGCATGAAGAGACGATCTCTCAGTTCACAATCTTGCAGTTGCCAATTATTCTAAGAAGCATACGTTCAACTAAATTACTAAATTGTGTTTGATTGATTTCGAAGAGAAAATTTAACTCTGCTACTAGATCAACTAGTTAGCAAGATTAGCTAACTAATGTAGCAAGTTAAATCCGCATACAAAATCTTTTCGAGTGCGGAGCGAGTGTGAGATTTTGAACGTCGCTTCCTGAACGTAACGATTTTATTTTTATTTTTGAACTATTTACTAGAAATCAGTTACAACATTCTTGTAAAATATTTTAAGGTGTGCTAACACACCAACACAAATAAAGAATAATTCATGTTTTTATAGGATTATGAATGTTTTCGAAACCAGCATAGCGTAAAATCCAAACCCAACCCTTATTTGAAATTTGATCCATGTTTCTCATTTTTTTTTAATTTTTACATGGATTTTTTTTATTTTGTTAAAATTTCATTTATCTATTTTTTCAAGTTGTTGATTGTATTTGTATTTCTACAATTTTAAGATTCTGCCTTTTTTATCTATTTCCATTCTTTTATTTTATCCAGCTTTTTACGTTCCTTACTTTTGCTTTTTTCTATTGCCATCACTTACTGTAATTTATAGTTTTATCTCTGTTATTTCATTTTATTCACAATTTTTCGAGAAAATTCTGCTTTCTTTATTTAATTTTTCTTATTGTTTTATATTTTAATACCCTGCTTTTTTATTTGTTTCTTTTTTCATTCCATCCAATTTTTAGAATTTGTTTATTTACTACATTTATTCTTATCATAGCCTTTTCTATTTCCGTTTTTTCGTATTTTTTGCATTTCCATAAGCAATTTTACTTATTCAAATTCATTCCAATTTGTCTTATTGTTTAATTTTTTACCTTTCTCCTATTTTCTTCCTTATGTTTTTAACATTTCGTTTTTCTTAGTTTTATTTTTTCCCACTGATCGTTTAATATAATTTTATTTATTTCTTATACCTTTTTCTTAAGATTTTATTCATTATTGTTATTTCTTTATTGTTTTCATTTAACCTATTTTGAAAGTACTTTTTCTGTTGACTATTTTCTTGTACGTTCATATTGATTTTTTTTTATTTTCCTAAAAAACATTTGATCTTTTTTTAGCACTATGCGCACTTTTCCTTGATTTTACATTTAGTTCGTTATTTTAATTTATTTCAAATTTTATTTCTAGTGTTTTTCTATTCTTTAAATAATTTAATCCATTTTATTCATTTTCTTAGTGTTAATTTCTCCATTTTTTGTGTTTCTATAATATACCATGTTGGCTTTTTCCTACTATCTTTGTTTTTCATTTTGTCTGTTTGCTCCGTTTTTGTTCATTATCCAATTTTCTTTACTTTTTGTCCTTTTATCATTCCACTTTTCCAGTTTTTCAAAATTTTCCGGTTCGTCCATTTATTTTAATTTCTCTATGGTTATTTTATTCTTGTCTTTTATATACACTCCTGTAATTTTATGCATTCTTCACGTTCTATTTACTTTTTCTATTGCTTTGAATATGTCTTGTTTTAAATGTTAAATAAATTTTATTATTCTTGATTTATCGAGTTTTTCAGTTTTATGCATTTTTTATATTAATGTTTGTATTCTTTTTAGCAGTTTTTCTTTCATTTTTATTTATTCTTAAATTTTTTCTACTTTCTTATCGATTTTTCATTATTTTCAACATTTGTTCAATAATGTTCGAATATGTTTTTTTCTAGTTTCCTGTTTTCTTTTATCAAATTTTTACAGGTTTTATTTTGGTTTTTCTAGATTAAACATTTTTTGATAATTGACATTAATTTGTTTATTTGGTTGATTTTGTTGTTTGTAGCTCTTTTTTACATTCTTGTAATATTTAGTTTTCCTATTGTTTTTCTTTTATCTTTTGCCGTTGATCGCCGTCTAGATATTTTGAATTTTTGAAATAACAACATTTTTAATCTTTCCATTTCCGTACTTTTATAAATACTATTGACAAAAATGACGCTTTTCAAAGTCACCAAAACTGTCGAAAAGGTATTTAAAAAAAACTCCCACAGTAACGAATTTCAAACATTAACTTTTTTGTACTGTACACAGTGGTGGGGGCCCGTACGTTGGACCCCCCGGGCCCGTATTTTCTCTCTGCGGCCCTGTATATACGGGTTAGGTTGGGCATGCGTTTATGAGTTAATTATTATTGATATCATCTATAAGATTATATTGTCGTTAATTGTAGAATCGATTATAGTCTAATAGGTTAAAAATTGTCAGAGAACTAGAAATAATTAAAATTAGGGATAAAATAATCTAAAATTAAAAACTCCGTAGTAATATGTATAACGAGCAGTTCAAATAATTGTACTAAAACAGACATTATACACACTACAAATGCACTGCACGAAAATTGCTGCACTATGCACCTGAAAACATTCTAGAGAACAGCCGTGGGAAGAAGCTGGGTAAATTATTGAAGCCAAGGTCTTATCATCTAGACAACCAACGTGAATAGTCGCTAAAAATTGATATTAGCAAGTCTTATTTCAAAAGTGAAAATTAAATAGCCGGTAGTTCAGGCCGAAGTATATTTGACGTGCTTCAACAATAGCAGTCAGGTAAATAAAGATAAAAATGTAACTGCAACAAGTGAGAAATGATGTGCCCTAACCCCAAGCTTCTCCAAAACCACGCCAGGACCCATTAAATTTCCGACTGATTCCAGACTACGGAAAACAAAGCGTCGGGCGTTGACCGACTAATTAGATATAACCGCACACGCGGACGCTCTCCAGCTTTCGAGGTCGCACGCATTCAAGTTCGAAGCGGCGACGGGCAGGAGCCCTTTCCAAGCTACGCCTTTGGAGTAAACCTGCGGCAACACAATATCTCCCAGAAGGACCAAGAGCCGATCTCTACTCGCTAATCGTTCTCAGCGCAAAAGCAGTCACATACAGCAGCAACGAGCAGTACAGCGCGCATTCCGCCAGTACCCACCAGTAGCAGCTTCAGCAGGTCGGTCGACCACGTGCAGACAAGTGCATCCCGATACACACAGCCACACACAAACACACACACACACACACACACACACACACCAATTGTGAGTAATACATAAGATTAAAGTGAGGAATAGCCTTTCAATTACTACTATCCGAACTCTTGATCCCACAGTAGACCCCGGAGACGACCCTGAAAGCCTTCGTGTTTTCACGATCGAGCTAGCCAGAGAAGAGACAGTGAGAGTCCACCCCAGACGGTCCCCGTGGCTTGACCAGGGACTAAGGGCTTTTCAAAGGCTGGCCATATGCCAGCCAGCCACACTTTCGTTCTTTCGTTCTTTCGTTTTTTCGTTCTTTCGTTCTTTCGTTCTTTCGTTCTTTCGTTCTTTCGTTCTTTCGTTCTTTCGTTCTTTCGTTCTTTCGTTCTTTCGTTCTTTCGTTCTTTCGTTCTTTCGTTCTTTCGTTCTTTCGTTCTTTCGTTCTTTCGTTCTTTCGTTCTTTCGTTCTTTCGTTCTTTCGTTCTTTCGTTCTTTCGTTCTTTCGTTCTTTCGTTCTTTCGTTCTTTCGTTCTTTCGTTCTTTCGTTCTTTCGTTCTTTCGTTCTTTCGTTCTTTCGTTCTTTCGTTCTTTCGTTCTTTCGTTCTTTCGTTCTTTCGTTCTTTCGTTCTTTCGTTCTTTCGTTCTTTCGTTCTTTCGTTCTTTCGTTCTTTCGTTCTTTCGTTCTTTCGTTCTTTCGTTCTTTCGTTCTTTCGTTCTTTCGTTCTTTCGTTCTTTCGTTCTTTCGTTCTTTCGTTCTTTCGTTCTTTCGTTCTTTCGTTCTTTCGTTCTTTCGTTCTTTCGTTCTTTCGTTCTTTCGTTCTTTCGTTCTTTCGTTCTTTCGTTCTTTCGTTCTTTCGTTCTTTCGTTCTTTCGTTCTTTCGTTCTTTCGTTCTTTCGTTCTTTCGTTCTTTCGTTCTTTCGTTCTTTCGTTCTTTCGTTCTTTCGTTCTTTCGTTCTTTCGTTCTTTCGTTCTTTCGTTCTTTCGTTCTTTCGTTCTTTCGTTCTTTCGTTCTTTCGTTCTTTCGTTCTTTCGTTCTTTCGTTCTTTCGTTCTTTCGTTCTTTCGTTCTTTCGTTCTTTCGTTCTTTCGTTCTTTCGTTCTTTCGTTCTTTCGTTCTTTCGTTCTTTCGTTCTTTCGTTCTTTCGTTCTTTCGTTCTTTCGTTCTTTCGTTCTTTCGTTCTTTCGTTCTTTCGTTCTTTCGTTCTTTCGTTCTTTCGTTCTTTCGTTCTTTCGTTCTTTCGTTCTTTCGTTCTTTCGTTCTTTCGTTCTTTCGTTCTTTCGTTCTTTCGTTCTTTCGTTCTTTCGTTCTTTCGTTCTTTCGTTCTTTCGTTCTTTCGTTCTTTCGTTCTTTCGTTCTTTCGTTCTTTCGTTCTTTCGTTCTTTCGTTCTTTCGTTCTTTCGTTCTTTCGTTCTTTCGTTCTTTCGTTCTTTCGTTCTTTCGTTCTTTCGTTCTTTCGTTCTTTCGTTCTTTCGTTCTTTCGTTCTTTCGTTCTTTCGTTCTTTCGTTCTTTCGTTCTTTCGTTCTTTCGTTCTTTCGTTCTTTCGTTCTTTCGTTCTTTCGTTCTTTCGTTCTTTCGTTCTTTCGTTCTTTCGTTCTTTCGTTCTTTCGTTCTTTCGTTCTTTCGTTCTTTCGTTCTTTCGTTCTTTCGTTCTTTCGTTCTTTCGTTCTTTCGTTCTTTCGTTCTTTCGTTCTTTCGTTCTTTCGTTCTTTCGTTCTTTCGTTCTTTCGTTCTTTCGTTCTTTCGTTCTTTCGTTCTTTCGTTCTTTCGTTCTTTCGTTCTTTCGTTCTTTCGTTCTTTCGTTCTTTCGTTCTTTCGTTCTTTCGTTCTTTCGTTCTTTCGTTCTTTCGTTCTTTCGTTCTTTCGTTCTTTCGTTCTTTCGTTCTTTCGTTCTTTCGTTCTTTCGTTCTTTCGTTCTTTCGTTCTTTCGTTCTTTCGTTCTTTCGTTCTTTCGTTCTTTCGTTCTTTCGTTCTTTCGTTCTTTCGTTCTTTCGTTCTTTCGTTCTTTCGTTCTTTCGTTCTTTCGTTCTTTCGTTCTTTCGTTCTTTCGTTCTTTCGTTCTTTCGTTCTTTCGTTCTTTCGTTCTTTCGTTCTTTCGTTCTTTCGTTCTTTCGTTCTTTCGTTCTTTCGTTCTTTCGTTCTTTCGTTCTTTCGTTCTTTCGTTCTTTCGTTCTTTCGTTCTTTCGTTCTTTCGTTCTTTCGTTCTTTCGTTCTTTCGTTCTTTCGTTCTTTCGTTCTTTCGTTCTTTCGTTCTTTCGTTCTTTCGTTCTTTCGTTCTTTCGTTCTTTCGTTCTTTCGTTCTTTCGTTCTTTCGTTCTTTCGTTCTTTCGTTCTTTCGTTCTTTCGTTCTTTCGTTCTTTCGTTCTTTCGTTCTTTCGTTCTTTCGTTCTTTCGTTCTTTCGTTCTTTCGTTCTTTCGTTCTTTCGTTCTTTCGTTCTTTCGTTCTTTCGTTCTTTCGTTCTTTCGTTCTTTCGTTCTTTCGTTCTTTCGTTCTTTCGTTCTTTCGTTCTTTCGTTCTTTCGTTCTTTCGTTCTTTCGTTCTTTCGTTCTTTCGTTCTTTCGTTCTTTCGTTCTTTCGTTCTTTCGTTCTTTCGTTCTTTCGTTCTTTCGTTCTTTCGTTCTTTCGTTCTTTCGTTCTTTCGTTCTTTCGTTCTTTCGTTCTTTCGTTCTTTCGTTCTTTCGTTCTTTCGTTCTTTCGTTCTTTCGTTCTTTCGTTCTTTCGTTCTTTCGTTCTTTCGTTCTTTCGTTCTTTCGTTCTTTCGTTCTTTCGTTCTTTCGTTCTTTCGTTCTTTCGTTCTTTCGTTCTTTCGTTCTTTCGTTCTTTCGTTCTTTCGTTCTTTCGTTCTTTCGTTCTTTCGTTCTTTCGTTCTTTCGTTCTTTCGTTCTTTCGTTCTTTCGTTCTTTCGTTCTTTCGTTCTTTCGTTCTTTCGTTCTTTCGTTCTTTCGTTCTTTCGTTCTTTCGTTCTTTCGTTCTTTCGTTCTTTCGTTCTTTCGTTCTTTCGTTCTTTCGTTCTTTCGTTCTTTCGTTCTTTCGTTCTTTCGTTCTTTCGTTCTTTCGTTCTTTCGTTCTTTCGTTCTTTCGTTCTTTCGTTCTTTCGTTCTTTCGTTCTTTCGTTCTTTCGTTCTTTCGTTCTTTCGTTCTTTCGTTCTTTCGTTCTTTCGTTCTTTCGTTCTTTCGTTCTTTCGTTCTTTCGTTCTTTCGTTCTTTCGTTCTTTCGTTCTTTCGTTCTTTCGTTCTTTCGTTCTTTCGTTCTTTCGTTCTTTCGTTCTTTCGTTCTTTCGTTCTTTCGTTCTTTCGTTCTTTCGTTCTTTCGTTCTTTCGTTCTTTCGTTCTTTCGTTCTTTCGTTCTTTCGTTCTTTCGTTCTTTCGTTCTTTCGTTCTTTCGTTCTTTCGTTCTTTCGTTCTTTCGTTCTTTCGTTCTTTCGTTCTTTCGTTCTTTCGTTCTTTCGTTCTTTCGTTCTTTCGTTCTTTCGTTCTTTCGTTCTTTCGTTCTTTCGTTCTTTCGTTCTTTCGTTCTTTCGTTCTTTCGTTCTTTCGTTCTTTCGTTCTTTCGTTCTTTCGTTCTTTCGTTCTTTCGTTCTTTCGTTCTTTCGTTCTTTCGTTCTTTCGTTCTTTCGTTCTTTCGTTCTTTCGTTCTTTCGTTCTTTCGTTCTTTCGTTCTTTCGTTCTTTCGTTCTTTCGTTCTTTCGTTCTTTCGTTCTTTCGTTCTTTCGTTCTTTCGTTCTTTCGTTCTTTCGTTCTTTCGTTCTTTCGTTCTTTCGTTCTTTCGTTCTTTCGTTCTTTCGTTCTTTCGTTCTTTCGTTCTTTCGTTCTTTCGTTCTTTCGTTCTTTCGTTCTTTCGTTCTTTCGTTCTTTCGTTCTTTCGTTCTTTCGTTCTTTCGTTCTTTCGTTCTTTCGTTCTTTCGTTCTTTCGTTCTTTCGTTCTTTCGTTCTTTCGTTCTTTCGTTCTTTCGTTCTTTCGTTCTTTCGTTCTTTCGTTCTTTCGTTCTTTCGTTCTTTCGTTCTTTCGTTCTTTCGTTCTTTCGTTCTTTCGTTCTTTCGTTCTTTCGTTCTTTCGTTCTTTCGTTCTTTCGTTCTTTCGTTCTTTCGTTCTTTCGTTCTTTCGTTCTTTCGTTCTTTCGTTCTTTCGTTCTTTCGTTCTTTCGTTCTTTCGTTCTTTCGTTCTTTCGTTCTTTCGTTCTTTCGTTCTTTCGTTCTTTCGTTCTTTCGTTCTTTCGTTCTTTCGTTCTTTCGTTCTTTCGTTCTTTCGTTCTTTCGTTCTTTCGTTCTTTCGTTCTTTCGTTCTTTCGTTCTTTCGTTCTTTCGTTCTTTCGTTCTTTCGTTCTTTCGTTCTTTCGTTCTTTCGTTCTTTCGTTCTTTCGTTCTTTCGTTCTTTCGTTCTTTCGTTCTTTCGTTCTTTCGTTCTTTCGTTCTTTCGTTCTTTCGTTCTTTCGTTCTTTCGTTCTTTCGTTCTTTCGTTCTTTCGTTCTTTCGTTCTTTCGTTCTTTCGTTCTTTCGTTCTTTCGTTCTTTCGTTCTTTCGTTCTTTCGTTCTTTCGTTCTTTCGTTCTTTCGTTCTTTCGTTCTTTCGTTCTTTCGTTCTTTCGTTCTTTCGTTCTTTCGTTCTTTCGTTCTTTCGTTCTTTCGTTCTTTCGTTCTTTCGTTCTTTCGTTCTTTCGTTCTTTCGTTCTTTCGTTCTTTCGTTCTTTCGTTCTTTCGTTCTTTCGTTCTTTCGTTCTTTCGTTCTTTCGTTCTTTCGTTCTTTCGTTCTTTCGTTCTTTCGTTCTTTCGTTCTTTCGTTCTTTCGTTCTTTCGTTCTTTCGTTCTTTCGTTCTTTCGTTCTTTCGTTCTTTCGTTCTTTCGTTCTTTCGTTCTTTCGTTCTTTCGTTCTTTCGTTCTTTCGTTCTTTCGTTCTTTCGTTCTTTCGTTCTTTCGTTCTTTCGTTCTTTCGTTCTTTCGTTCTTTCGTTCTTTCGTTCTTTCGTTCTTTCGTTCTTTCGTTCTTTCGTTCTTTCGTTCTTTCGTTCTTTCGTTCTTTCGTTCTTTCGTTCTTTCGTTCTTTCGTTCTTTCGTTCTTTCGTTCTTTCGTTCTTTCGTTCTTTCGTTCTTTCGTTCTTTCGTTCTTTCGTTCTTTCGTTCTTTCGTTCTTTCGTTCTTTCGTTCTTTCGTTCTTTCGTTCTTTCGTTCTTTCGTTCTTTCGTTCTTTCGTTCTTTCGTTCTTTCGTTCTTTCGTTCTTTCGTTCTTTCGTTCTTTCGTTCTTTCGTTCTTTCGTTCTTTCGTTCTTTCGTTCTTTCGTTCTTTCGTTCTTTCGTTCTTTCGTTCTTTCTTCGTTCTTTCGTTCTTTCGTTCTTTCGTTCTTTCGTTCTTTCGTTCTTTCGTTCTTTCGTTCTTTCGTTCTTTCGTTCTTTCGTTCTTTCGTTCTTTCGTTCTTTCGTTCTTTCGTTCTTTCGTTCTTTCGTTCTTTCGTTCTTTTCTTCTTTCGTTCTTTCGTTCGTTCTTTCGTTCTTTCGTTCTTTCGTTCTTTCGTTCTTTCGTTCTTTCGTTCTTTCGTTCTTTCGTTCTTTCGTTCTTTCATTCTTTTTTTCTTTCGTTCTTTCATTCTTTCGTTCTTTATTTTTTTTCGTTCGTTCGTTCTTTATTTTTTCGTTCTTTCCTTCTTTATTTTTTCGTTCTTTCGTTCTTTCGTTCGTTCGTTATTTCGTTTCAGTTTCATTGAAGTTGAACGTTTATTCTTTCATCCTGCAAATGGTCTATTGAACCGGGAACTCAGACACTCCTAATAATTCAGTTGCATTAAAGTTGGCTAGTATATCTTCTAAACAGCAGTGAGTAGTACTTTCAATGGAAACGGCCGGTACATGCAATAATTAATGTTCTCTGAAATAATGGGTGGCTAAGGTTGCCAGACCATGCTATGGTGAATCTTTTTCAGGAACTCAACCTCGAAGGATAATGACAGATAATGTTGCAACTCCCAGTCGCATAAGCTGGCACTCTAGGAAGCATCCTTCAGCTTGGCGAGCCTGGCACTCTGAGTTATAGTTATAATCCATTATCTCGTCAAGTTTAGTACAGACTGTAGATACACACCGAGTGCACGGCACGCGGTGACACGTTTTACGTATCATAAATTACTACCGAGTCATATTTCAACATGATTTAGCCGTTCTCGGGCGGTAGCTTGTCTCCTGTGAGGGGGAATTTATTTGCTGGTTTCAAAGAGACAACCTTTTCGCCGATGATGAAAACATTCACTGTTCACCTTCCCACGGCGCACGGCAGAGAACATAACCACTTTCAGGATGTTTTCGAAGCATAACACTGAATTATGCTCTCATGGCCCACCGGTTTGTATTGTTCTTTCGTGGCACAACAATTTCAGCATTGTGCTTAGGGCTGCTTAACCAGACAGTCGCTTGTTACGCATCAGGCAGAAAGGCGTTTGAATTTAGCTTCATATGTTAGTTCCTTCATCCGTTTCCTGCTGACATGGATGTCGCACTCGTCGAATGAATATTGAGAGTAGGATCCCATGTTGCTTGCATATTTTGTGCTGTTTCCTAAATTATGGAACGAGTAGTGCAGTGGCTTTATGTCAGTCTTCGAAACTAACTACAGCTAGAGCTGCGCTTGTTGCACTCATGCACGTGCCAGTGAAATAAACTAAACACGAATTAATTGGCTCTAGTGTCAAAATCTATTTGTAGTTTGGATAGTTTACGTAGAAGTACCAATGTTGCAATGTGTGAAAAATTAAAAAGAAAATATTTTAAACAATAAGGAAAACTATAACCATATTTCGTGAACCTTCTTTAAGGGATCGTTCGATTACATCCTCGGTATTGGGTGAACTGACTATTTTAGCTTAACTAGGGAGTACACCGCACGGTATCGATAATAACACATCCTACAATCCTTCGATTCATTCCTTCACGAAACAATATAATTACAAGACAGGTGTTGGAAATGTAAAATACGACAGAAGGTAAAGCTCTACGAGTTAGTTTAAATATTAGGATGAAAATCAAGGCCCCGATTTTCAACCTACCATTTAAATTTTGCGTTGAAGAAACTAATTAACTAACGGCGTATTCTAATGGGTACCCGATTAGATCAAATAACGAAATTATAACAGAAAGCTCTTTCCATAACAAATTATAGTTAAAATGCGATTTAAACCCCCTACCCGATCCGAATCCATTCGAATGACACTGCACGGATGAGGGCAGTACCTAACAACCAAAGCTTTTCAGCGGTTACAACGGGTTACATCCGTAGTGCTGTTTCGAATCAATCCCACAAGGAAATTTTGAAAGCGAAAGAAAAACCGTCCCTCTTTTAATGCTTTCCACAAAATATGCTTTCGGTATGGATAAAGTTTATCTTCGGTATTGCACACAATAAAATGTTGTATGCAAGGTGGAAGTGATAGTTTGCAAGTTTTTTCCGGATGCAATGCTTGTTAGTAACATTTAACAGTAGAAACATAAAACTAGATTGGCAGCTTGTAATGCAGAAGAGTTTCATGATTTTTATTCGTAGCTCATTAACGTTAGTACAGGACAGTATTAAAATGATATAGTTAAATGCTTCCAATCAACATTGTCAACCGGCAGAATAGTAAGAGCACGCAATTTCTTCTTCTCTCGGCGACGAATGGAAATGCAATCCAGGACAACAAAAAAGTATACAGCGCACACTATTTTTCATTGATTGGCGCCACAGGAAACAAATCATTAGCGTCGACGGCTGTGAATGCAATTGCAATAGAAACCTTCATTCTTCGCCGGGTAGATTTATGGTTTAATGTCGTGTAGTGTCTCGAGCAACATATAATACATCATCGCAGCTAGGTGTGGCCTTTCTTGTGGGGAACGTTACGCCAGTATTTTCACACCAGTAAATACGTGCTTGCTAGAGAGGAGGTTATTAAAATCTCGTCTATTCAGAGCCGCTCGAAAGCTTTCCACTCTGCCGCAGATTCCGGTCTCGACTATGCGGTAGGCATAAATAAAACAAACAAAAAACTTTCTGGTTATAGAATAACTGTGCCAACAGCAAAGAGTAGGAAGTGCAATGTTTCACCCTAGCCTAATTCAATGCATAGGTTTAACAATAGCGGCATGGGTAGAAAAATTTAGCGCATACATATAGCTACCGTCCTGGGGGAAGCTTTTGCGGTGCTATAGAATAGCAAACTTGGCGAACAAGGCGATGATATCCGTTTTGTTCTGTTTATTAGGGTGGTTCAAAAGACTAAATATCGAAAACATAATAGCTGGTTTCCGGAAACTGTGCCAATATGGATGTCACTTTTTATGAAACCTTTTCGAATATTTGCATTAATGAATTGACGAGATTGAGTGCGATACTGCTGTGAGCTGTTCTTGGCTTGAACGTAATAGTGTAAAGTTTCTTAAAGTTTGCATCTTACAGCTTAGTCTCCAGTAAACCAATAGTAGAGCATAATAGCGAGAGATCTTGAAAATAAATGCTGTAAGTGTGTGACAAACTATTTTTTCTCTTTCGCGCTATAAGTGAACTCGAACTGCATTCAGTGCTTTGAGACATCCTAATAAATTTGGAGGCAGCAAATTTCAAAACAAAGTATAAGATTCAGCAATTTTCGCAGACTTCTAACCCGGAAAATAATCGTTCTGGTTAGTGAAGCTTTCATCATGGCACTATAGAAGCACTTCCATTCGCACTAAGGAGACGTGTTGGCTTGTGTAACACATTAAAATAAACGAGATCCTGCGACTGGGCGGACGTTTTGGGCTTCAGCTTGAATGCCCTTTTTCATGGTGTAGCTGAAAATGCTAAGAAGGAGGAACATTTCTTGTTCGCTTCATGTTTACCAGATCGTTGCCTAAGGCCCCAGGAAGCGATGGGCGGAATTTAAAATGCTAACAGAAGCACCGCAGCACGTTGTAGTGATTTTTGGTTTCCACCGAAACAAGTTTTCTTATGTTCGCTAATTAGAAACATATTACACGAGATTCAACAAGAAGCTCTTAGCACTGGCACCAATGAGGATATAAACGCTGCATGGAGCACAAATTTTCCCCGAGGAGCGAAAACGTGTCAGTAACAACCTTTAATGGTTCTACTGTGCCTGGTAGCCGTTAGTGCTTCGTGATTACTAATTACGTTGAAAAATACCGCATTGAAGCAGTAGTTTATTAAATAGCATGATGCGCCCCGCAGTACATCGAGGTCGATATTTTTGTCTTATGTAAAAGAAAAGGGTTTTTAGTGAAAATGATGACATGCATAATTCATCATAACTCATGTAAATTCTGTCAATATGTTAGTTCTTAGTTGGCTTTCTGTATAGCAACTAGGTGGTTCAGCTTGCAGTGCCGTCATTACGCATGGGTACACATGGTCCGGGGAATTTAAGGTCCCCGCGATGACGATAGGCGCATAAAATCATACTAGCTGCCTGCCCCGCTGGCGCCATGAAATTTTCAATCGAAAAGAGCGGCCCAATCTATATTTGTGTCGAAAAGTATGTTGATGAGCATTCTTGGATTATTATATCGATCACAAGAAGAACATACTCGAGCTGCTGATTTCAGTTTTGGTTATGAGGTTACTAAACTTTTTGAGAGAAAAATGTCAAGATAGTTTGAATTTACTTAAAGGCAAAAAGCTGTGATTTCATAACAATAAACTTACAGCATTTTGGTAGTACATTTTCCAATGAAATAAATAAGTTTATAAAAATGTATTGATAATTGGCGGAGTTATGGCTTAGTCCCTGAAACCCTTATTTATTTAAGCGGTTTGCGGTGATCACGATTGAAGTCCAATAGATCAACTAAAATCTCAAAACTCAAAAGATTCCATTAGTATATGAGTATTCCTCGTACCTAAACGATTAGTTCAATGTATAATAATTTTTTCTGCATTCGTGAACGTATACCTAAAAAATTGCTGTTTTACGCTTTAAAAATTGTATTAAAAATTCTCATCTACAAAACAAAAATTTATCCATAAATAAGGAATCGTTAAAGTACGAGAAAAATTTATTAAGATCAATTAGAAAAAAAATGAAGAAAATCGATTGAACGGTTTATTGGCTATCGTGATCAACGAAAAACCATTTTTGGAAAACGATATTTCGAGATAATCAAGTTTAAAATTTCAAGTAAACATTACTCGGATCTCTATGAATATACTCTCAAGGGGTTGTAATTTCAGATAAAGTAGGGGGAACTGGGCCAATTCGGACCTAGTAAGGGTTTATGAGTTATTGAACCGAAACGTGTCAACCGAATCAGAAAATAAATATTTTTTCTTAAAAGCCTGATCAATTGCGCACACTTTTTTTCTAAGGCGACTTTTCCGATCTTTTACCACATTGTGTATAAACGGTTCTGCGCAAAAGTACATGAAAGGTCCGAATTATCCCAACCCCATTCCAATTCGGACCACCAATTTCTTTTCGATTTCTTGCAATAGAAATGAATCCCTATTTTGGTCTAAGTGATAGCTGTTAGTCTCGCTCAAAACAGGATATACGTTAAATATATTAGCCGGCAGATCCAAAATCACGATAATGCACTTGATTTAATTAATTGTTGTTACCAACAAAAATCTTGTTTTTCGGCTTACATATTTAAAAAAAAGCGCTCCGAAGCGCAATATTTTGTGAGACAGAATAGAGTTATATGCCAGCCATGAATATGATATATACGCTTTTCATAATATTACCATAGCTAAGAAATAACTGGGGGGTCCGAATTGCTCCATTTCCCCCTAATAAAAAATTTCGATTTTTTTGAAAAATTCCTTGCGAAATTCCATTTGAAATTTCGAGCAAAATTCCATGCGAAAGTCCGTACGGAATTTCGCGCGAAATTCCGTGCGCAATTCGGCGCGAGATTTCGTGCGAAAA
Source organism: Topomyia yanbarensis (assembly GCF_030247195.1). Classification (NCBI taxonomy): domain Eukaryota; kingdom Metazoa; phylum Arthropoda; class Insecta; order Diptera; family Culicidae; genus Topomyia; species Topomyia yanbarensis. The sequence goes on along the minus strand of NC_080671.1, from coordinate 307,543,680 downwards.
TCCAAGCGAAAATCCGTGCGAAATTCCGTGCTAAATCTCGTGCGAGATTCCGTGTGAAATACTGTGCGAAATTCCGCGCGAAGTTCCAAGGCAAAATTCCGTTCGAAATTCCGTGCTAAATTCCACGCGAAATTTCGTGCGAAAATCCGTGTGAAATTCTGTGCGAAATTTCGTGCAAAATTCTCTGCGAAATTCCGTGCGAATAATCGTGCGAAATTCCGCGCGAAATTCCATGCGGAATACCGGGCGAAATTCCGTGCGAAATTCCGCGCGAAATTCCGTGCGAAATTTTGCGCAAAATTTCATGCGAAATTCCGCGCGGAATTCGTGCGAGATTCCGTGCAAAAATCCCTGCAAAATTCCGTGCGAGATTTCGTGCGAAATTCCGTGCGAAATTTCGTGCAAAATTTCGTGCGTAATTTCGTAGGAAATTCCGTGCGGAATCCCGTGCAGAATTTCGTGCGAAATTCCGTGTGAAATTCCGTGCGAAATTCCGTTCGAAAATCCGTGCAAAATTTCGTTCGAAAGTCCGTTCGAAATTCCGTTCGAACTTTCGTACGAAATTTCGCGCGAAATTCCGTGCGAAATTTTGTACGAAATTTTTTCCGTTCGAAATTCCGTGCGAACTTTCGTACGAAATTCCGTGCGAAATTTTGTGTGAAATTCCGCGCGAAATTTTGTGCGAAATTTTGTGCAAAATTTTGTGCGAAATTTTGTGCGAAATTTCATGCGAAATTCCGCGAGAAATTCGTGCGAAATTCCGTGCGTGAATTTCGCACGGAATTTCGCACGGAATTTCGAACGGAATTTCGCACGGAATTTCGCACGGAATTTTGCACGGAATTTCGCACGGAATCTCGCACGGAATTTCGCAAAGAATTTCGCACGGAATTTCGCACAAAATATTGCACGGAATTTCGCATGAAATTTCACACGAAATTTCTCACGAAATTTCGCACGGAATTTCGCACGGAATTTCGCACGGAATTTCGAACGGAATTTCGCACGAAATTTCGCACGGAATTTCGCACGGATTTTCGAACGAAATTTCGGAATTTCGCACGAAATTTTGCACGGATTTCGCACGGAATTTCGCACGGAATTTCGCACGGAATTACGCACGGAATTTCGCACGAAATTTCGCATGAAATTTCGCACGGAATTTCGCACGGAATTTCGCACAGAATTTCGCACGGAATTTCGCACGGAATTTCGCACGGAATTTCGCATGGAAATTCGCACGGAATTTCGCACGCAATTTCGCGCGGAATTTCACACGGAATTTCGCACAGAATTTCGTACGAAAGTTTGCACGGAATTTCGTACGAAATTACGCACGGAATTTCGCACGGAATTTCGCACGAAATTTCGCACGGAATTTCGCACTGAATTTCGCACTGAATTTCGCACGGAATTTCGTACGGAATTTCGCACGGAATTACGCACGGAATTACGCACGGAATTTCGTACGGAATTTCGCACGGAATTTCGCACGGAATTTCACACGGAATTTCGCACGGAATTTCGTACGGAATTTCGCACGGAATTTCACACGGAATTTCGCACAGTATTTCGCACGGAATTTCGCACGGAAATTACTCACGGAATTTTGCACGAAATTTTGCACGGAATTTCGTACAAAATTACGCACGGAATTTCGCACGGAATTCGCACGGAAATTACTCACGGAATTTTGCACGAAATTTTGCACGGAATTTCGTACAAAATTACGCACGGAATTTCGCACGGAATTTCGCACGGAATTTCGCACGGAAATTACTCACGGAATTTTGCACGAAATTCCGCAAGAAATTTCGCACGGAATTTCGCGCGAAATTTTGCACGGAATTTCGTACAAAATTACGCACGGAGCTTCGCACGAAATATCGCACGGAAATTTCGTGCGAAATCTCGCGCGAAATTCCATGCTAAATTTCGGGAATGTACGATACGATCTAAGAATTTCACCGCAAGAAGTGTTCGTACAATATCCTAAATAGTTTGATATAGGTACCCCAAACAAACTTTACGTGGTCACTATGTAGTTGGTTGAGTTAAAATAAACTGTAACAGAATATTTAAAATTGAAAATAACGCTAGGATGCAAATATACTCCAGAAAACCGTTCTCCGATTATTTATTTTATTTAAATAATGTTGATTAGCTTTTCACGTACCATAAAGTATCAAAAGATCAACTGTATTTTTATCGTTAGCTGCAATATCAAAAGCAGTATATCGTTTAATCGCCCAATTAGTACTGGACGGCCAATTTCGAAGAACTAGCACAGATATAAATTGCCCACCTACCTTGGAATTCAAAATCGTATGAGTTAGTGTTAGCGTGCGGGCTTAATTAAGAACATGATTCAGAGAAGCTAAGGCAAATAAACGGAATTTAATGAAACATGTCGGTTTGCTGAATGTGTAAATGAATGTTGCTGATTATCGAAACTCAACCTGCAAGTTGTCACAACTGAAACCCACAAGCTCATCCAAAAGTACAACTATTGACGATTTTCTGGAAAGCCAAACAATTTTCTGGCTACGCACCAATTTCCCCATGTAGGTGCAGAAAAATATGATAAACCAACTCATACTTTTCAATGGAATTTTACAGCGTTTTTGGGATATTTTCGTGAACTCGATCAGGCGACGCAAATAAATATTTATGGATGCAAATAGAGGGGGTAAAATTGAGTTGCGTGTTGCATGACGCACCAGTTGATGTTCGCAGTCTGGTTAAAATGCTTCAGCTTGGTCGATGCATCCGGATCGTACCCGCAGGATAGCTATTCAAATCAATTGGCTCCGGCGCCCTGGGGAAGTGCAGCAATAATTGCTGTTTGATTTTCCTGCGGCTAGTTGATTTCAACTTATTATTTGATTCGGGTTTTTTTGTCGTCGAAAATGGTTTTCGACGGGTTACACGACCGGTCAACTGGGTTTTTGTCGGCAATTCTTCCTATGTACATACCAGTTTTGAATTAACAAGCGCGGGCGCATACATGTCTGCTTATACTTTTGGAAGTTTATCGTGTATCATGCGATATCTGTAGGCTATACGAGTTTCGAAATGGCATGCCTTGCTTAACATTTAAAATACCTGATATTTCTATTAATTTCTCTTAGAACACTCCTTCTCGAGAATGTGTTTTCATTTTTACAGCAGTAAAATTTGTTTTGGTATGGTTGTATAAAAAGTAAAATGGGAAATAATTATTTTGGTAACTAGTGTGACAAAGAAAACGAAAGGTGGATGCTGAAGACGACGTTAAACAGAAGGTTGACGGAATGGATGATCTTGCTGGTAACAACAAAGCCAATACTTAATTGCTCTTTAAATATCAAACTCACAGGGTCAACGTTTATTTATTCTAAGATGAATCAGGGTTTAAAGAATTAATGGAGAACGAATAGAAGCTAAAGCGTTACAATGGCTACCGTGAATCTGCGATGAAAAAAATCGAAAGGAGAAAGGATTACCGTACAATCGCGTGAACGGAAAGCATGTACCTGCTCGAAACATACGACCTCCTTGTAAATGTCTACATATCTAGTGCTATTTGAAATAAAACGATGAACTCCGGCGTGAACTTCTGAGAAATCTTCTGAATCCGCACAGAACCAGTTTCTCAGCAACCACATTGAAATTGAGCCAGTGGCCTGTCATCGAGTATAAATTACATATAACAATCTCATCGTTATATTAATGTAGATTATTTTAGCTAAATAACTCTACAAGAGCTTTTTCGCATAAATATTACCTACCTGATGTAGGTGGAAGAGTTCACAGTGTAATGTACGACTTTTGACACAACGAACAAAAAGGCACGTGTATTGGCGGGTAAAAAATTATAGGGTTGTGTGCAAGACACGACCACGGTCACAGTGAAAATATAGTGTGCAATATAATTCGCGGCGTCGGCGGTAAAAAAGAATGATGAGTTATGTTCTATCAACGACCATACGGTAAACTTGGGTGGAAAGCCCAACTCCTACCAGCAGAAGGCAAAGGATTATTCACATTTCCTTTCAATTATGGCCATGGTTCTAGGTTTATAACTGATTCGCTCTAGAATATTTATCCATCTTTCAATTTCATTGCTTTCATTTCTCTTATTCTTAAATTTACCGAAAATATGCCGCACGTTTACTCTCTTCACGGATATGGTCGGTGAAAGTATTCATTTTGTCGAGTAGTTTGACAACCGTGTCATCATATTAAAAGTATGTACACATTGTATAGGTTTTCCTCACATATATGAAAGCTAAACAAAACTACTTAGACAGTGCAAAACCATGCATTTGATATGCATTTATTTAAAAATTCATTTATTGCGTATTTAAAAAATTTCTTTGAATCCTACTTTTTTTTAGTCGATAAAGTTCAACTTCAAATTAATTTACAATATATTGCTTTAGTTTATTTTAAATGTCCAATGTAAATGTGTTTACCATTTCGATCAATGCGTTGAACCTAATGCATACCGTTTTAAACAACAGTTAGTACGGTGCCTTGAGGCCATGCATAAATGACATAGCAAAAGCAATTTTGTGACGAGGGGGAATATTGTGACAAAAAAAGCTACGTCATTTTTTACGGCCCCAATGGGCACGGTTACGATATGGGTCGTGCTAACTAGTGCTCAACATTTTCGATGCGCACAAATCAATTAGCAGAGATTTTAATCTTTTATGCGGAACGAGTACCTAAATAAATCAAATCTTTCCGATTCGCACCAAAATGGGTAAGAGGGTGTGCCGGTGTAAATATACCGAGTTTCAAGGTGTTCCACGAAGCTCAAAACAATAGGCTTTCCAAATTGGAGGACCGTCGATTTGTTTTTCGTCGAAGTTCAAAAGTTCTAGTGTCACAAAAAGCAACGCGGTACTAGATTCATCGCAACGGCATGCTCTCAACTAGCACTGACACTGAGTGCCGTAAATCTCCAGTTGTGGTGTGCAAAGCAGTACACAGCGCACTGCATTATTTAAATATATCTGTCGGCTAGTGCTATCATCTCCGCTTCGACGTTCGTCACCAGGGAATGAGCTCTTCCGAGCAATGCTGAAAGTTATATATCCGAGGATGACGTCATCAGCAAAATAAAACAGCCAATCAAAGCCATGGAAAGGAGACATCATGAGCGCTAGGCCGCTGGATGCCTAGACCTGCCGCACAGTGGGACCAATCTAAAAAAGGTGAGACAAAACCTATTTAAGACCTTAGATGTCATTTTAGAGCCTGCATTTCTTCGTAGGATATGTTCACAATATTATTCTACAACTTTTTAAATAGAATATGTTTTGGTTTGACTAAGGTAGAGTACCCGAGCAAAAAAAAATCAAAAAAAATTCATATAAATTTGATCTATTTTCATCAAAGATTTCTGTTTTTAGGTGCACTTTTGTGCAGCCAAACTTTGGCTCTTCCTATACTCTATTATTCCTAGAATAAAATTAATATAACATACACACCTAGAAAAAATCGTGTAAATTTACGTCTCCTGACCATGACATATACGAGCATCAAAAATGACATAGTTTTACGCTTGATTTTAATTTTACATGTCGTTGCATTTTGCGAGACACGTAATTTTACTCCACATATGGCGTTTGTTTACAATGTTGAAGGCTGTAATTTTATGACACTGCGCATGGAAAGCACATCTTTCATGTAAAATTAAACAGAACACTGTTATATTTCGTCACTTCGTCAATTACGGCTTATTAGATTGTGGCAAGTTTAGAATTACGTCAACGATAAAATTCAGATTTTTTTGGTGTGTAGAAACAGGATATAGTTGGACGCATCGTTTGGGTGGCCATTCCTGTACGACGGTTTATAGCATAAAATGTGTTTATATTATTTTAATTTATATACATTATTAGCTATTACCAAAATCTTATATTTTACACACACTTACAAGCATTGAGTTGATCAATTACTGTTACAACATGTAAAAGTTAAGAAAAATCTAAATTTTGTAATTAAACTGACAAAGAAGAATGATTTCGACTTAAAAAATAAATCTACAGTATGTATAAGGTATTTTCTACAAAAATGTTCGCAATTGCATATTATACAACTTTGCTGAAGTCCTCAACTATCTAAAAAATATAGATGATTAAATTAATATTTTTCCAAAGACACCTAGGTTCTATAATATCTAAGGCCTCAAATAGGTATTGTTCTACTTTTCTGAATTTGTACAACTAACCTTATTGGTTAAACTGAAGTAGAGATCCCGAACTAATAAAATCAAATTTTGGGTAAATGGTTGAGGTCTTCAGCAAAGTGGTCAAATATTGTATTTGGAACAGTTATTTATTTTTTGAGCCGATTTCATTCTTCTTTGGCAGTGTAACTTCAAAATTTATATTGTTTTTTCATTTTTCCATATTGCAACCGTAATTAATAAACTCAATATGTTCTACATGCTTGTACGTGCGTGCAAAACATAAGATTTTGCTAATAGCCATTAATGTGTATAAATTAAAAATAATATAAACACATTTTACCCAAATTTTTTCACCCAAACAATGCGTCCAACTATATCCTGTTTCTATGTTATATTAATTTTATTCTAGGAATAATAGAGTATCGGAAGAGCCAAAGTTTGGCTGCATAAAAGCGCACCTAAAAACAGAAATCTTTTATGAAAATAGAGTAAATTTATATGAAAAATAGTTTTAGAAGCCAAAATATTTAAAAAGTTGCAGAATAATATTGTGAACATATCCTACGAAGAAATGCTGGCTGTAAAATGACATATAAGGCCTCAAATAGGTTTTATCCCACCTTTTTTGGATTGGTCCCACTGTGTGCCGTCGTCCCTACCCCCAGCGGTAGCAGTGATCAAATGCAGCACTCATCGCAGCGCATTATGTTAACATGCTTGGCAGCTACTGCTGTTCACCACGGCCCAACGTTAGACGGGAGAATGAACTCGCCCGAGGAATGATATTCCTTAAATAGTCAGGGATGACGTGATCCATAGAAGCGTAGTGTCAGAGACTAATTGAGACGGAGGACTCAACAATTTTCCATGGTTCAAGTTGTACTAGTGTGATCCCTTGAACTGTCAATGAAAGATCAGTCAACACTCATTTCCATATGCTATCATAGTATGCTTTGGGTATGATAATCACTATCGCGTTTCTATAGTTGTATCAAAGAATAATAAAGAATTTTTAAGTGTATGTTTTTACTCTTCACAAACTCACAGTTTGTTCACAGTTTGATTTTTTTTTTCAGCCGATGTCGCATGAGGCAAAACCAAGCCAAAAACTGCAGTTATTTTACCGGTGAAAAATTTCACACCGAAGATGCAGGCAACCGACCCAGTGCTAAAATGGTGACTCGATAGACATGACTTATCAAGTTGCATTATTACTGATTCCAAAAAAGCTGAAATATTTATATTGAATTATATTATTCCTAAGGATACAATTAAATTTTAAACAAATTTTCTAAAAGTATTTTGAACTATAATATGATTATTTTTAATTTGCTCAGTTATTAGCTACACTCACTATAACATGATTTACGTTTACTTATTTATCTTCATAGATTTCTCTATCACATACTAGCGATTCACCCCTAGCAATCAAAACACGCATACAAAATCAGTTTTATACCGATCCAGAAGATGAGTCAGATTCTGCCCTCAACCGTTAGTAGTTCACACATTTTGGCATCAGTTGGGCTTAAAACCTGACTCAGTTTAATCTTAACCGTTATGTGTCCAACAAAAAAACACCTTTAACAGGCCAACGAGGGTACCCGGGTACCCACAAATTGAAATGCTCATGACTATGGCTTCCTTTAACCGATTTGGACAATTTTAGATATTTTGGATTCATGAAATCGTCCACTTTTTGATTCTGTAAAATTGAACCGGACGAATGGATCGGGATCTTAGCAATCTGGATTTCCGGGAGTAATGTTCCAGTACTAGGGCATAATTTATTAATTCAGTATCAAAACTCTTCAAATTGTCGCCTCGGATGTCTGTTATTTATTGTTACGGGACCCTATGGCAATTTGAAAAATGGAATTGGAATGGAATGGCCACTCACGGCCCCACGGGAACGTGTTCCGGAATGTCCGTTCCGGGGTCAAATCACCAAATCGTTCCAAAACCACGAGATACAGCCTACTGATGCAATTCCAAGAATTTTGATACCCACATTGCTAATATTCCATTGAAAGTCACAAATAGTGTCACAGCACTGGAACATGCTTCCGGAAATCTAGATTCCCGGGAACCGAATAAAGTAACCCGATTCATGTTTACCAAGTCTAAAAGTGGAGTTCCTGCATCCAAAACACCCAAAAGAATCAAAATCGGATGGAAATTGCCTTGGTTATTGGCACTTATATTTTATGGGTTCCCTGGTATCCACACCCAAAACGAATCTTTGAGAGCGGAATTGGTTCTGTTTTTTTCGCTCTCGTACTGTGAGCGAAAAGCTCCCAAACGATGCATTAGTGTTCAACCAACCTCATACTTGTGCAATACAATATCGTACGCCATAGCTACACTCTGTTGGCTCATGCAGTGCAGGGATAACTTGAAAAACAAATACCATCGTCTTCATGCTGTCCCATTTGTGATCGCTGCTGCAATGATGTGAAGTTTATATAGCCCATTCGAACGACTACTCTTTATGTGTCGTTATGGCATAAGGTGTAAAGTAGGCGTTTTAGCGAGTAGATGTTTTGTCGGTTTCATTCCTGATGCTACTCGTCAATCTTTTTTTCTAGTAAGACTTAGTTCCCAACACATACCTACAAACGAAATATTAATAACAACGGGGAAATGGTACAAAGCAAAATGCGTCAATGATGATGCTGAAATACCGACGCGGCGGGAGGCAAAGGATATTATCTCACTCATCGTTAGTGTGAAGCTTATATATACCTCTATACTACTCCACCAGTGTGCCGTCATGGTACGGGTAGTAAAGACATGTTTTTATCGATTAGAAGTTTGTCGGTTCTAATCTTGAATCTCTGATATCAGAATTTTTTTACTAGAAGTTTTAGGTCACGAGCTATTTATAGCAGCGAAGAAAAGAATAAAACAAAACAAAATGCAATGCAGCAGCAATGGTGATGTGATTGCTTGAGGTGGTTGGGTGGGGGGAAGTTAAGGTGTAGAAGAAAGATACGAAACCAAATACTAACAAAGTTTCCTTGTGTGTGTCACCGTTTTTTTTTTTTCGTGAGCGTTGCGCTCATCTTGAATTGCGCGCGAACAGCTCAATGTTCAAAAAAGATTGCTTTTGGGAATGAGATTGTGAGCCCAAAAACAGAAAATCTGAGCGCGCCGTTTTGGGTGCACGTCGGTCTGTTACATAGTACAAAAATCAGAAGCCCCTCCTCTCTCCCTCTCTTACCATATCAATAATAATATTAACCCAAAAGCTTGAATTAGTGAAGTTCTAAGATGTCACAAAGTTTCAATTTACAGCTATGGATAAATCATGGGAATTTCATGGGGAGTGGGCGCAGCGTAGTTGATAAATTGATTGTTTTGTACGCAGCGCACCTGGGTTCGAGGCCCGACCCCCCGCACATAGGGTTAGATATTTTTCATAAGAGATTTTTCTAACCCGAAGAGGCGAATTACCTTAAGGTTAAAACCTCTAAAATCAAAATAAAAAAATGGAAATTTCATTAATTGAAATCCGTACCCGAGTACCGCGTCGGACACATAACGGTTAATCAAAATCACAAAGGTTTTCATAAAGATAGATTGCTTTTGTCTAACGATTGTTGACTCCATTCTCAAAAACCACAATCAAACGGGAGCTACGGATTCTTTTAATTTTATCCGTCGTAGAATCGTAGGAGTTGAGAGTGGTTTGATTTTGCCACTAATATAATAGTTTATTGGAAGGAACAGATGACATCTAGTATTTCAACTGCGGGACTCGTGGATCCGTTGTATCAATAGTAAACAATCAGCTCTAACGACAGAAAAATCAAATATCATCGAACACTAGATTGAAAATTTTTAAAGCATGTTGTGTCAACGACTGAGTGACGTGGGAGAAATAACAAATCGAGGGACCAAGGTTACTATTACACTGTGAACCATAACTTTTCAAGAATTTCTTGAAGAGTTGGTAGTCTCTATTAATCTCTGGTAGTGTGCTGGGTGCTTAAATAAGTCATCCGAGATGCTATAGCCACGATGCTACTTGTTTGGCAAAAAAGCAACTACTGATTCAAATAGGATCGCGGCACATTTATTTATAACTTTTCGTGTTGGATTGAGTCGCGTAGGTGTTTCCTATTGACGGCTCTGCCTGAGAAATCTACCACACGAATGGCGATTTTCCCTTTTTTCGTGAACTTTTCAATTTTATCGATTTTCAAAAGACTGATTTTATTGCTGACATATGAAATCATTACCAGTATTTAAGTTAGGTGTTTCTGAATCGATGTTGAATAAATGATTTAAATCCATGCAGTAATATTGGAGTTATAAGCGTGCAAACCTTACATAGTTTCGTTACGTAGGACACATTTTAGATTTTAGAATGACTCCTAGCCCCAGATAGTGGAGTTTGACATTTTCAATGTCAAAAGGTACAATTTTCCCTAACGAATCAAAATCCCATGAACAGAATCTATTCATCTGCATTTGCGCTAAACATGCTTACATACAGTGGTACAATTTTTAAGCAATCTGAGATCAGACATTCAAGTTACAAACGATTTTGTCTTGCGTGCCAATGCAATGTTTTGATTTTGACGATGAAATAAAAAGAAGAAGCAGAAACGACGGCAGCTATTTTAGCGGCCAGCTTGTGACTCTCTTCATGATGTCTTTAAGGTTGGACAGAGAATGCGCAAAATTCGCAAACGAAAAAAACAGTTTTTTTCCACACCGTATGTCTGATCTTTATAAAAATCAATCAGGGTATGTAGAATGTTGTTACAGTACTGCTGATTGATTTTTATGAAGATCTGACATACGGTGTGGAAAAAACTGCTTTTTTCGTTTGCGAATCTTACCCTTTCTCTGCCCAACCTTAATGACACCCTGACGCAGTTTTCGGTCCACTGTACCGCTTCGGCAGCTGAATGTCACCTTCCGAGAAACAGAGAAACGTTTCTTGAAATATTTCAGAACTGCCCATATTATGGATTGGCCATTTTCGAATTTACACTACTCGCCATATGTTTGGAAACGCTTCAATAAGTATTGCAACACCCATATTGTATACTGCTTTACATTTTAAAAACTTATCCACACGTAATATCGCTCGGGTTTTTTGTGTTAATTAATCGACTGAAGTTCTAACAATTAAACGGGACAAGCTTTTCAGAAACCATGTCGGTAAAGTTTGGCCTGGTAGACCAAGGGTTTTAGCGTAGCGAAAATATAAAAAAATGTTGTAGGATGTCCTTGTCCTTGTTAAAAATAACAGGAGCAGGAAAGTTAACGCGTTAAGATGCTAAAACAATGGGAATAAGCAACTCTACAGTATCCAGAATAATTTGTCGAAATAATCAAAATCTTGCAATCCAATCATCCCCTAACTTTGGCAGACACCGAGCGATTTCAAAAACTAAAGCAGCGGAATGTCACACAGACGATGCATCCCGAAATGTTTCTAAAAAAGTTTTCCTAAAACGCAGCTTTCTGTCAAGCAGCGTGCAAGCATTGTTGCTTTACATATAGAAGGCTTCAGTACTCGCTACATTGCTGCAGGATTGCTCGTCACTCAAAAATCTGTCGTCAAATGTGTAAAGTGGCTCAAAGAAATTTCATCAAACGAAGATCGAACGAGGAGTGGACGACCCATTATATTTACTTAAAGGGAAGATAAGTTCATAATCGTTACCAGCAAAACAAAACTCACTGTTCCAGATATTCGCGAAGAAATCAACGATCATAGAATAAGACCTTTATCAGTGGTTAGGTACCATTCATAAATTACGTAACGCTTTTAGGGGGAGGGGGTACAACAAATTGTGACATGTTGTGACATATGGAGGAGGGGGAGTAAGCTAGATCGTTACGTAACATGTTTTTACTGAAGGAAAACATTTTTTCTCGGAATTTGTTACGTAATAAGGGAGGTGGCATAGAGAAATTTAAGACAGTTTGTTACATGGGGGAGGGGGAGTCAATTTCGGGCAATTTTTACGTTACGTAATTTATGAATGGTCCCTTACCGTACGGCGACGACTCGTGGAAACTGGATTGAAAGGACGCAATGCTGCAAAGAAACCTCTATTGCGGGAAACAAACAGAGAAAAACGATTACTACAAGGCGCAGGAACACTTGAACTGGAGCAATAGCCAATGGTTAAATGTTCTTTTTTTTCAACGAAGAGGCGAGTATTCGCTCGACGACTCCCTGCAGAACGTAGGATCTCTAATTGCGTTGTACCTACAGTGAAACATGGAGGTGGCTCAGTTTTAGTGTGGGATTCTTTTGCTAGAACAAAGAGGGCTATCTAAAGATATTGCAATAAAATGCAGCATCATATGGATTCAAGCTACAGTTGGAAACGGGTTTATACTGCAATTGGATAATCACCCTAAGCATGCCTCAAAACGTTTCCGGACCTATATAAACGACCTCGAGAAGCAAGAAAAGCTGAGCAATATGACATGACCAGCTCAATTACTCGATCTAAATTTCATCGAGCTTCTGTGGGATGAATTGGATCGTGAAGTGAGAAAAATGTGACAACTCAACCATTGATATTCATGGTAATGTTTACAAGAATCCTGGGGCAATATAAATGAAGACTTCGTGCAACCCCTTAAGGTTGCCCCTTGTAGTTTTTTTTTCAGATGATGCTTAGCAGGACAATGTCCCTTAAATAAACCTGTGATTATACGCAAATCTTTTCGTTTTAACCCATTCATGCCCATGTTGTTTGTTGACAACAAGGTTTTTAAGCAGCTATAACTTTTGATTGAGGCCAGATTTGCTCACAAAAACAAGTAAGGCTAATAAATGTGACTATTGCCTTTCATTTGAGCATTAACAGTTACAAGGATCAACTCTAGAACTGAAGTTATTTCAATTAGTCGATTGGATTCCGATGGAGCAGTGCTGCCAGGGACAGTTTACGTTGATGACGGAAAATGAATTTTTCATATATCTTCGTTACGTTGCAATATTATTGAAAACTGATAAAATTTATCGATTTAGACTATCTTTGGCTACGTTTTCCACGCAAGTGGAAAACGTAGCCAAAGATAGTCTGGAAGGTGAAAATTGAGCAGCTGCTAGCACTGCGAGGGAAGCACCTATCTTTATGAAAATAAGCTTTTCGTGTTTCTAGACACCAACGTTTTCAAGAAAAAATAGTTTTGAAACCCTACCTGCACTAGGAAAAAGTTGGGCATGAAAGGGTTAAATCCATTAGTTTTTTTTATTCTCGTTGTATCTGGATGTGTGAATTTCTTAGCTTGTCGAGTGCCGACTACGTTACGCCAGTCATTTAGTAGTTGGTCTGTAGTTCTGGTTCAACAAACATGTTTGTTCTGATATAATTTTCAATCGTCAGGGTCTGCGCCCAATTTTTCGCCGGAGAACACCAAAGATAAGGCCGTTGGGCAAGTATTGGTACACGCATTTTTCGCTGTTCTCTATGTATGAAGCCGGAATTAAATTGGACCGCGAGTGTTGGTTCTCCATCATGCCGGAACCTCTAATTGTGTATGCGTTCTATGGCTGATGTTGTAGCACCAGTCAGATCGCATTAACTTGCAGCAAAGTCATAACAATTGACATCGATCCGACAAAGATCGAAATGTCCAAGAATAATGCAATGAATTACGGTGTGGTCGGTTATTCGAAGTACATTTTTTTTTCTAAATTTTTGTGCATAGAAGCATTACTTCTTATGTAGGCTACAATTATCAATTCGTTAACACTACATTTGTTTTTGACTCAGATGGGTTTCGTTTTCACTAGGTACATGACACCTTTTAAATATATGCAGACTGGCTCACATTCGGCCAGCTTTAGACCGCGTGACAAAACACCGGCTCGAATTGATGGTGGGGTGTTTCGTGCAGTATTGA